>NW_026137805.1:1800000-2138517 GCF_019393585.1 Leptopilina boulardi | reverse complement strand
ATATTCTTGCACAAAATACACCGAAAAGTGTAGAAAAAAATTGACACCCAGATCCGAGTAGAGGAAGACCATTTTTATGACCAAAAACACATCCAAAAGCATAAAAAACCTTCCAAAATAATTCAATTTTTCTTAGGCAGACGATTTTATTGCATATTCTTGCACAAAATACACCGAAAAGTGTAGAAAAAAATTGACACCCAGATCCGAGTAGAGGAAGACCATTTTTATGACCAAAAACACATCCAAAAGCATAAAAAACCTTCCAAAATAATTCAATTTTTCTTAGGCAGACGATTTTATTCTATATTCTTGCACAAAATACACCGAAAAGTGTAGAAAAAAATTGACACCCAGATCCGAGTAGAGGAAGACCATTTTTATGACCAAAAACACATCCAAAAGCATAAAAAACCTTTCAAAATAATTCAATTTTTCTTAGGCAGACGATTTTATTGCATATTCTTGCACAAAATACACCGAAAAGTGTAGAAAAAAATTGACACCCAGATCCGAGTAGAGGAAGACCATTTTTATGACCAAAAACACATCCAAAAGCATAAAAAACCTTCCAAAATAATTCAATTTTTCTTAGGCAGACGATTTTATTGCATATTCTTGCACAAAATACACCGAAAAGTGTAGAAAAAAATTGACACCCAGATCCGAGTAGAGGAAGACCATTTTTATGACCAAAAACACATCCAAAAGCATAAAAAACCTTCCAAAATAATTCAATTTTTCTTAGGCAGACGATTTTATTGCATATTCTTGCACAAAATACACCGAAAAGTGTAGAAAAAAATTGACACCCAGATCCGAGTAGAGGAAGACCATTTTTATGACCAAAAACACATCCAAAAGCATAAAAAACTTCCAAAATAATTCAATTTTTCTTAGGCAGACGATTTTATTGCATATTCTTGCACAAAATACACCGAAAAGTGTAGAAAAAAATTGACACCCAGATCCGAGTAGAGGAAGACCATTTTTATGACCAAAAACACATCCAAAAGCATAAAAAACCTTCCAAAATAATTCAATTTTTCTTAGGCAGACGATTTTATTGCATATTCTTGCACAAAATACACCGAAAAGTGTAGAAAAAAATTGACACCCAGATCCGAGTAGAGGAAGACCATTTTTATGACCAAAAACACATCCAAAAGCATAAAAAACCTTCCAAAATAATTCAATTTTTCTTAGGCAGACGATTTTATTCTATATTCTTGCACAAAATACACCGAAAAGTGTAGAAAAAAATTGACACCCAGATCCGAGTAGAGGAAGACCATTTTTATGACCAAAAACACATCCAAAAGCATAAAAAACCTTCCAAAATAATTCAATTTTTCTTAGGCAGACGATTTTATTGCATATTCTTGCACAAAATACACCGAAAAGTGTAGAAAAAAATTGACACCCAGATCCGAGTAGAGGAAGACCATTTTTATGACCAAAAACACATCCAAAAGCATAAAAAACCTTCCCAAATAATTCAATTTTTCTTAGGCAGACGATTTTATTCTATATTCTTGCACAAAATACACCGAAAAGTGTAGAAAAAAATTGACACCCAGATCCGAGTAGAGGAAGACCATTTTTATGACCAAAAACACATCCAAAAGCATAAAAAACCTTCCAAAATAATTCAATTTTTCTTAGGCAGACGATTTTATTGCATATTCTTGCACAAAATACACCGAAAAGTGTAGAAAAAAATTGACACCCAGATCCGAGTAGAGGAAGACCATTTTTATGACCAAAAACACATCCAAAAGCATAAAAAACCTTCCAAAATAATTCAATTTTTCTTAGGCAGACGATTTTATTGCATATTCTTGCACAAAATACACCGAAAAGTGTAGAAAAAAATTGACACCCAGATCCGAGTAGAGGAAGACCATTTTTATGACCAAAAACACATCCAAAAGCATAAAAAACCTTCCAAAATAATTCAATTTTTCTTAGGCAGACGATTTTATTGCATATTCTTGCACAAAATACACCGAAAAGTGTAGAAAAAAATTGACACCCAGATCCGAGTAGAGGAAGACCATTTTTATGACCAAAAACACATCCAAAAGCATAAAAAACCTTCCAAAATAATTCAATTTTTCTTAGGCAGACGATTTTATTGCATATTCTTGCACAAAATACACCGAAAAGTGTAGAAAAAAATTGACACCCAGATCCGAGTAGAGGAAGACCATTTTTATGACCAAAAACACATCCAAAAGCATAAAAAACCTTCCAAAATAATTCAATTTTTCTTAGGCAGACGATTTTATTGCATATTCTTGCACAAAATACACCGAAAAGTGTAGAAAAAAATTGACACCCAGATCCGAGTAGAGGAAGACCATTTTTATGACCAAAAACACATCCAAAAGCATAAAAAACCTTCCAAAATAATTCAATTTTTCTTAGGCAGACGATTTTATTCTATATTCTTGCACAAAATACACCGAAAAGTGTAGAAAAAAATTGACACCCAGATCCGAGTAGAGGAAGACCATTTTTATGACCAAAAACACATCCAAAAGCATAAAAAACCTTCCAAAATAATTCAATTTTTCTTAGGCAGACGATTTTATTGCATATTCTTGCACAAAATACACCGAAAAGTGTAGAAAAAAATTGACACCCAGATCCGAGTAGAGGAAGACCATTTTTATGACCAAAAACACATCCAAAAGCATAAAAAACCTTCCCAAATAATTCAATTTTTCTTAGGCAGACGATTTTATTCTATATTCTTGCACAAAATACACCGAAAAGTGTAGAAAAAAATTGACACCCAGATCCGAGTAGAGGAAGACCATTTTTATGACCAAAAACACATCCAAAAGCATAAAAAACCTTTCAAAATAATTCAATTTTTCTTAGGCAGACGATTTTATTGCATATTCTTGCACAAAATACACCGAAAAGTGTAGAAAAAAATTGACACCCAGATCCGAGTAGAGGAAGACCATTTTTATGACCAAAAACACATCCAAAAGCATAAAAAACCTTCCAAAATAATTCAATTTTTCTTAGGCAGACGATTTTATTGCATATTCTTGCACAAAATACACCGAAAAGTGTAGAAAAAAATTGACACCCAGATCCGAGTAGAGGAAGACCATTTTTATGACCAAAAACACATCCAAAAGCATAAAAAACCTTTCAAAATAATTCAATTTTTCTTAGGCAGACGATTTTATTGCATATTCTTGCACAAAATACACCGAAAAGTGTAGAAAAAAATTGACACCCAGATCCGAGTAGAGGAAGACCATTTTTATGACCAAAAACACATCCAAAAGCATAAAAAACCTTCCAAAATAATTCAATTTTTCTTAGGCAGACGATTTTATTGCATATTCTTGCACAAAATACACCGAAAAGTGTAGAAAAAAATTGACACCCAGATCCGAGTAGAGGAAGACCATTTTTATGACCAAAAACACATCCAAAAGCATAAAAAACCTTCCAAAATAATTCAATTTTTCTTAGGCAGACGATTTTATTCTATATTCTTGCACAAAATACACCGAAAAGTGTAGAAAAAAATTGACACCCAGATCCGAGTAGAGGAAGACCATTTTTATGACCAAAAACACATCCAAAAGCATAAAAAACCTTCCAAAATAATTCAATTTTTCTTAGGCAGACGATTTTATTGCATATTCTTGCACAAAATACACCGAAAAGTGTAGAAAAAAATTGACACCCAGATCCGAGTAGAGGAAGACCATTTTTATGACCAAAAACACATCCAAAAGCATAAAAAACCTTCCAAAATAATTCAATTTTTCTTAGGCAGACGATTTTATTGCATATTCTTGCACAAAATACACCGAAAAGTGTAGAAAAAAATTGACACCCAGATCCGAGTAGAGGAAGACCATTTTTATGACCAAAAACACATCCAAAAGCATAAAAAACCTTCCAAAATAATTCAATTTTTCTTAGGCAGACGATTTTATTGCATATTCTTGCACAAAATACACCGAAAAGTGTAGAAAAAAATTGACACCCAGATCCGAGTAGAGGAAGACCATTTTTATGACCAAAAACACATCCAAAAGCATAAAAAACTTCCAAAATAATTCAATTTTTCTTAGGCAGACGATTTTATTGCATATTCTTGCACAAAATACACCGAAAAGTGTAGAAAAAAATTGACACCCAGATCCGAGTAGAGGAAGACCATTTTTATGACCAAAAACACATCCAAAAGCATAAAAAACCTTCCAAAATAATTCAATTTTTCTTAGGCAGACGATTTTATTGCATATTCTTGCACAAAATACACCGAAAAGTGTAGAAAAAAATTGACACCCAGATCCGAGTAGAGGAAGACCATTTTTATGACCAAAAACACATCCAAAAGCATAAAAAACTTCCAAAATAATTCAATTTTTCTTAGGCAGACGATTTTATTCTATATTCTTGCACAAAATACACCGAAAAGTGTAGAAAAAAATTGACACCCAGATCCGAGTAGAGGAAGACCATTTTTATGACCAAAAACACATCCAAAAGCATAAAAAACCTTCCAAAATAATTCAATTTTTCTTAGGCAGACGATTTTATTGCATATTCTTGCACAAAATACACCGAAAAGTGTAGAAAAAAATTGACACCCAGATCCGAGTAGAGGAAGACCATTTTTATGACCAAAAACACATCCAAAAGCATAAAAAACCTTCCCAAATAATTCAATTTTTCTTAGGCAGACGATTTTATTCTATATTCTTGCACAAAATACACCGAAAAGTGTAGAAAAAAATTGACACCCAGATCCGAGTAGAGGAAGACCATTTTTATGACCAAAAACACATCCAAAAGCATAAAAAACCTTCCAAAATAATTCAATTTTTCTTAGGCAGACGATTTTATTGCATATTCTTGCACAAAATACACCGAAAAGTGTAGAAAAAAATTGACACCCAGATCCGAGTAGAGGAAGACCATTTTTATGACCAAAAACACATCCAAAAGCATAAAAAACCTTCCCAAATAATTCAATTTTTCTTAGGCAGACGATTTTATTCTATATTCTTGCACAAAATACACCGAAAAGTGTAGAAAAAAATTGACACCCAGATCCGAGTAGAGGAAGACCATTTTTATGACCAAAAACACATCCAAAAGCATAAAAAACCTTCCAAAATAATTCAATTTTTCTTAGGCAGACGATTTTATTGCATATTCTTGCACAAAATACACCGAAAAGTGTAGAAAAAAATTGACACCCAGATCCGAGTAGAGGAAGACCATTTTTATGACCAAAAACACATCCAAAAGCATAAAAAACCTTCCAAAATAATTCAATTTTTCTTAGGCAGACGATTTTATTCTATATTCTTGCACAAAATACACCGAAAAGTGTAGAAAAAAATTGACACCCAGATCCGAGTAGAGGAAGACCATTTTTATGACCAAAAACACATCCAAAAGCATAAAAAACCTTTCAAAATAATTCAATTTTTCTTAGGCAGACGATTTTATTGCATATTCTTGCACAAAATACACCGAAAAGTGTAGAAAAAAATTGACACCCAGATCCGAGTAGAGGAAGACCATTTTTATGACCAAAAACACATCCAAAAGCATAAAAAACCTTCCAAAATAATTCAATTTTTCTTAGGCAGACGATTTTATTGCATATTCTTGCACAAAATACACCGAAAAGTGTAGAAAAAAATTGACACCCAGATCCGAGTAGAGGAAGACCATTTTTATGACCAAAAACACATCCAAAAGCATAAAAAACCTTCCAAAATAATTCAATTTTTCTTAGGCAGACGATTTTATTGCATATTCTTGCACAAAATACACCGAAAAGTGTAGAAAAAAATTGACACCCAGATCCGAGTAGAGGAAGACCATTTTTATGACCAAAAACACATCCAAAAGCATAAAAAACCTTCCAAAATAATTCAATTTTTCTTAGGCAGACGATTTTATTGCTATATTCTTGCACAAAATACACCGAAAAGTGTAGAAAAAAATTGACACCCAGATCCGAGTAGAGGAAGACCATTTTTATGACCAAAAACACATCCAAAAGCATAAAAAACCTTTCAAAATAATTCAATTTTTCTTAGGCAGACGATTTTATTGCATATTCTTGCACAAAATACACCGAAAAGTGTAGAAAAAAATTGACACCCAGATCCGAGTAGAGGAAGACCATTTTTATGACCAAAAACACATCCAAAAGCATAAAAAACCTTCCAAAATAATTCAATTTTTCTTAGGCAGACGATTTTATTGCTATATTCTTGCACAAAATACACCGAAAAGTGTAGAAAAAAATTGACACCCAGATCCGAGTAGAGGAAGACCATTTTTATGACCAAAAACACATCCAAAAGCATAAAAAACCTTCCAAAATAATTCAATTTTTCTTAGGCAGACGATTTTATTGCATATTCTTGCACAAAATACACCGAAAAGTGTAGAAAAAAATTGACACCCAGATCCGAGTAGAGGAAGACCATTTTTATGACCAAAAACACATCCAAAAGCATAAAAAACCTTCCAAAATAATTCAATTTTTCTTAGGCAGACGATTTTATTGCTATATTCTTGCACAAAATACACCGAAAAGTGTAGAAAAAAATTGACACCCAGATCCGAGTAGAGGAAGACCATTTTTATGACCAAAAACACATCCAAAAGCATAAAAAACCTTCCAAAATAATTCAATTTTTCTTAGGCAGACGATTTTATTGCATATTCTTGCACAAAATACACCGAAAAGTGTAGAAAAAAATTGACACCCAGATCCGAGTAGAGGAAGACCATTTTTATGACCAAAAACACATCCAAAAGCATAAAAAACCTTCCAAAATAATTCAATTTTTCTTAGGCAGACGATTTTATTGCTATATTCTTGCACAAAATACACCGAAAAGTGTAGAAAAAAATTGACACCCAGATCCGAGTAGAGGAAGACCATTTTTATGACCAAAAACACATCCAAAAGCATAAAAAACCTTTCAAAATAATTCAATTTTTCTTAGGCAGACGATTTTATTGCATATTCTTGCACAAAATACACCGAAAAGTGTAGAAAAAAATTGACACCCAGATCCGAGTAGAGGAAGACCATTTTTATGACCAAAAACACATCCAAAAGCATAAAAAACCTTCCAAAATAATTCAATTTTTCTTAGGCAGACGATTTTATTGCATATTCTTGCACAAAATACACCGAAAAGTGTAGAAAAAAATTGACACCCAGATCCGAGTAGAGGAAGACCATTTTTATGACCAAAAACACATCCAAAAGCATAAAAAACCTTCCAAAATAATTCAATTTTTCTTAGGCAGACGATTTTATTGCATATTCTTGCACAAAATACACCGAAAAGTGTAGAAAAAAATTGACACCCAGATCCGAGTAGAGGAAGACCATTTTTATGACCAAAAACACATCCAAAAGCATAAAAAACCTTCCAAAATAATTCAATTTTTCTTAGGCAGACGATTTTATTGCTATATTCTTGCACAAAATACACCGAAAAGTGTAGAAAAAAATTGACACCCAGATCCGAGTAGAGGAAGACCATTTTTATGACCAAAAACACATCCAAAAGCATAAAAAACCTTCCAAAATAATTCAATTTTTCTTAGGCAGACGATTTTATTGCATATTCTTGCACAAAATACACCGAAAAGTGTAGAAAAAAATTGACACCCAGATCCGAGTAGAGGAAGACCATTTTTATGACCAAAAACACATCCAAAAGCATAAAAAACCTTCCAAAATAATTCAATTTTTCTTAGGCAGACGATTTTATTCTATATTCTTGCACAAAATACACCGAAAAGTGTAGAAAAAAATTGACACCCAGATCCGAGTAGAGGAAGACCATTTTTATGACCAAAAACACATCCAAAAGCATAAAAAACCTTCCAAAATAATTCAATTTTTCTTAGGCAGACGATTTTATTGCATATTCTTGCACAAAATACACCGAAAAGTGTAGAAAAAAATTGACACCCAGATCCGAGTAGAGGAAGACCATTTTTATGACCAAAAACACATCCAAAAGCATAAAAAACCTTCCCAAATAATTCAATTTTTCTTAGGCAGACGATTTTATTCTATATTCTTGCACAAAATACACCGAAAAGTGTAGAAAAAAATTGACACCCAGATCCGAGTAGAGGAAGACCATTTTTATGACCAAAAACACATCCAAAAGCATAAAAAACCTTCCAAAATAATTCAATTTTTCTTAGGCAGACGATTTTATTGCATATTCTTGCACAAAATACACCGAAAAGTGTAGAAAAAAATTGACACCCAGATCCGAGTAGAGGAAGACCATTTTTATGACCAAAAACACATCCAAAAGCATAAAAAACTTTCCAAAATAATTCAATTTTTCTTAGGCAGACGATTTTATTCTATATTCTTGCACAAAATACACCGAAAAGTGTAGAAAAAAATTGACACCCAGATCCGAGTAGAGGAAGACCATTTTTATGACCAAAAACACATCCAAAAGCATAAAAAACCTTTCAAAATAATTCAATTTTTCTTAGGCAGACGATTTTATTGCATATTCTTGCACAAAATACACCGAAAAGTGTAGAAAAAAATTGACACCCAGATCCGAGTAGAGGAAGACCATTTTTATGACCAAAAACACATCCAAAAGCATAAAAAACCTTTCAAAATAATTCAATTTTTCTTAGGCAGACGATTTTATTGCATATTCTTGCACAAAATACACCGAAAAGTGTAGAAAAAAATTGACACCCAGATCCGAGTAGAGGAAGACCATTTTTATGACCAAAAACACATCCAAAAGCATAAAAAACCTTTCAAAATAATTCAATTTTTCTTAGGCAGACGATTTTATTGCATATTCTTGCACAAAATACACCGAAAAGTGTAGAAAAAAATTGACACCCAGATCCGAGTAGAGGAAGACCATTTTTATGACCAAAAACACATCCAAAAGCATAAAAAACCTTCCAAAATAATTCAATTTTTCTTAGGCAGACGATTTTATTGCATATTCTTGCACAAAATACACCGAAAAGTGTAGAAAAAAATTGACACCCAGATCCGAGTAGAGGAAGACCATTTTTATGACCAAAAACACATCCAAAAGCATAAAAAACCTTTCAAAATAATTCAATTTTTCTTAGGCAGACGATTTTATTGCATATTCTTGCACAAAATACACCGAAAAGTGTAGAAAAAAATTGACACCCAGATCCGAGTAGAGGAAGACCATTTTTATGACCAAAAACACATCCAAAAGCATAAAAAACCTTCCAAAATAATTCAATTTTTCTTAGGCAGACGATTTTATTGCATATTCTTGCACAAAATACACCGAAAAGTGTAGAAAAAAATTGACACCCAGATCCGAGTAGAGGAAGACCATTTTTATGACCAAAAACACATCCAAAAGCATAAAAAACCTTTCAAAATAATTCAATTTTTCTTAGGCAGACGATTTTATTGCATATTCTTGCACAAAATACACCGAAAAGTGTAGAAAAAAATTGACACCCAGATCCGAGTAGAGGAAGACCATTTTTATGACCAAAAACACATCCAAAAGCATAAAAAACCTTCCAAAATAATTCAATTTTTCTTAGGCAGACGATTTTATTGCATATTCTTGCACAAAATACACCGAAAAGTGTAGAAAAAAATTGACACCCAGATCCGAGTAGAGGAAGACCATTTTTATGACCAAAAACACATCCAAAAGCATAAAAAACCTTCCAAAATAATTCAATTTTTCTTAGGCAGACGATTTTATTGCATATTCTTGCACAAAATACACCGAAAAGTGTAGAAAAAAATTGACACCCAGATCCGAGTAGAGGAAGACCATTTTTATGACCAAAAACACATCCAAAAGCATAAAAAACTTTCCAAAATAATTCAATTTTTCTTAGGCAGACGATTTTATTCTATATTCTTGCACAAAATACACCGAAAAGTGTAGAAAAAAATTGACACCCAGATCCGAGTAGAGGAAGACCATTTTTATGACCAAAAACACATCCAAAAGCATAAAAAACCTTCCAAAATAATTCAATTTTTCTTAGGCAGACGATTTTATTGCATATTCTTGCACAAAATACACCGAAAAGTGTAGAAAAAAATTGACACCCAGATCCGAGTAGAGGAAGACCATTTTTATGACCAAAAACACATCCAAAAGCATAAAAAACTTTCCAAAATAATTCAATTTTTCTTAGGCAGACGATTTTATTGCTATATTCTTGCACAAAATACACCGAAAAGTGTAGAAAAAAATTGACACCCAGATCCGAGTAGAGGAAGACCATTTTTATGACCAAAAACACATCCAAAAGCATAAAAAACCTTCCAAAATAATTCAATTTTTCTTAGGCAGACGATTTTATTGCATATTCTTGCACAAAATACACCGAAAAGTGTAGAAAAAAATTGACACCCAGATCCGAGTAGAGGAAGACCATTTTTATGACCAAAAACACATCCAAAAGCATAAAAAACCTTCCAAAATAATTCAATTTTTCTTAGGCAGACGATTTTATTGCATATTCTTGCACAAAATACACCGAAAAGTGTAGAAAAAAATTGACACCCAGATCCGAGTAGAGGAAGACCATTTTTATGACCAAAAACACATCCAAAAGCATAAAAAACCTTTCAAAATAATTCAATTTTTCTTAGGCAGACGATTTTATTGCATATTCTTGCACAAAATACACCGAAAAGTGTAGAAAAAAATTGACACCCAGATCCGAGTAGAGGAAGACCATTTTTATGACCAAAAACACATCCAAAAGCATAAAAAACCTTTCAAAATAATTCAATTTTTCTTAGGCAGACGATTTTATTGCATATTCTTGCACAAAATACACCGAAAAGTGTAGAAATAATTGACACCCAGATCCGAGTAGAGGAAGACCATTTTTATGACCAAAAACACATCCAAAAGCATAAAAAACCTTCCAAAATAATTCAATTTTTCTTAGGCAGACGATTTTATTGCATATTCTTGCACAAAATACACCGAAAAGTGTAGAAAAAAATTGACACCCAGATCCGAGTAGAGGAAGACCATTTTTATGACCAAAAACACATCCAAAAGCATAAAAAACCTTTCAAAATAATTCAATTTTTCTTAGGCAGACGATTTTATTGCATATTCTTGCACAAAATACACCGAAAAGTGTAGAAAAAAATTGACACCCAGATCCGAGTAGAGGAAGACCATTTTTATGACCAAAAACACATCCAAAAGCATAAAAAACCTTTCAAAATAATTCAATTTTTCTTAGGCAGACGATTTTATTGCATATTCTTGCACAAAATACACCGAAAAGTGTAGAAAAAAATTGACACCCAGATCCGAGTAGAGGAAGACCATTTTTATGACCAAAAACACATCCAAAAGCATAAAAAACCTTTCAAAATAATTCAATTTTTCTTAGGCAGACGATTTTATTGCATATTCTTGCACAAAATACACCGAAAAGTGTAGAAAAAAATTGACACCCAGATCCGAGTAGAGGAAGACCATTTTTATGACCAAAAACACATCCAAAAGCATAAAAAACCTTTCAAAATAATTCAATTTTTCTTAGGCAGACGATTTTATTGCATATTCTTGCACAAAATACACCGAAAAGTGTAGAAAAAAATTGACACCCAGATCCGAGTAGAGGAAGACCATTTTTATGACCAAAAACACATCCAAAAGCATAAAAAACCTTTCAAAATAATTCAATTTTTCTTAGGCAGACGATTTTATTGCATATTCTTGCACAAAATACACCGAAAAGTGTAGAAAAAAATTGACACCCAGATCCGAGTAGAGGAAGACCATTTTTATGACCAAAAACACATCCAAAAGCATAAAAAACCTTTCAAAATAATTCAATTTTTCTTAGGCAGACGATTTTATTGCATATTCTTGCACAAAATACACCGAAAAGTGTAGAAAAAAATTGACACCCAGATCCGAGTAGAGGAAGACCATTTTTATGACCAAAAACACATCCAAAAGCATAAAAAACCTTCCAAAATAATTCAATTTTTCTTAGGCAGACGATTTTATTGCATATTCTTGCACAAAATACACCGAAAAGTGTAGAAAAAAATTGACACCCAGATCCGAGTAGAGGAAGACCATTTTTATGACCAAAAACACATCCAAAAGCATAAAAAACCTTCCAAAATAATTCAATTTTTCTTAGGCAGACGATTTTATTGCATATTCTTGCACAAAATACACCGAAAAGTGTAGAAAAAAATTGACACCCAGATCCGAGTAGAGGAAGACCATTTTTATGACCAAAAACACATCCAAAAGCATAAAAAACCTTTCAAAATAATTCAATTTTTCTTAGGCAGACGATTTTATTGCATATTCTTGCACAAAATACACCGAAAAGTGTAGAAAAAAATTGACACCCAGATCCGAGTAGAGGAAGACCATTTTTATGACCAAAAACACATCCAAAAGCATAAAAAACCTTCCCAAATAATTCAATTTTTCTTAGGCAGACGATTTTATTCTATATTCTTGCACAAAATACACCGAAAAGTGTAGAAAAAAATTGACACCCAGATCCGAGTAGAGGAAGACCATTTTTATGACCAAAAACACATCCAAAAGCATAAAAAACCTTCCAAAATAATTCAATTTTTCTTAGGCAGACGATTTTATTGCATATTCTTGCACAAAATACACCGAAAAGTGTAGAAAAAAATTGACACCCAGATCCGAGTAGAGGAAGACCATTTTTATGACCAAAAACACATCCAAAAGCATAAAAAACCTTTCAAAATAATTCAATTTTTCTTAGGCAGACGATTTTATTGCATATTCTTGCACAAAATACACCGAAAAGTGTAGAAAAAAATTGACACCCAGATCCGAGTAGAGGAAGACCATTTTTATGACCAAAAACACATCCAAAAGCATAAAAAACCTTTCAAAATAATTCAATTTTTCTTAGGCAGACGATTTTATTGCATATTCTTGCACAAAATACACCGAAAAGTGTAGAAATAATTGACACCCAGATCCGAGTAGAGGAAGACCATTTTTATGACCAAAAACACATCCAAAAGCATAAAAAACCTTTCAAAATAATTCAATTTTTCTTAGGCAGACGATTTTATTGCATATTCTTGCACAAAATACACCGAAAAGTGTAGAAAAAAATTGACACCCAGATCCGAGTAGAGGAAGACCCTTTTTATGACCAAAAACGCATCCTAAAGCTTAAAAAACTTACCAAAAAGTTGTAAATTCAGATGTTCATTACATGAACATTTTGCTTCCTCGTGGAGAAAGCAAAATTTTATTGACAAAATGTGAATTTTTGATTTTATAACTTTCATTAATTCTTTAAATTTACCTCAAATGAATACTTTATATATATCGATCGATTCGTCTTGACGTAAAGAATACAATTTTATTATATATAACCTTAAATTTTTCGATTTAAAAATTTTTTCGATTAAAAAAAAATTTTTGGAAAAAAGACCATAAAATTTTTTTGTTGGAGTATTTTTCAAAATCCTTTGGTCAGATTTGAGATATTAATATGATAAATAATCTAAACAAAAAAAAATTATTTTCAATTACTATTTTCTACAAAGGATATAGTGGAGAATAAATAGAAAAAAATGAGACACATTTTCAGGCATATTCCATTCAAGTACAGATATATTATGTACGTCATCGCAAACATCGTGACTATTTACAATAAATATACAATCGATTAGATTATTAATATATAAATAAAATATATCGTATCGTTATGTAGTTTATGGTTTACAGCAACACGTGACAGTAAACAATTAGATCATAGCGGCAAAATAGCGTATCCTACCAAAGTAGTGGTCGTAGCTATGTAGCGTTGTGCTTTGGTTTCAGCTCCTTTTTTTTTATTTTTTTCTTTATTATAGCGTCGTTACACATTCCTTTACTTTGATTCCGCTATTCATTCGATTATTTTTTTTTTTGAGCGTGCAAACGGATTTATCCAAAGTGAACATATTTCAAACGGCGAATATATTAATTTGAATAAAGAAGCGCTTAAAATTAATTTTTTACAAAAACATTTCTTCCTCGCATTTTATACAAAATATATTTTAAAAAAGAAAAACAATCACAGAATTAGCTTCAGTACTTTCTCTTTTTTTTTTTTAAATGGTGTTCGAATCGTTTATAACATAACCTCAAAATTTAAAAAACAGTTTGAAACAAATAAGTAGTATTTTTAAATTATCTTTTGAAAATTTTTTTTTAAATCGTTTCCTTTAGTCATGTGTGAGAAAACAAATCGAACACTGAAATCACAAAGTTGTTGAAAAGAATTTTTTTCAAAATATGTTTCTTCGTTGAATATATATTCACTTTGGTCCAGGTGCAAGCGTATCGAGGGGATTTTTTTTTTATTTACAAGGTCGTTTTTTTTTTTGTTAAATTTTTTCAAAACCCTTTTTTCTCGAGGTTAGAGAGGACATAGAAACGTTTATTACCCGATAAAGTTATTAGCGAAAAATTGCGAAACAAGAACTCGAAACTTCATAGAAGTTAGAAGTCATAGCAATAGATTCTCTCTCCTGATTTATTTTTAGTTTGGTTTTTTTTTAAAGATATATATTTATATTTATATATATATATTTATTTATATATACTCCAAAGTGTTGTCATACATAATATCTTTCAATTCTTTTACTAGCGTTCACATATTTGACACTTGATACTTAATAAAAATAGTCCATTTCTTAATAGCCGAGTTTAGTGGATTATTTATTCTATATCAACAGGGACAACATATTACAGGACACTTTGAGGGCGGCAGATTTTTTTTTTTATTTATTTATTATTTTTTTTTTTAATCATTCGGGAGGAAAAATCTACATTTTTTTCAAATAATAATTATCGAATAAAAAGAAATTTATTTTGCGTTTATATTTTCGAATTTTATTAACTCAAAGAAATGCCCGTTAAACAAAGAAAAGAAACTATTTTTTTAGCAAACATTCTCTTACGAACAAACGATATGGACTCTACGCAGAAGAACCTGACTTTTCTACGCCTAAGGAAAATCGTTTAAATTCGTCGAAAGAGCGCGTAAAAATATTTATAAATTGATGCTTTTTTTTTTTTTTTGTTTTTCAAAGTATATAGAGGTGGCAGTCTCATATATATATATATATGGTGTGGGTGTAAAAAATAACCAATCCCAACGCTGTTATAATTATATAAAAAAAATATTAAAATTCATTTTAATTTTTTCAATTTTCAATTATAAAAGATTTTAATTATTACTAAAAATTATTAATTTTTAAAAATACTAATTTGTTTTTAGTATTTTTAAAAAATTTACAAAAAAATACGTTGGGATTTGTTAGTGTGAAGGTAGGATACGTGTTTTAAGATGATCACGAATTGAAACTGTAGTTCAGTCAAATGCGTTTGCGAATTTTTCCCAAAAAAAAACAACTTTTAGTTAATCTCAAACTATTTTCCTTCTAAGACATTAATTTATTATTCCTTAATTCCATTTAAAATCTATGAACTCTTTTATTTTTATTAGAAAACTTAGATTTGTCAAATAAAACGAAAAATCGTTTTCCAGTGAGAATAGAAAGTTTGCATTTTTTTTTCTCGAGAAATTAAATATAGAATCGAGTATTCTCGCAATATTAAGATGTTTGAATTTTTTGGCGGGAGAAACATAACCTCGAAGTTTCAGCGTTTTATAAATAGAAAAACTTTAGACTAGGCCAAAGCAGAATGAAATCTCTAATCGTAAATCTTAAGTTTTTACATGAGAGAGAAAAGAATAGAAATATCTTTTGTCCTTTTCTCTCTCATGTAAAAACTTAAGATTTACGATTAGAGATTTCATTCTGCGTTGGCTCACTTAAATTTTTGTTATCAATTTATTTTCAAAGTTTTATTATTGTTTAAAAATAATAATATTAATAATAAAAAGAAGAAGTACAATTTGAAAGATGAAAAATTTTTAATGCCATTTTAAATTATTTGAGGTTATGTTAGGCACCATAAGATTCGATCATTTTAATAATTTGCATTATTTTCTTGAACCTCAGAATGAAATTGGTGTCAGTCTCAACACTCTCGAGTCAATTATGGAAAGATTCATATTTTAACGAAGCTCACCTAACCTATATTCATTTTTTATACATTCAAAGTAGCGCGTTTATAAACCACTAAATAAGACAACGAATGTCTTCTTTTTATTTCACCTATATATAAGTTTTTTTTTTATATATAGATGTAAGGACGCCACTATTTTTTTATATGTTAAACCTTTCGTGTATATAAATGAAGACGATTATTGACTTTTTGATGATGATGATAGAGTAATAAAAAATAATCGGATGACAATATGGGGATTATTATTTTCGAGTTGATATAAGAGTGGTTGGGGGGGGGGGGGTATTGACGGTAGTTCGATTTCGACGTGAATACACATATTAATTCGTGAAGAAACAGAGTTTATCGATCGTTCCATTTATCCAGCAAGCACAAATACGTATTTTAATTTATTTATTTATACACACACTTCTTTAAGTGACTTGATTTTTTTTGTCACAATTGTGGAAACTGAGGATAAAGATGTTATTAGTTTTATAAAAAAAAAAGAAAGGTAAAAATTTTTTATCATCCTCAATTATTCCACTATTTTTTTTTTTTTATCACCGTTCAACGGTGATACACTCTTCATTCATCACTAGTTAACGCTAACAATACATTCATTGTTAAAAATAAGTTAGCCTTCATCAATTTTTCTTTTCTTTTCGTCCATAGTTCAACATTGCACCGAGAAAGCACCACTATATAATACAAATTTCTCGCCTCTCTCATTCATCTTTTATTTTTTGAAAAAAAAGATACTCGAGACTGATGGTCACTTAGTTTTTATATAAAACACGACAATTCTGTGAGTTCTATATTTTTTTTTCTTCTTATCGTCGAATGTATAACAAATCGAGAAGTTTGTCGTTGAAAATTTTTGTTTTCATTCATACAAAACAAGGGTCAATTGAGAAAAATAAGTTTTCATTTACTCCTCTAGCTTTACGAAAAAAATAAAATCCAATTTTTAGAGGATAAAAAAAAAGTTCTCTTTAGAAGAATATAGGGATAATTTAATAGACACGCGGTAAATTTTTGTAGGCAAACGTCAATTTAAAGCTAATTTATTGACTAGGATCATTCATTCCATCTCAACGACAAACTCTCGGTAATATACCTAATCCTTTTTTTTTATGTACCTTGTATCAAATCGTCGCATTGTTACACACTTGCGAACGTCTTTCAATAAAACCGTTATTAAACGGACACTTCACTAATCCTTTTTCTTCCAATAGAAAAATCGTATTTCGACAATTGTCTTCTGTTGGAAATTTCATCTTCGGGATTTCGGTTTCCACTTCAATTTTATATCTTCCATAGAAGATGATTCACACACTGAAAGACATAATTCTTCATCAATCGTAAAAGAGTTTGTATCACCGAGATATCAGTCGTATTCTGGAAAACTACTTAATCCTATAATAGACCCTATCACGATGTAGTAATATAATATAATTTTTTTTTTAGTATTTGGCATCTTTGAAATACACAAATAGACTTTGGTATAAAACTTTTTCTTTTCTTGATAGTGTTTTTGTCACTCGCGTAGAGTTTGTAAGAAAAGTGTACACTCACACATACTAGCAAAAATTGTCGAACCACCACAATTTACAAGTAGCATCTCTTCTTCTGCGTCGTTTTTGACTTGTTGGATCGACAGGTTTCTTTGTGAATCTAATATTATAGGGATCCTCCGCAAGTTCAGGATAGAGTTGTGCATCGTGAACGTAGTCACCCTCGTAATTTGAGACAAGTCCAACTTTTACAATCTCCTCCTGTTCGGCAGCTGTCCATTCAATCATTGTCAGTGTATTTGCCTCAAGAGCCTCTCTCTCACGATGCCAGGCTTTTCTTATCGCGGCAGTTTTTGCATGATGAAGAAGTCTCTGTTTCTCCTTCTCAGCGGTTGTACCATACCTGAGATTAATAACATAACTCGGTCCGTGAATTTTAACATCCACCAGTGAACTACTACCACTGCCATTGGAATTCTGATGAAATGTTGTATTCACCTGACCACCCAATCGTTTCAATTGGCCACGATCCTCGGCCGATTTCCATGTTTCTTCTTTAACAAAATAGAACGCATCTTGTTGAGCGCTATGCACAAATGTGAAGGGAAGAAAATAGGATTCATTGAAAACAGTCGTGAAAACGTCTTTGTAAATTGTATTGGCAGTAGGAACACTCGAAACAACAGCTTGACCGTTCGCAGTTCTAGAAACCAGAATACCCTTTCCAAAAGGAGGATCAGACGCTGCGCCCAAACGATTAGGTATCAATTCACTTGTATCTTTCTTCAGTGCTGAACGCGGTGGTGCTGACAAACCCGCTGCATCACTCGAATGTCTCTGTGCAATGTAAGCCAAAAAACCCGACTGCACTCCCAAATTCCTTACCCTCTCCTTCTTGCCAAATATCGAAGTCCCCGAACTCAATGCCGGTGGAACGTGTCTATCATCCCTCCCATTGGGAAACAATTGCGGTGCCAAACTCTCCAAATCGTAACCCAAACTCGACAGCCAAGAAGTATGATCCGACAATTGTTTTTGACGATTCGTGTGTGCCACATCAATAGGATTATTTCCATTGAAACGATAAAAATGTAAATGCGTTGGTGTTTGAAGTCTATCCAATACATTCTCCCACAATGGCGACATATATTGACCAATAAGTGGATCATAAACTTTACCATTTGGCATATGAACCAATGATGTCACAGCATCCAATATACCACCACAAAAGTCCACCGGTATATAAAGATAAGGATTCGAATCATAAACAATATGCCCATACGGTGATCTCATTATTTCCCTAACACCCTCGCCATATTGATTAAAAATCATAATTGGCGTTCCACATTGATCTGTTGTTATGTAAAATTTATTTCTATAAACTTGCGCATAAATCAAATGTCCCCTATCGTCATAAACCAATGATATTAGTTTTCCATCCCTTGGACTGTAGATTTGACTAACTTCTTGCGGCCTCTTTTGATTTGTATAGAAAAATTGTGTTACATTTCCATAATTATCTTTTCGTGTCGATAGACGATCCAAATGATCATAGTAATATTTTATATCGAAACGTCCTCGTTTTGTAGCACGTACCAATAATCCCTTAGCGTTGTAATCAAATCTTTCTTCACGCGCATTCTGTATTACTAGACCCCTATTATCGTATTTGTATAATCCATCTCCAAATTTGACTATTCTATCCATTGAATTATAACTCATTGGTATTGTATTACCACGATAGGTTAGGGACAACATATTTCCATTTGGATCGTATTTAAAGTCCCAAGGTTCTTGTGCCTCGACACCAATTAATTGTCCATCCGCATCCCAAGTGTAGTTCTTAACATTTGTGTAGGTATTAACTCCAACATTACGAGTATCAGTCCTCGTTTGATTGATTCTACCCCAGGAGTCGTGAGTAAATTTCATTCTAAATACTTCCATACCGTGAATTGTGACCGTTACTTCCGTCTCTAGAAAACGCATATCAGTTTTTCTGGAAAATATCGCCGTTCCATCGAAAACAGTCGTTTCATTTGGTTGGGGTTTTGAGATTTTGAACGAACCTATCTGTTCTAATGTTCCAGTTTTACTATTGTAGGCAACAATGTGCGATGGAAGATTTTGTCCACCAATTCTACCTTGAATGGACGTGAGCCTAAAATTAGAATCATAGTCAAAGGTGAATTTAGCATTGCTCAAACCTGTCTTGGCGCTAAAATCAATACGTTCTTCAATTAGAAGTCCAGCGTTGTATTGATAATCCCATTTGTATTCGACATCTCTCTCCGAGTGTATTACTTCCGATGGTAAGCCACTTTCGGTGTATTTCATTTCACTTTTACCATCGCCATTAACAACTTCGGCCAATTGACCAGATGTGTGATAACGATAGACGATACGTGCTCCATCACCGGGAAATATAGTTTGCAAAAGATTGCCATCGTGACTGTAGTGTTGAAGATAGGATCTTATGTTTCCAGGTGGTGTGTATGATACGCGAAGAAAACCTAAGGATGATTGACAGGAGAATGAGTGTTTTTCCTTTGATGGAAGAATTATGTGTCGTAATCCACCATCGTCATCGTATTGAAGTGAAAAAGCGCGACCACTCGCTAGGGTTATTTTTGACAGCATATTAAAATCATTGTATGTGTAGCTTTTCGTTCCGTCTTGAGAATTGTGTGTCATTGCCAATTGTCCATGACGATCGTAACCATAGGATTCGTCTGTTGGGCCCCATTTCCAGTCATTCATACGATTGAATCTATCGTAAGTGATGGTTAAATTGTGTACTTGTTCCTGTGGTTTCCAAGATAATGGCAGACCTGATGGATCGAATGTTACGGTTAATAGTGGATTTTTCGATTTATCGTAAAACATTTCGCGAACGAATGTTTGATCGAACTCAACGCCTATTACTCGGCTGTCGTTGACCCAAATTTCACGACTCAGGGTCTGTTGGGGATGACTTACGTCACCGACGAGATTGTAGGTGGTTGTCATTACGTTTGTTAATTCTCCCAAAGTCATCGATTGGTAACTCCACATTGGGAGCATTTCGGCTTCGACGGGAAGAGCCGCTTCCAAAAGGGGATGTTTTGTCATTGCTGCGGTCATAACTCTTCCTCCACCTGGTAGAAATACTTCAAGTGAACTATTGGGATAAGATATCGCTTTCTTGATTCTCGTACCATCGATAATTGTCAAAGTATTCAATCTTTCGTTTTTCATTTGAAATTCCATGAAACGTTGCTTTTCGCCCAATTTTAAAGCCTGAAGGGGAGCGGCAACTTTGACGGATAATGTCTCGTCGGTTGTCAATTGTGAGGAGAGTTTTAATTTCTCGCCAGTTGGTAAAATCACTTGGGTTACACGTCCAAGATCATCGTAATTGTACATGTAAGTTTCACGACCACCCGATCGACTAGTCAATAAACCTGTTGCACTATCATAATCGAGTGTTATTTCCGATCTTCCCTTCTCTGAGAGTTTAACCAAAAATCCAACGCCTGAGATTTTTAATTCCGATTTATGATCCTGGGTGTTTTCAATGGAGCTCACGACATTGCTGTAATCGCGAAGGAATTGTATTTTATTGCCCGCGCTATCAGTGACTGTTGATAGTTTTCCAAAACTAGTGTTCTTACTGTAGAGGAAGGAGTATCTTGTCTTGCCGGATGTTAGATCCTTAGTGTCGACATGTTGTCCGTAACGATTGAAGACATAGACTTCGTTTGATGGTGGGAAGGGAATGTGAAATTCGCCACTTTCGTCATGATTTGGAAGATAGGGTTGTAGTGCGAGAATGTGTAAACTACCCTGATCGGCGATATGTAAAACACCATCGGGTGAAACTGCTAGAGCGGAAATGGCGGTAAATTTAGCATTCGATGAGAGTAGGGTCTCGGTACTGCTTGTGTCATCCGTACACGAGCAGGTGAAATCCGATTCCTTTGTACTTGGTGTTGTATTATTGCATTCACACTGTCCGCGAAGGTGTTCGTGTTGTTGGCCAGCGAAATAGGACATTTTACCTGATGAATCGACAACTCGCACTGAATTAACACGATGGGAATCACTATCGGCAATGTATAATTCACCAGTTGGACTGAATCCAACGGCCAAGACGGAACCAAGAATATCTTCGGATTTTTTAACACTGGTGGCATTTGTTTTTGAATCGTTGTTAGTTAAACCGGTGGTACAATGTAAGGGTGTTCCAGCGACGACACGAACTTTCAAATCGCTAGTGAGTTTCAACACAAGACGATCGTCAATAAAATGTAATGATCCATCCAATGGACTTAGAGTTAAACCAGTTGGCCATTGAAGTTGTGCTTGATGCGCGGGAATTGCTCCAACACAAGGAGCCGGTGACCAATGATTATGATGACCATGATGACCCACAAGTGTGTGAATCATTCCCCTAGGATCCACTGCCCTTATATTTGTTCCATCAGCAATGTACATTGTCTTGTCGGCTGCTATTGCTATTCCTAAAAAAGAAGAGGAAAATCCGTTTTAAAAAAAGTCAAAGGGAAATTAATTATAAGTACTGTAACTGGAGATTAAAAATAACTCCATTTATCATTTCCCTCTACGTGGGGAAACTAATCAATCTTCGTTATCAATTAATTTTAAATTAGACGACACTTTAGGCTCATGGTAAATAATTATTCCAACTACCTTGGCGGATAAAATTAATGATTACCTTTTGGGTGAGCAAGTTTTGCTCGTATGGCAGGTCCTTCATCGCCACAATGACCCTCATCACCAGGTATACAGCGTTCGCCACTACCAACAACTGGTTCAATATTTATATCAGGATCTTGGACTTCGTCCAAGGAAAGTGCTCTTAGAATTTGGTGTTTCTCAGGATCGCTTATGTATAAATGACCATCGGCTGGTGATACACAGATGTAGTATTGATAAGCCACTTGCGTTGCTCTGAAAGGTAATAAAAGATTAATTTAAACTTTCCTTATAGGAGCCAGTTTTTTTTTTTTTTAATATTAGACATTAATTTACCTTAGCTTGAGAACAGTGTAGACTTTTCCCTCGGGTGTGATACGGCGAACAAGATTGAAATCACCCACATAGATACTGCCATCGGGTCCACTTGTTAGAGCAACTGGTGTTAGGAGTAGTGCGTCTTTCGCTAATCCATTGCAATCTTCGCATTGTAATTTTCTCTGAAGTCCCGTGCCCATGATGACTTTAACCGTACGGGGATATTGTTTGAAATGAAGTGTCGATCCATCGCCTTTTTGCAAAATTCCCTCATGGAAATTGTAGTGATGATGAATATCCAAACCCCAACCGCCAACATCCGAAATATCAACATCGAAACCTTGCAATGTTGCGGTTTGTGTTTCCCAAATGACTGATGGACATGTCGAATGTTGATAGCCAATGGAGATTTTCGCTTGCGCAATACCATAAACCTTTTGCTTATACACATTTCTCTTGTTCCAAGCGAATGTATGCGTTAAATTAGGATCAGCCTCGTATGTTTTTGTATGCAATGAACCCTCAATTTCCACATGTACATGAACATGAGTCAGTGATTTTGGAATAAATGACCCCGTTAGTTGCATTCTCACTGTTGACAAATAGCCCGCAGCCTGACTACTCTGATACATCAGGTGGAGATTCGATCCCGGAATTGCAATACTCTCTTGAACAATCTACAAAAGGGTTTTGTTTTTAAAAAAAAAATTCTAATTTTGATATTAAAGAATGAGAAATTTTTTGATAAATTTACCTGAGTCTCGGCAAAGACCAAACTCTTGCCAGGTAAACCGCCAACTTTTTCGGGCATCCATGTGTCAACAATGATTGGTCGTAGTGTTTCGTGATCGTGCTCCTCGCATGGTCCATTCAATCCAAATAAACCCACTGAAAACCCTGGGAAGCCTATTATATTTTATGGAGTCAATTAATAGAATACTTGAGATTAGGAACAACAATGGACGGCAATTGAACGAGTACACGCACGAACGAGTAGACAACATCACAATGATGAGATCTTACATCAAATTTCAATTATATATATGTATACACTGAACATTGAAGTACTTTCAACACACATAGGGGCCAATTCACTATTATTTGATAAAAAAAATTGCAATCGTGCCAAAAAATAAAATTTAGTTCTTTAGAATTTTCAATTTTTAGGTTAGAAAATAAAATTGAAACGGGGTTCGGTTGTTAAAAATTAAAAAATGTTCTATGTTTCTAATTGACTGGTTATTTTCGGAGATTTTTTTTAGTAGCGACCCACCCCTGCTTGTCACTCTATTAACATTACTATTTCTTTGAATTCAAAAGGTAGACCAGGGCTGGGTAGTCACAAATCACAAAATGTTCGTCGCTTCTGATTTGTGACTACCCAGCCCTGCTCTACCTTTAGAATTCAAAGAAGTAATAATGTTACTAGGGTGATAAGCAGAGGTGGATCGCTACTAAAAGGAGATAAAAATCGATAAAAATTTAGAAAAATTAGTAAAAATAAATAATTAAATGTTGAATAAAATTGTTTTTTTCTTAATAAGTGAATTGACCCTCAAAGGGTATTGGGAAACGAATACAATTAATAATAATCGACTAACACAATATGATGTGAAATATAATTATTTGCAATTTTTTTTTTTTTTGGAGGGGGTTAAGAAATGATTTTCTTTTTTATAAAACACCGAAACGTCCACAAATGTTGATCACAATCAAAAAAAATGTTTTTGATGAAACTATTAAATTTTACATACCAACAGCTGGACTGGGTGGTTGCTTAGATTTTGATGAATCGCCTCCTTCGCTTAAAGTCATTACGACTGGCGGTAGAACCACAATTTGATTCCATGGTACAAAGACTGTTCGCGTGAGAGGCCTGAAAGGACTTCGTTGAAATTGAAGAGTCACTGCACCTCCGCCATTAACGAGAACGTCGAACCTGTTTCGAATCAAATTATTATCATTTGAATACAATTGCACAATTTTGTATGCAATTTTAAAATTTTATTCTTTACATTTAATTTTTCTTTTCACATCGAGTTTTAAAGGATAAAAACAAAATTACAGATAATAATAATAATAATTAATCTCTTATAATTGACTCTTGGAAATTTGTCCGACTGTTATTGGATTTATATAATGTTAATAATTTACGAGATGATAGTGACGTGCAAAGAAAGATTAAAATTACTCTCCCTCTGATATAATGTCTCTATAATGTCATTGGAAAAGTTGAAATTATCACTGGATCAATATATAAGAATATTGGTCTATTAATTATTAGTAATTTCTCTGCTTTCTAAATTAAACTCGTTCTTTTACCTCTCGATTTATTATCATTTTTATAAAATTCTTTACATCATTTTATTAAATTCATATATGTTTTATTACTCTCTGATATTAATTAATTAATGAACAAAAAAAAAGCGTGATAAAAAACTATGAGAATTTAATAGATGAGTTTTAAAAATAAATTATTATGAAATTTTTTTAAATTAATTAAAATTCAAAAAATATCTCCTATAGAATTACATTTGACAAAATTAATTAATAAACTATATTAGGTATATATATTATTAAATTAAATTTATATAAATTATGAAATTCTAAATGAAAAACCATTAATGTAACTTGTTAATTAGTGGAATAAATAATGTGGCTTTTGTGAATATTGTCCTTTAGTAAAATTTTATCGCTATCATTCATTTTCCTAATGGACTTTAAAGCTGTTTAATTTCATTATGGCTAATATTACTTTAGCAATATGAATTAATCCGAATATTTTCCCTCGTGTGTAATTATAACAATTTTTTGTTTTTATGTTTCTAATCGACATGTAAATTTAGAAAAAGATAAAAATATTTGCTTACCATCCACCAGCTCTGGTTAAAGTGAATCCAAATCGTGAGTCTTTGTCAACAGAGACACGAATGCCTACAATTCCAAGTCCTTGTTCCGTAACAACCTGGCCTCGCATAACTGCCACTCGGCTGTTATATAAATTCAAAAAATGATGATCTTTTCCATACTTAATATATATTTTTCAGGGATTCACTTTTGTGTTACCAAGGCGTAGCTGATTTGATTCACAATTTTTATTACTGTTATTATTATTATTATTATTATTACTACCAAAAATTAATCGATTTAATAAAATATCACTCTTTTTTTAAATACAATATTTTTTAAATCCGAATATTTGAATTTTCCCGCCAACGAATCAAAAACTGAACAATATTCAAAAAGCTGCTACCCAACCCTGATATTATCTTATTTTTTCCCGCATTTTTTTCCTAAACAATCGAATAAACTAATTATTGAAAAATTGTCGGGAAAGAAAAAATTTCCTTTTTTTTATATTAATAAGATTACATGAAAAATTTTCATTTTACAAGCATCATAATTTTGAACGCGTTTGTGTTCGTTAAAAGATGCATCAACACAACGGAGGTTCATCGAATCAGCTACACCGTTTGGCGAACGGTTCAGTGCGTTTCAATATTCGCACTTGGCTGCCAATACAATTCGCAATTCAATTTGCGTGCCATTCTAGTCTCGATACAAAGTAGTTACCGCTGCCAATAACCGAATCGAGTAGGTCCGGAACAATGTGGATCCACTTCACAAGGTTTTGCCCGATAAGCATTAAAAGGCCAGACTTTGCGAATCAAGAGGTCGTTTTATTTGCAATTTAAAAAAAAAAGGAAGGAAAAAAAAATTTGATAAAAGCGGATTTGACAGGCGACCTTATTGCGTTTCATGCTTTGTACCTTAACTTGTAACACTGTTAGAAATATCTTTTTTTTTTTCATTTGCAGTTTGTTTGTCACTTTATACAAAGCGGAAGTTAATTTGATATTCGCGATACTATTTGAAAAGTGAGTAAAAAGTTAATTACACTTTATGAATTGAAATTTTTTTTTAAAGTCGATTTTTCTTTTTATATTTATTTTGTTTACTATTATTTTTAAATTGTTTATTAATTATTATTTAATAATAATTATTTATTAATAGTTATTATATTAATAATAAATAGAAAATATTTTAAATAAATAATAAAAAAATGTTTAGTAAAAGATAAAAATAATATTTGTGATATAAAAATGTAGTTAAATAACGGATGAGATGATTTGGAATAATAATTCTCGTATTGTGGTGAGAACTTTGCATTTTGTCGATATATTGAGAGAGATTGTAAAACTTGATTCGCTGATTCTAATAGGAAACTCATTGTGCCATTAGAATGAGCCAATCAAATTTTACAATCATTCGATACTATCGAACAAGAGAATGGCAGTGTAGGGAATATTATGCTCCGTTCATAAGGCACGAATTATTTGATAGTATCGAATGTAATTTTCATTGATTGATTTTAAAATTACAAATATATTTTTCTAAAATGTTTCTACATGAATGTAATTGTTTTGCCAAGGTTGGGTAGGTCTATAATATATTAAACTTATCCATCCCTGTTTTACAAAAAAATGTTTAAATAATTTCTTTTAAATCTCAAAAATTTTTATTCTGTAATCTACAAACTATTGACAATTCTAATTTTAAAAAAAGACTATACTCGACAAGATTAATATTCTTTTTTTTAAAATATTAATTTACGACTTGATTGTTAGAAACTGCCGGCGAAGGAAATAATAATAAAAAAAAAAAGTTCAGTTATTCTTGCAACTCGACGTTAGTTTTGTTATTTTAAAAACTCGAGAGATTTGAAAATTTGAGAGAATATTTTCCTTTCAGAGAACGATCTCTGGGGAATATTTTTCATGAGAGACTACACTCGAGTTTTGCGCTCTCGGGAAGAGAAAACCTGACTTTTCAACATAGCAAGCAGTGTTGCCAACTCGAGACCGCGATTTTGCGGTGTACTCCAAGGTTGGGAATGTATAATACACCATCTCTAGATAATATATGTAGTTATCTAACAACACGAGTATTTTACGACAAAAAAAAAAATAAAAGAATTTAGTAAATTTATGTGGTCAGGTAAAAATGAACTTTTTTTTTGTTACAAAACGAATGTTTTTTGTCGATAAAATTACCAGCCAATCAGAAGTGTGTATTTTAAATTTTGTTAATTATTTTTTCAGGGTACCGATGCTTACTCTGTGTAAATTAGCACAATAGAGTGGAATTGAGAATAAAGTATCACAATCAATTGCGGGGCTTATAGAGTCAGTATTTATTTAATCATTTGTTTGAATAAGAGTGCTTAATATTCCTGTTGTCACTTGTTTGGAATAAAATTCATTGAACCGGAAATTTTTCTTTACTGGAGAAAATGAGTTCTGATTGGTTGGTAAATTAAACTTTTTTTTTATGCTTCCTTGTTTTTCCTAGTAGTTTTTCTAAATATTTTTGGTGGGGTATGAACGTAGCTTAAGTATAATGACTGGAAAGTTACCAAAGTTATTTTCGATCAACTATTGCACCCTGCTCTAGTGAAAATTTAGTGACTATAGTAACTTAATTTTAACTAGAATGTCACTAAATTGTCGCTAGAGCAGAGTGCGGTAGTTCATCGAGAATTGTGACAAATTGGAACTTTGGCCAGTGGGCATCTTCCCGAGTTTTTATCGTCTGACAGGGATGGATAGGTTTAAAATATTTTGAACTTATCCATCCTTGTTTCCCATTTCTGGTCAGTCCAGAGATGGGAAGCTTTCATTTCTATTGTATAGAAAAGCAGAATATGAACGCAGCTTTAGGTTCTAGTAACTAATTACTATCATTTCAGGGATGGTTAAGTTTAATATAACATTATTTATCTCATTGCAAAATTACAGCCAGGGATGGATAGGTATTTAATCTAGTTATTTTTTTCACCCACTTTAAGCTTTTTTTATGAAATTTTTCTCGATTATTACATAACACTATTAAAGAAAAGTGTTAATATTTCAAAAAAGTGCAACATTTTTTTAACAAAGAAATTTCTAACAGTGCTGATCGATTTATTCAAGAGATGACGCTCTTTTCGCATTTCGGGACAAATGGCAGCCAGGATTGATTTTTTGATACACATTGAACCACATACTGTGGATAAACCTAGGTCAAAGATCATATAAAATGGAATTTCATGCACTTATAAAATATCATTAGGATTTGTAATGTATAGACGTAAATGATGTACAATAAAATTAAGGATTGATAAATGTAGGTAATTTTTTTTTTTTTTTTTTTTCTTTTTGGCAATAAGTCGAAATATTATCAAGCTGATATAATGTTAAAGCAGTCACGTGTGTATATGTGCTGAATATAATGAAATCAATAGGTACCAGGTATATAAACTGTGTAACACAGTTTATTATTATTATTATATATATACATTCGAGAGAAGGGGGGGGGGGGGGTGATTTGCCGGGGATGTAGATTCGCGCGCGCGTGCGTATTGTATATCTGCAATTGTGTATGTGCCAGTGTATCAAGTGCGCGCATGTGTGACATATACTATATATATGTATATATATGTGTGTGGGTTTGAGGCGACAGATATTAAGGCCTTTCTCCAATAGGAACCTAAACTTTTGCGTTGCGTGACTGACGCGTTGATTTTAGCATTGGTTGCCAATAGCAACCGACGCAATGCATACGCAACGCAAGAGTTTAAGATCCTATTGGAGAAAGGCCTTTACTCAGTCCCTAAGGAACTGCATAGGGGAAATCATATTGGTCCTTGGAGGATCGTACACGTATCAACTTTCTCACTATCGATCCTGCAACGAATCGATTTGTCCCACTAACACCAACATAACAGGAACAAAAAAAAATAGAAATCCTCAGTAAAAGAAATTATTAAAGATTCTTTCATTTAAATGGTCGAGTCTATAAACTAATTTTTCTTTTTTAATAAAAAAAAACTGAAAATTCTACAATTTTCTTTAGTTTGAAAATTTTATTTTTTCTTTTTAAATTCGCCAGTTTTGCTCGAGAAAAAAAAATTCCCCATAATTCGATATTACTAGATCGTAACTAGAAATTAAAGAAAATAATTATCAAATCATTTTTCTTCTATTTTTCTCTTCCCTTGTTATATCTAATATACGGAATTTTTTTTCCGACTAAAACTGGCGTTTCTTTTTCAATTTTATTTAATTTTACCAGTTTTACATTTTATGAATATTGAAAATAATTCACTAAAAAAAAAAAAACAAGCTGCAGTATAGGAAAGAAAGCCATTTAATAGCGAGTGATTAACCCTTTAATTGCCAATTTATTTTATAGAAAAAAGAAATATATGTTTTATGGAAAATATATTTTTTTTATGGAGTTGTTAAAATTTTAAAGCTTTTTAAAAATTGGGGGCCTTTAAAAATCTTTTTACGGAAAAGTCAATTTTTTTTTCATCCGTAAATAATAATCACTTTTGAAGAAGAAAATAATAGTTTTTTTTGCAAAAATAAAATAAAAATGCAGTAATGTTTTTATATTGGAAAAATGTTTTTCTTTTTTTTTTTTTTAATTAAAACAATTATGTTAACTTTTGAAAATTGACAATTAAAGGGTTATTTCTGAAGCTGTTCTAAAAATTGAAATTTAATTGCAATTCTTCTTTTTCTTTTTTTTAAGCACTTACTTTCAATTTTTCAAATTTATTAAAAGATTGATAATTTAGTTAGACTTACCCTCTATATTTAATATTGAAACTTGATATCAAATATCAGCTCTTGAATAGTTTCTTTTTCTGAGTTTAAAACAAGGCTCTGCCAATATCTTACTTTTCTATTGTTAAATATTATTTTTTTTTTGTTTCGAGTAAATAAATCGTAAATATTGTAATGAGGATAAGAAATTATGTGTACGTTAAATACAGTATTTACGTAACAAACCGTATTTTACGTAACGTACGTTATTTTACATAACAAATCGTATTTTATGTAACCCAAATACGTTACTGTTTAAAACAGTTTAATTATTGAAATTTTCTTCATAATTTCATTATTTTTTTCAATGACTTTCATGTCTTTGATAGAAATTGGATAGTTTTATTTTCGCAATTTGTTTTTGCGAAATTAAAAGAAAAAGAAGAGATTCTAAAGGAATTGGAAATTTTTCAATACATCTTAAAGTGAGTCTTTTTATAGAAAACCTTATTTTCTCTCTTTCTTTCTCTTTAATCTCGAAAACAAAATTTTTTTTTCTTTTTTTTTTAATTATCTACAAGTTGATTTTAATATAGAAAAGTAAGTTAAATGAAAAAAGAAAAAAAGGATGAATTGAAAGAGCCTTGTTGGTATGGAAAATATTTGTTGTGTTATAAAAAGAACATTTTTTTTTTTTTTATTATTCGTTGTTGATGAAGAAACTTGAAAACACGGCCAAGTGCCGATCCTCCAAGAAAGTCTCAGCGATAGGTGGCAGGCACTGTCATCACTACTGTAAATCATGGGAAACCATAATAACGTGATATGACAACATAATACAATTGAAAATACACGGATATCTTCAAGACAGACGCCAAACCTATATAATGATGAATTTAAAGAGGAAAAAAAAAAATAATTAAAAAAAAAATATACAACGAAATAATGAAAATCCGATGTGTTATTTTTTTTTTGGCTCGTAAACGCGTTTATTGTGATTTGAACAGTTGGTGAAATGTTGCTCGATTTTTCTTTTAAATTTTATAAACGATTCAAGTCACGTATTTTTTTTTTTTTTTTTTTGAGGGAAAAAATCCTCAACTTTATGTCGCAAATAAATAAATTTAAAACGAGCATCATTTCAAAAACATAATATATACACGCGAAATAGAAATAAATTCGTTATTGTATTTTTTTTTATTTCTAATATTAATTTTTCATGGCACGAAATATTTTTGACGCTTGTTAAAAATTGATGATTTAGAAACGGCATCGGGTTTAATTTAAGTGGATTACTTTTTTCTTTCTTTCCTTCTTTTCTTTTTTTTTTTTTTTTTGTTTGTTGATACGGTTGGATTGGATAAAGACAGACACAAGGTTTTGGTTTGGATAATTTTTCAAGGACAATTGGTAGATTTTTAAGACGCAGACAAGGGACGTTGGGACGAAGGGTTTCGGGTTCGTTTTATTTTTTATTTCCTCCGCGTTTAATTAACAGTCCGACAAATTTGCCGATTGTTAATTTATTCCTCCCACCCCAGTGGCCCTCTTTGCAAATAAATACAGTACCCGGTCGCGTTATCTTTATTTGCACATGACCCGTGTATAGGCACTTTTGTCAATTAAGAAGATAAAAAAAAAAGAGAGACAAAAACAAATGATCAAGTGTTGATGAATCAGTCGGCGATGTGTGTTTTAGGTTGCCCATCGAAGTCTCATTTTCGATATATAACCTTTGATTTTGTTTACTTTTTTTAAATTTAGAATCTCAATTCAAAAATTTACACTTATAAAAAATTACATAATATACAGTGTTTTACGTAAAAAGTAGTATTTTACGTAATTTACCTATTTACGTAAAGGTATGTTACGTACTGCCTACTTACATAACACCGTATTTTGCGTAAATTTTTGTGTATAATTGTGAAAAAATTTTAACGAATTGAGATCCTATCTTTTTTGTTTTTTTAAAATGTATTTGCGTAACTTTTGTGATAATGGAATAAAATTCTAAAGGTACGATTACAGTTGTGCTTTTATTCGATATATCGAATCTAAAGGTGCATTCACATGTTGTCGTAAAAGAAAAAGTAAAGGAATACCAATCACATTTACGACATGTGAATGGACCTTAAGTTCAGTGTATTTTTTTTGAATAATTATTAGAATTTTATGACACCAACTGTTATCGTATAAAGAATTATTTTTTCAATTTTTTTTTTTTTTTGTAAGAGAGATGATACAGGGATGGGCAAGCTAAGTGTGTGGATGCTAAGGACGTTCACTATAGATATAATTCGACAAGGTACGCATAGTGCAAGCCTGGCAGTAACATAAACAACACAAGACCAATTTTTTAATAATAAAAATACGTTAGCATATAATACTAATACAAGGTCTTTGACGCACTAGAGGACAAGAAATAGACAAGACATAACAGAAAAGAAAAACAACAATCTGACGACATACCACAGATAACACAGAGTAGACAGGTTTTAGTACTGTTTTTGCAGTACATAAATATTTGTATATGGTACGTGGTTTTTGTTCGAAGGACAGTACTGGCATTATGTCTCTAACGTCGAGGCGTACATCCGACGACAATTGGTGATAGGGAAAGAGGAGGTAGAGAAACTTCCCTCCCTCCCCCCTTCCTTCACGTCCCCCCCAAAACGTTGTCACGAAGTATGAACGATCGGACGAGCGTGACAGCTGGGAAAACTAATAGTTACGCTACTATTGCGGGCACGAGCAGAGAACAACGACGCGGACTACGTGACGTGAGTGTATGCATTGAACACGTAGAAAATGTCAACTTCAAGTTATTCCTTCGACCGTTTAGCTTCAGCCTTCTGGAAATTCCGGGATTCAAAATCGATTTTTAGAATATACCCAAGTTGGACAATTTCCCATCCCTGGTCTCTAGTTACATTTTTTTTAATGTACAGATTTTGTTATTGAATTTTTTTTCATGCCAAATTTAAATTCTTCTTGGAATATTTTTAGTTCTATTTATTTTTCTTTCCAAACTAAATCGAATTGTGAACTCACCTTAAAGTATAAAATATCGATATCTAGGTGAATTTCTAGCAATATTTGAATACATTGTTTCTGATTGGTTCGTAATATTTCCATAAATGACCAGCCAATCAGAATTCTTTATCAAAAATGTTACCCATCTCATGAAATCGTAATTTTATGCTCTATTGTTTTCTTCCAGGGAAAAAGAATTTCATGAAAGAAGAAACTCATTAAAATTCTGTTTTGGTAAGTTTATAAAAAATTTTTTTTTCAAAAATAGTTAATTAAACTACCATATTTTTATTAAGATGGAATGTTTAACATTTAACCAAACAGAATGGGATGATAAAAAAAAATTGTAACATAACCAATAAACATTTTTTGTTTTAATTATTAATGCTCTCTTTCTTTAAGGAGAAAAGAACTTTGGTAAAAAGTTTAAAGTAATAAAAGTTGGGAAATTATAGGTTAGAAAAACTTGGGAAAGGAAATTTTTGTTTCAACTCCCCTTTCCCTTTTTTTACCAAAAGAGTAAGTTTCAAATGAGATAAATTTTGGGTAAATCAAGTGCAACTATTTGGCTCGGGAGAAATTTCGTTATTGGTCGTCGAGAAGGAAGGAAAAAATTTGCAATTCGAAAAACTTGTGAGGCAGTGCCAAGCTTCTTTTGTCATCCGGAATTTCCATAGCGCTTACGGAGTCGAATATTCAGAATGTCGACCTAATTTTCGACATTTGAAAGTTCGCTGGCTAATTTCGGGACCAAGTTTGGTCAACGTTAACCAAACATCTTTTCTCTTTACTTAGGACTCTGCTTGTACCCGCGTACAAACGTTACATTAATATTAAAAATGAAAACTAATCATAAAATGCAGCGTTCCCTTTTATAAAAAAAATTCCCCGCATTAATTAAATTTTCTTTTTTTCTTATAAATCTTAATATAGTCTTTGTACTATTTTATTATTCATATGAATCAAAAAAAAATTGGAAACCAAGTCTCGATTTTTTTTTTAAAAAAGGAAAATTTTTTTCTAATCTTTATCTTTTTTTTTCTTTTTAAGGAATCTAAAAAGGGACGCTGCAAAAGAAACAATTTTTTTTGTCGAAGACAGAGTACGACTTGACGCAAGACAAGTTCACACAGCACTGGGATAAAGGTATTTATATGAAAAGCAATAAACAGTGTGATAAGAATAGTAACAAAAGGAAAGTGTATTACGAGAAACAAGCGGAGACGATTTTTAAAAACAGCAACGCAAAAGAAGATTTTGAATTTTTGTTTTTTTAGACGAACAACAACAAAAAGATTTATATATATAAAGAAAAAGAATTGTGTCATTTTGTACATTTAAGATAACAAAAAAATAAAAAAATATTCACTTATCAGCAAGAATAAAAGTAAAATAAAGGCGGAACAGGCTAATAAATTGAGGGAGCTCATACGAAATAAAAAACAAAAAAAAAATACATGTAAAGATGATATAATGAAACGAGCGACGAGCATTAAGATGGTTGGACATGAACGATTTAGCGAGAGCTGAGCTGCAACTTACCGCGGTGTAAAGGAACTCCAGAACGCACTACGTGTGGGAAAAAACCAACGAGAAGAAAGGGCGTTACCACACGGTCACAAGAACCCACGTTTTGCGGTCAATACGCAGCATCGCAATTTGCGATTTTAATCCCCCCTCCATATTTTTGAAAAAAAAGAAATTCCCATGGGTATTTTTAATTTTTCTAACTTCATTTATTTTTCAAAATAAGATTTTCCCCTTATTCGTTTTCCTCTTCTTTTTTTTATTGTCATGATTTTTTTCCCCGTCCCTTGATAATAAAAAGAGAAAAATGAATCTTAAATGGCACTTTTTTGCGCATGGGATTATTTTTTTTTTTCTACATGGGGGGTTGATACGAATTGGATCAGGGTCTTACCCTCTTTTTTTTAGGGTTTTCTTGTAACAATCGAATTAATTTTCCAACACTATATAGGAAATGTTAATTTTCCAGTAGCGGAAACGAGTAAGCGAACGCTCCTTGCAATGCTGCGTATTGCCATTTTACAGAAACAATAGACGTAGACACACACTAATCAAGCTCACCCAACGGACACGCGATCGTTTCAGCCACGCACATGAACTCAATCACTCTCAGACTCATTCAACATAGAGTGGTATAAAAAACATATGACGGACACAAGTTGGAAACTACGTAACAAAAACACATTTATATATAATTATAGTGACACTTGATAACAGTTTGACGATTATTTCTCCTAGTCCTTCATTTTCACTATTTATTTTTTTTTTATGAAATCGATGTCTTAAAGTATCTCTCGTATCCATCAGCTTTTTAATCTTCCACATATGTGCTTACACAAAAGTGCTTTTGAAGTACTTGGAATGAAAAAAAAAAAATTCTCCTCGGTGAAAAACGACAAAAAAAGCGGTGTTATTCTCTCACAATTTCAAACTTGTGTCTACCATATTGATGGAACTATTTTTGATCGTCGGATCGAGACGTTCTTATATATATATTGTCTTTGTGTTCTAGGTGATAAAGTGACTCTTTGCCCAGAATTCTTATTGGGCGTCCCGATCCGACGTCTTTTTATATTCTAAACACGTTTTTTTTTATAAGACATATAAACGTTTTTTTTAGACACGTTTCTTTTATAGACTTTTTTTCTGAAAATACGTTTTCTTCAATATAAAAAAAAGTTTTACCATGAATTTCGTTTTATTTCGAATTTTTTTTTTTTTTTGACAATCGCGATTGATTGGATACGCGGCGGCAAATCAAATATAAGAAAAATGAGAAACACAAAAACAAAAGTATATAAAATACGTGAAAGCAAACAACACTGAAATAAAATTATTCACCCGCAAACGACACTATGTTGTTAGTCGTGAATTTTGAATTTTGGCCGCATTTGGGCTTGGGTTTTTTTTCTCATTTTTTTTTTTTTTTTTTTTTTTTTTTTTTTTTTTTTTGAAGGGGGTGGTTTTGGTAGGGTTTACACACAAAAGGAGCAACACTAGACAACGTACACGAACCCCTCGAATACCAGTCGCACCACGAAATTGTAAATATGTATTCACCTCGCATCACTCTCGGAAAAATGAACTCCATCCTTCTTTGCATGATTGGGGGGAATTTCTTGAATGTTATTTAACTTTGATATTAGTTACTAAAAAATATTTTACTTTCTGTTACAGGTGAAAGGACTATTTGCAAAAATCCACTATTTGGAAAGTTTTTCATACTAAATGATGAATAATTTTTATGCTTCCTGCAATGATTATTATTACCTGTAGTACGGTAATTAAAAATTCTAAGGATCCAATGTTTGGAAGTGTTTTCATACTAGATAATGAATAATTTTTATTAGTGTCGAAATATTTGGGAAGTCGACAACTACATAATCCAATTTATATGGAAGTTTTTCATACTAGATGATGAATAATTTTTTTGCTGCCTGCAATTTTTATCATTGCAGTATGAAAGTTGAAAACTACAAGAATCCAGGGTTGGAAGTTTTTCATACTAGATAATGAATAATTTTTTATTCGGCCGAAAATTCATTTTTAGAAAGTTTTTTATACTAGATTATTTTTAATTAGAAAAAAGCTTCTGACATTTTTTTAATTTTTAGACGGTATAACAATTTTCGGTTCTTTGACAATAAATTGTAGTTTTTTTTTTAAAGATTCCGATACAAATATAGTAAAAAATTAATCAGGATAATGTCGATATCTAGGTCATCGTTTGAAACTATATAGAATTTTGAATGAGAACTCGGTCGATTAGTATATTCTGGTTTTCAGTTGATCGAGAAGCGGAACGTCTACTTTGTGTTCAAAGTTTCATTGAACGTTGGAAAATGAGCGCCCGTCATGAACTTTGTAACCGTCACATTAACGGGCAACATATACATATATAGCCGGGAGGAATCTAAGTAGAAGTAAAGCAATGACAAGGTCCTTTGATCGTCAGTGCTTCCGAGGTGATCGTCGGTGCTCCTGGCATTTGAGGGAGGGAATTGGGGTTAGGGGCGGGGGTGGTTTGATACACGAGGAAAGGGATGGTCCAAAGGTGACAGAATCGACATCCCCCACCCACAAAAAAGAGGTGGATGGGTGAAGTTTTCTCCTCCGACAACAACACGGTTCTCTGCACCGATGCAACTTGGGTGGCCCGTTCTTACCGAGTACAATTGATCGAAACAAATATTCTTGACAATCGATACGCTCTCTCACAACAGGGGAATACATTTGTCGAGTTGGAAAGTACAAAGTTGGAATTTTTTCTTTTTTTTTTTTGTTTTATTTCTTCTTTTTCAAAAGAAAGATTATATTGCCCGTGGCATTGGCCGTTCGGATTATCAAAGAGGGATTCCGGTTTGTCAAGTCTCTCGAAAAAGCGTCTCAAGATTTTTTTTTTATATCAAATTGGAATTTCAATGTTTTGAGTTAACACAAAGGGAATCGAATTTTTGCGCAAGAGTTAGAGAATTAGCTTTGCAAGTGGAGAAGGTATAAAGAGAGAGAGAAAAAGGAGATGGTATTTGATGATGAAAAAGAGGAACTTTTTATTTAAATTCAAGACGGGAGGGCTCTTATAGAAAAAGGAATTATTTTATTCAACTACATGGACATTGCATTTGAAAATGATTCACAAGCGAGTAGTAAAAAAAAATTTTTTAAATAAAAAACAGATAGTTTTTTTTTAGCAAAATTGTAATTAGGATCAATTCCCCTATTGTGAGTTTTTTTTTGCGTACGATCAAGTTTGCCAATTAGTACTTTCGATATAGCCATGCACCAATTAAATATCATGGTTTCATCAATAAGCGACGTTATCAAATACGAGCGACGATTTTCAACGATTTTAATTTTTATTATCCAGTAACCGTTCGAGGCATGCTTTTTAAATTTTTAAGAGAAAAAAAAGACAACTAAACGCGTGTCATGCCAAAATAGTAACGAAACCGTATCCGAATTTTTTACCAGTTCTTTTTTTTTCATTTTTGTTGGTCACTGAAATCTTTACCGAACTCTATACTCATCAGACGCTTGGGTTTCAATCGAGTTCCAAATTTTTTTTTTTTAATTGACTAAGAAAAAGTATCTCGAAAAATGTATTCTTAAATTATTGAATTATAAGTGGAGTTTAATTGAAACTGAAGCGTCTGACGAGGCAGATGGTAATCAATATTGATTAGTCACTGCAATTTTCTATTTTTTAAAATATCACGGTGTCTGTCTTTAAACGTATCCTAAAAACAAAACCTACCTTTCACCGTACTCGTCCGTGTGTGCGTAACTCTGTACGCTGTTCTCTTCGATTAGAAATTTGACGCGTTGATAAAAGGATGCAGTTACACTTGGTGGCTGCTTTCGGAGAAGAACCTCAACAGGATCATTGCTGGCAAGGCACATTATGTGATCAGCGCACGCTTCATGTGAACAGCACTCACTATCCGAACAGTCGATCATTCCATCTGGAGGATCGTCATTTATTAACAAAAAAAAAAAAGAATTATTATTTAATAATCTCCATTAAGATTTTTTTTGTTTTCATTTTTAAGTAGTTTTATATACAATACTTTATATTTCTTTATGATGAAAATTTAAATATTTCCGGGATTATCTTTCATGGATAAAGGAAAAAATGGATATCAAATAAAGAAGTATATTTATCTTCTTTGGCAAAATAAAGAGAGCCGAGAGATCATTAAAATTTTCAATTATCCTTTGACATTTTTCTTCCTATCGAATTACTCAATCGTTATTGGAAATTCTCAAAGCCCTTATGAGATATATATATAGTCTCGTCGCGAATATAATCTTTGCTTCGAATATGAAATCAAAAGAAATTTCAACTTTCACGAAACAATCGAGAAATTGCTATTATTATCATCAAATTCAGGAAATATTTTTTTTTACAATGAATTTTCAAGGGAAAAAAAACAACTTACCCTTGTCGTTATCAATCTCATCTTTACATTCCATCTCGAGGGGGATACTGCAATCCCTGCCAGCCCAACCGGTTGCACAATCACAGCTGTATTCACCATCAAGGAGACTGCACAACCCATGCCGGCTGCACGATTTCTCACAACCAGCTAAATGGAAATACACATTTTTTATTGGTTCCTAAAATTTTTCTTTCATTATTTAATACTCACGCAATGTACAATGTTTTCCATTCCAACCCTGACTACATACGCATGTACCATTTTTACATTGTCCATGCTCTGCACATCTTGGATCACAAGGTTTCTGATCACATTTCGCTCCCGTCCAATCGTCGTGACATCTGGGAAAAGATTTTTATTTTCTTTACATTCTGATCATAATGAGGTCTTCAATGTTAAGAGTATTTATTTCATGCAAAGGTACAAGATAGGATCAAGTGATATAAGGGAGAGATTATCTGTTTTTTTTTTTTTTTTTGGTCAATTGCAAGCTGTGTACACTGACTTGCAAACACCCTGCTTGCAGGTTCCATGTGGTCCGCAATCGAGTCCACAGCTCGGTTGTGAGCAATCGATTCCAGTCCAATGCTCCTCGCAGATGCAAGCGGCCGATTCCAAATCGTAAGTACCATGTTCGGAGCAGCCTGGCAAACATTGATAGACTCTTTGGTCCACCTGGTTACACCTTTCGCCTTGCCAACCGGCCTTGCAATAGCATTTGCCTGCGACGCAGGCGCCATGTCCACTGCAGCTGGGATCCGGACAGTCAGCTGCAATCCCCAATTTCCAATTACTTTCTCGATACTTTCGCAATTCGGTTGACGAAACTTTAATGATAACTGTAAAACTTTGCTTCTCCACCTCCCCTTCGCCCACCCCCTGTCCCGTCTGGCAATTCCTAACCGAATACTGATTGCAAAGGGGTCGCGCGCCGATGAATGGATCAACTTTTTAAATTATGGATCAGAACAATTCCATTATTTTCTGGAATTTCGCGCGAGACAGAGAGAGAGAGAGAGGGAATCACCGAGGGATTTCAAGTTATTTAAGAAGACGTTTCTGTTTTGATTGTCTCCATCTCTCTTTCTCTTTTATCGAAAAGTTACGAAATCTGGTTTTTAATTTAAAAAAATTCGATAAAAAATATATCGCCCTTAAAATCAGTGCAAAAAGAGAGTTATTTTACGATAGGGAAAAATAAATAGATAGATAAAATCATGACTTACGTTCGGAACAAAAGGGTCCTTTCCATCCAGAATTGCAGATGCATGAACCTCGTACGCACTGGCCATGTTGGTTGCAATCGGGAACTTGGCAATCCCCAATGGGTATATCACACTCGGCACCCTTCCAACCGTCCTCACAGTGACAGACGCCACCTCCATATTGCCCATGCGACGAACATAAAACTGGGCAAACGCTTTTGCTGCAGTCAGCGCCCTTAAAATGCATAAAACAAAAACTTGTTTGGTCTTCACTTTTTCATAAAAATCACCAAATTATTTGATTCATTAAATATATTGGCTCATCATTTAAAAAAAAAATGTTGAAAGAAAAACTGCTTTTTAAAATTGTTTCCTTAATTACTAAAACGACTTTGCTGTACCAGTAATTAAAACTGTAAACGTGACTTATTTTCAATTGATGCGCGCGAGAAGTTACAAAAAAGGATTTAAATGAGACTGGAGGGATACTGTGTGTGTTTTATATTTTTTTTTTTTATAAAAGCAGAATTCATATTGAAGTTAAGATTTTGAAACTTCATCTACCAGTGACCCAATTTAACCAACTGCTCTCCTTATTTATAAGGAATTAGTCTGGAAAGTAATTGCTCTTTAATGACGCATTGCAGTGCTACGCGACGTTCCTCCAAATCCCATCCGTGCAGATAATCCTGCAGCGTGTCCTGACCCTGCAGATAATCCTACAACCACCCTCTCCATAGTTTGGGGTTCTCGCTATACAGAAAGATGGTTGATCTATCTATATCTATATGTGTACATAGATGTACAGATATAGATATATATATATATAGCTCTCAAGATAATCGCATCATTTTTCCTTCAGTCAACAAAGACAATTCCAACAACTTCGCTCTATACTATTTTATAAACTGTCTATTTTGATAATCCACGAGAATTATGGCTAAGAAGAATTTTGTCTCACAATATATCCTCTTAAATAGGATTTATAATCAACTATATAGAATTCATAAATATAGATATGGTGGACAAAATGTTAGAATTAAAATATTATAATACATTAAATTATTAAAAAAAAATAATTTTTCTATATTAAAATTTTAAGTAGTGTTCTTTTTTTCTGTTCTAGGTGAATCTTGAAGTTCATATTTGGAGTTTTCAAGCAAAAACGTAAGATCCTATTTTTGGAAGTATTTTCATACTAGATGATGAATAATTTTTACTAGGCATAAATATATGCCAATTAGAAGACTGTAAAGTTCCGATTTTTGGAAAGTGTTTCATACTAGAAGATGAATAATTTTTTTTTAGGCCTTACTATATTTACTAAACCGAAGGCTATAAAGTACATTGGCTTAAAAATATATAAAATTTCGAACGGTTAATTAATTTTTTTTTTCATCATTTTTCCAATTTTAGAGTTAAATATTTTTATTAGAGACAATATAAGAAAATATTAATACATAGGAACATTAATTGAAAACTCGCTTCACAAATATTTGCTTTTTCAATTAAAAGAAAAAAATTTACGAAACCTTTTATTGAACTCGAATTTTTAAAAATTCATCAAAATATCGAAAGTACCTCTATTTAAAAAAAAATATATATTTTACCAATCAGGAAATATTTCTTTCATCTGTTATTTTAAAAAGTACATTTGTACCTATATTACAAAAAATATCACTATTACTTTTTTTTAATAATCGATCATAGTCTCTAAAATTTAGGTCAAAGGTTAAGGGACAAAGTTCACTGTAGAAGTATTGGGTTAGGTCGAAGATTAAGGGACTAACTTAAGATAGGTCAAAAGGTTAAGATTACCTTCAAAGTTAGGTTAGATTTAACGTTCGGTTACGCAAAATGTTTCTTACCTGATATCCGTCGATGCAGTCGCATTTGCCCAGATAACATGAGCCTCTTCCGGAACAGTCGTTTAAACAAGTTGTTGATACTCCTTCTGCCTCGGTAACAATTAGCGTGACTTTGTAAGGTTGTAATTCATCATTGTAAACCGAAAGGAACCATCTACCAGTATCTAAATACTGTAAGAGACTAACGTTAACCAACATTGACTCTAAAGTGTTTCTTTTGATCAAATGATGTTTCGAGTTCTCATCATCGTCATCATCATTCTTTGAATGCAATCTTTCGTGTTTTGTAGGATGACTGTAAATGCTGACATCAGATGTGGTGATATGCCTCTTGAGACGATGATCGACTCTTCCACCTTTGACAAATTCAACAAAATCATATTGCATAACGCTCGGTGCAACATTTCGTCTTCCATAAACAGCAAAGTTTGCACCCCACGGTAATGTTAAATTGAGTCGTATAAAAGCAGGCTGTTTGTTCAAGAATTCGGTATTCCAAAAATTGTACGGTGGTATCATGGCAGAATGAGCCACATTATAAGCTTGCAATTCCAAAACCGCTGGCCATTGTTGCGCCGATTGTTGAATTTGCGGATCACTTTGTTGTTGCTCGCCAGTATTCTCCGATGCACTTGAATGTTCCGCTGTACTTGTTGGTAAACTCTCTGAAATAAAAGAAATTTTCTATTGAAGACAAATCTTTTCCAAGCAAATTAGTAGCCACTTTATTCTATTATATACCTTCCGTTGGAACCTGCGTTGATATCGAATCATGAACGTGTGAATTTTCATGGGTAACAGCCTTTATATCTTGAACTAAAATACAATTGGTGCTATCCATTGGCCGCATTGAACTCACAGCTGAAAATAAAAAAATATTTTAATTGAAAAGTTTTCCAAAAAATTAAAAACATGATTCATTCTATTTTAATGAATGTGTCATTAATGAGACAGTAATTAGAGTTTTGAAGATTTAGTATTAGTATTTGCAAAAGTGTATGGGTATTGGATTCAGATTTATTGGGATCACTAATTGCATTCGGTTCGTGGAATACTATTCCCGTAAAGAACGCGAGAATTTTCTTTTTTTTTTTTTTATTTTCCAACTCTCGCCTTGTTCATTACAACATAAGAGGAAGTTAAAAAGTGACTGAATTAGGGAAGGAGAGAAACGGAGCGAGATAAGCGAACTAAATTGCCCGATGAAGCCAGAAATCATCGTGTATAACGATGAATCCCAACGAGAATCCAGTTGAGAATTGTAATCCCTCTCTTTTGCCTTTTTGACCCCGAAATCCGATGAACGTAAAATCCTTAGAATTTCCCAGAGTCGATGCAATGTTTGGAAACTAATGCGACCAAGAAAATAGGTTAATGGTTATCGAGGACATTTTCTGTGCCTATATAACCCATCAGGAACCAAATTCGACACATTTGAATTTTCGTAGATCTTTTTAATAATAATAATAATTTGAGGGTGAAAATAGGACAAACTGAAATCTCATTAAGGACTTGATTTTAATGAACTTTCTTCGAAAGATCATATATATTAAATTCAAATTATTACTGTCGCAATACGCAATTGATTTAATTCATACTCGATTTCGTTTAACAAGCTGATATTGATACAATTTTTTTCATGTTTCAGATACTTTTAAAAAACTCCATCGTCCTTCAGACAATTTTTGGAAGATTTTTCATACTAGATAATGAATAATTTTTTATTGGGCATTAATATTTGCTAATTCAATGACCATTTTCCGATTTTTGGAAGTTATTTCATACTAGATAATGAATAATTTTTTTTGCTGTCTGCAAAACTTTTTTTCAATTGCATATTAAAATTTTAATACTAAAATGCTTTTAAAATTGTTTTTATTTTAAAATTCTGTTCAAAATTCTTTTTCTCTTATTAGTAAAGGAAAACTTAATTTGCCGCAAGGGTCAAGTTTTATATTGAAATGGATTCAACAACGGGTTATTTGATAAAAAAAGAAAGAAGTGTAGACTAAATGTAAATAATTCCAACATCACTTTTTAACTTCTAGGGTGAGATTTTTTCACCCCCCACCCTCTCTCTCTCATTCTCTCTCTCTCTTTTTCTTTCTATTTAACTTTCATTATTTCGGTAACTTGGAGAAATTCAACACTAAGCATCGAATCTCTTGGGTGCTTTGTGTTAACAGAAGCGTAATTTTATGGTGATTCAACAACCTCAGAGGTAATTCAACTCTCTGCATTTACGCGCATAGCACTGAATTGACCATTACGCTTTTGTGGAGGGACGAGGATTTTGTTCTCTATACGCAACTTCGAACATTATATATATATATATATATATATACATATAAAACTATTGTTGAAATTGAGTTCCAGTGAACTGTGAATGACCTTATTTCATGATCGCGCAGAACCCATTTCCCCTATAGTGTGTAGAAGCTGCGCATCCTGTCGCGCAACGCGTATACCAGGTCACCCGAAATTCAATGTATATATATATATATAGATAGTACGGTCAGGTTTCTGTAGAAATTGTGGAAACTCAATAACTTAATGATATCCGAGCCAACAAATCAAAATTATTACAGTCCTTTCAACGAAAACGCTTTCAACAAAATAGAATGATTGATTAGTTTTTCTCTGTATATAACATTTAAATATTGTTCCCATATAAATTTTTATATATATATTTATATAAAATTTACCCCCTTACGAATTGCTCTTTTATATATAAAATTTTTTAAAAAAAAGATAGAAATAAATAAACTTTCTAGGTACTTTAAAAAAAAAGTTGTCAAATTCTTCAGATATGTATATATGAATCGCTAAAAATCTTTTGTAGTACTAGTTCGAAAATCTTTTGCTTCTAAAACTTCCATGACTTGAGGCTACACTTTCTCGAATTTCCTAAATATTCCAAAGCTTCGAGTTTAGAGTAGTATTCATGAAAAATTGTATGCGATCATTTTTTTTTTTTCAAAACTATTTTTTGAGAATTTCATTGGAATTGTTGAAACTTTATTTTTATTTATTTATTTTCTCAAAAGTGAAAACTCATTTATAGGGATTTTGTTGAGAAACTTGAAAACTTTTTTTTATGTATATATTATATTGAAAAAAAAAATATAAAGTTAGTTTACCGGCAAAGTATGCGAGCATGGCAACGAGAGCAACGGTGAGAAGAATCAAGGCAATGGAGAAGCATTTCCACGAGCATCTGTGTTGACACCTCTTGTCAATATGAAATCGTGATGGTGAATAGGGAGAGTAATGAGGTACCGCTGCTGCTCGTAGTGGAAATCCCGGCATTACCAAGGGTTGACCTTGGGCCCCTGTTGTGCCATTTCCACCGTTGCCCACTCCAGTTCCCATTCCACCTCCTAGAGAACCGACAGGAACTTGTTGTTGAGGTGGCGGTAATCTGTAAACATAAAAAAATTCAGAGATTAGAAAAAAAAGTCGCAAAAATTGATTTAAATATAATCGAAATGAGTATTTATTTCAGAAACGGAGAGAGACGTGAATGAATGGTTAACTCGTGACATGAAATGTAAATGCAAATTAGAAAATTTATCACCGGGGAATGCTTTAAATTAAATAAACCGTACAATGTTCTGTTACTGGATATTTAATGAGAATAATAAGATTAATGATATCGAACATTACTTCGTGATAAAACTGACAACGAATGGAGATTTTGCTATATAATATTATATATGATAAACAAATGAGATTAATTAAAGATATTTAGTGTTTAATTGATTATACCGGATGTTCTAATTAAGCAAATATAATTTTCAATTTAACGAAAATAGAACATTTATATACGATATAATTATATTTTATTATCAAAATTTATTTATATCAAGTATTTGACAGTTGTGAGAGGAATGTGACAACAAAAATTAATATAAAATTATTCATTTGCGTCAATATGTTCACACGCATTTGAGAAGAAGTTGTAACCGTCACCCCTCGTTTATATATCGACATCAGTAAAAAGATAATTGTTGATTGTAGGCCCTGTATATAGAGTCGAGTGTCGTCTGAGTGGAAAATTGGTGAGACTAGTTCTTTCAATGACATGTCACATTCAGATTACCTACATCATGATACATGACTTTATAAACTCAACTTAACAAAAACATCATCTAATCAATGTTTATAGTTCATGAAACTTAGATCAAAATTTAAGTACATAATACTTAAGTATTTGAATAGTAACAATAATATTCTAATATTAATAATAAATATAATATATTATATATTAATAATTAATAATTCTCTAATATTTATAATAATATTCTAAGTTATTTTACTCCCCTAAGAGTATTAAAATAGTTTATCCCATTGGAGTGGGAAAAACTCTTTTACTTTCTATTTGAATAATTTTCAAAAAAAATTTGATATGCAAAGAAAATATATAAAAATTACAAAAATATTTGTGTTTTCGATTGATTAGAGGGAAAACAAATTGTGAAAAAAAGGGAAAAAGTCTCTCAAGAGTGAGTCAGTTATTTCGAAGAAACATTACACACAGTGCAGTCACCCTGCGTTGTTTTATGAGGTAAAAAAAAAAATTTAATATTTGATAACTTGCAACGTCATCGTGAGACTTGTCAATGTACTTATTTTTCTATGACAAAAGAACCGTCTCGTCTTCAATTATAAATGAAATCGATATTTATAACGTTGGTTAAAAAGAATGAGAAGGGAAAAAATTGTTCTTCAAAAAAAAAAAAAATGTGAAGCAGCTGAAAGTGAGTGGTGCAAGTGTTTTTCTTCCTCTCTTTCTCTTTATATATATATATACTCATCTACCATATATATATATATTTTCATGGATATAAAACTGTTCGACATTGATGCTTCGATAATAGGGTTGCGTACACTCAAGCACAAATGGTTATTCGCTTATCGATTTCATATTAGGCCAACAGGAAGCTACTTTCTCCCCCTCGAAGCTTACTAGAAGGCCGGAAATAATTTTTAACGTTAGTGGAGGGCGTGTAATCGTATAATGGAACTAATATTACATTTTTTTTCTTTTTAATAAAAAAAAGATACATTTTAATATGCTCTTTTCAAATAAAACCAAAAATTTCTCTTTATCAAAAATAAAGTGAAATAAAAATATTTTTCATAGTTATATTAAAATTTGTACTTTTTTTTTATTGTTTCAGATGGACAACAAGATGAGAATGTGAAGAACATGAAGATCCGATTTTTGGAAGTATTTTCATACTAGATAATGAATAATTTTAATTGGGCATAAATATATGCCAATTTAAAGTTCCGATTTTTGGAAAGTGTTCCACACTAGAAGATGAATAATTTTTATTGAACATTAATATTTGCCATTGCAAAGACTAAGATCCGAATTTTGAAAGTATTTTTATACCAGATGATGAATAATTCTTTTATAAGTATTAATATTTGACCCCCTTTATATAATCAATTTCTAAAGTAAAATAGTTTAGCGTCTCGAGTCTCCGAGTAAAAAAAATATATAACAACGTTTGAATATCGTCTAAATTGTTTGTTCAGCGGAGAAGATTAACGAGAAGAAATAATGAAAAGAAAACTGCTAAGTTTCCCTATCCTTCCTTCCTTTATATATATTTGCCTATTAACCTTTATCATGAGAGCTGAATTCAAAGGGGGTGACAGTCCCTTATTTCCTGCGCGCATACACTTCAAGGGCTTTACTCCATTTCTTCCCTTGTAAGGTTTTTCCCGTCCCTGTATATACGTTAAAATTGAATTTCTATGAGGACGAAAAGAGTGATTGCCTCTTGTATCATTTGTACGTCATCCATTTAGAACTGTAGGTAGGCTCGCGTTAACAAAAGCACTAAACAAGAGAAATGAAAAAGTTAAAGGCACTTGAAGAAACACGTGCTCAAATATTTTATATATATAAATAATCTTTCCCTTTTTTTTATGAACCTTGCACGTGTGTTTTATGTATTTTTCATTGTCCAGTGAATAGGTGACAGAAGTGAACACTAAATGATAATTTTTTGCGATAGTAAAAAAAAAACCCGTTATTTTAAGTCAATTCCAACAGTGTGAAAATGGTCTCCTAATATGTTCTTTTGTGAATGGAGAGATCGCGCGCGCGAGAAAATGGTTCTAAAAAAAAGAAAAGAGAAAGAATATACGGCAAAAGAATATTCTATCTCGGTTACTATACGTCGTGAATCACTGCAATCAGCGAAATTCGCCTTCTGTCCGTCGTGCTTTGCATTATTCAAACTGAAGCCACGCAATAAAGAACACGAGAGCAAAAAAAGAATATGATTCGTGCAGATAAAATTTGTATTTTCAAGTACGAAACGAGATTTCGATGATGAGTATACGTGCCTGAAGAATTTTAGAATAGTATTATCGCGCCATCCCAATGAAACGGCTCGTGCGTGAAATGAAAATTGAAAAAAGGAAAAGAAAAGCTATATAGCAATCCTCGCGAGTCAATTATATCATTATTAAGCTTTTCTCGCACGAGAAACATTCAACCATTGATTTCTCAGTGAAAAATCGAAATATAATATAATTCTTCCTCTATGTATATATATATATATATATAAATATATTTCAAAGTGAATTTCCCTTCAAGCTCTCGCTTTTCATCGGAAGCGTTCCAACTTGAGCGGGAGAGAGCCTGGGGCATTTGAAAAATTATAAAGTCAGCAGACTGAAGTCTCGTTAAGGCAAAACCATTGCTTTTACCTCCATCTCCATTAACCTATCGACTATAAGCATTAAAGCCGATGGCTCCCTTCATTTCTCGATTATTTCCCTTTCTCTCTTTTTCTCTCACGTCGACTCCCTCGAAAAGTGAATTTCTTTTAAAATTCCCAGTATTCTTTCGCCTCCCTTATTACGTGACAAGACTGTTGGCAGGTACGTACGTTATTTCGATATTAAGGTGAAAGCAACTATATATACAGTCGACTTTTGGAAAACGAGCATCGACTTCGCGAAGAAAAAAAAAAGGAAGAAGAGTGAGTTTCCCCGATAGCGAGAGATTCGTATACATATAAAGAGTCCAGTCACGTTTACGACTGTCGTTGATGCTGCTTCGAACGCATCCGCAAGTGAAGAAATTCGAGGGGGAGGAGGAAGATTTCAGGCGCAGTGTTACGTTTTTTTTTTTTAAAGAAAAATGATCTTTTGAAATAAATTTTTTTCATACTAGATGATGAATTTTTTGTTGTTCCTTTGACAAGTCCTAGACATAATGAATTCCTTAGTTTCATAAAAATATTTCTAAAAAAATTTTTTCCTTCAATTTAAAGTCTCAGAAATAATTATTTAGTTCAAAGTCTATAGAAAAACGAGCATCGACTTTTCGACGAAAAAAAGGAAGAGATTCCCTCCTCTCAATAGCGAGAGATTCCTATATAATAAAGAGTCCAGTCACGTTTACGACTGTCGTTGATGCTGCTTCGAACGCATCCCGCCCCGAGTTGAGAAAAATCGAGGGGTTAGGGGACGAGAGAACCTTGCACAGGCGCGGTGTAACGTTATTACAAAAGAAAATGATATATATCTCTCGAAATGAGGTAGAGGGGGTGGTTTGAAGAAAAAGGGTGGCTTCCCTTTTGTTGGGGGATTCCAGAGAGAGAAAGAGAGGAACGGCTCGATAGCAAACTTTGACCGAAAAATAGACGGAGGGTTAGACGAACCACATCTCTCTCTCTCTTTCTCTCTCAACTGTGCAAACTTTTCTACCTCTCCATCATTTTGACAACATTTGACCCCTCTTTCCCTCACCACTGTCAAAATGATACCAGACAGCCAATACGACTGTGTCCTCACCAACCTTTTAAAATATATTGCTTCGTCAATTTGATTCCACCCGTATCTCTCTCTCTCTTTCAGTACCTTTTTGCTTCAAGTGGATACTGTCATTCATCAAAAAACTGACTGAGCTTTCATCAGTTTGCTTTCGACGAGAAAAAAAATTCTGTTTTATTGACCCATACTCGCAAGATCTCAATTTTGTTCAACAAGCTGATATTGATACAATTTTTTTTATGTTTCAGATACTTCTAAAAGACTCAACCTTCAGCCAATTTTTTTGAAGATTTTTCATATTAGATAATGAATAATAATTTTTTTTGTATTTGGGAAGTCGAAAACTAATATCCAATTTATAAAAGTATTTTCATATTAGATGATGAATAATTTTGATATTAATTGGAAAGCCAAAAACTAAAAAACTCCCGTGTGGAAAGTTTTTCATACTAGATCATGAATAATTTTTTACTAGCATTGAGAGTATTTTCAAAAACAAAACTCCTAAATAGAATATCATATTTGCCTGTTTTTTTTTTGAAAGAATTAGAGAAAAATTTCTTTTTATTTCTATACAAAGAAAAGCTGGGATTGAGCGCAGTAAAAGGATCATAAATGAAACTTTATTTATATCACACGAGGAGTTGATGTTCTTGCGAGTCGCAAATGTCAAGAAGAGAACGGCAGAAACAGGGAAACGTGGTAAAGGAGCTGAAATGACTAAGAAACCCGAGGCTAGAAAGAAAGCCGGCTGCGATGAAAGTGAGGTGTGAGAATATTACGGGCGCGTGTGCCGGTAATAAGATCGTGCACGTGACAAAAATGCAAAATTATCGCAGGCCAGGTTAAACACACGATCATGGTTTTCTTCAACCCGCCTCTAGAACGACAGCCGGGGGCTATAGTTCACGCAGGTCGCACACGTTTAGGCCCTCCCCCGACCAAAAAAAAACGAAGGATCTCGTAATATAACAGTTGTGTTCTGCTGCTGTTGCTACAAAAGAGGCAAAAAAAAGAAGAAATAAGGCATACTGAATTTCATCCTTCGAAAAAAGAGAAGTAAAAGTATAAAAAAATTGATTCTAGAAAAAAATTGTTGAATAGTTTCTTATTCGTTTTAATTTATATTAATTTAATTTAAAAATACTACGTAAAAATATCTCTCCATTTTGTATTCTACTTTTCAAACGAGCTTTGTGAATTTAGTTGCAATATCTAATGAAGAAAAATCTCAGGTGGATATATTGTAGATAGGGGAGAAGAAGAACAAAATGGGGAGATGAAAACGATTCTTCTCTCTCTCACTCTGAATGTGGCAACATCAAGTAATACACAGCTTTACTGTAAGAGTGATGTTGCTGAGCTTTTGCATACTAAGTGTGACCCATGAACGGCTCAAAGAACATTTTAACGATCATGGGCTCACGATTATGCTCGACAGAAGCAAGACACTCGTGTCGCTTACAGTTAACGACTCCTGAGATTCTCTCCTATAAAATTTCTTTTCACTATTGCGATATCTAAAAGAGCATATGTAAAAAAAAAATTGAAATTAATTTGCCATAAAAAATTATTTTTTTCCATTACTAAATTTTTAGACTTGAACTAATTTCTCTTAAAGATTTATGTGAAATTCCCTTTTTTTTTTATTTGTCCATAAAGTATAATTAAAGACACGGAAGACAAACTTAAATAAATGAAACTAATCTCTCTCTTGATATTAAATAAGGGCGAAGTCTTATATAATTTTAGAAGCGTATAGTATGTAATGGTTAATAAAGAAGTAACTTAGAAAGAGAGGGACAAACCCGGATATTTATCGTTAAATCCGGAATCCGTGTCTGAATGTAGGGCGTGTGTAGAGAAATCACGATTGAGCTGCAAAGGAGCGGTCCCTCATAAACTAACGGAGACATAATAACAACGGACACCTATATGCACGCACAAACGGGGAGAGAAAAGAATTGGTGCTCTCTTCTGCCGGAAGCTCTATTTCAACCTAATTGTGTGCCTGCATCGTTCCCCCTAATACAACGGATCTACTCATACAAATAAATATATATTTTTTTTCTTGCTTTTATTTTCAAATTTATTAGCGTTTAATGGTGCGGCGTACAGTAAACTTTCTATTCTTCGTCTCGAATATTTTTTCTTTTTATCTCTCCTGGTAATTGATTAACTTAGTATATGTAGTCACCTTAGTTATTAATCTTAATACCTCCAAAGGCTAATTATAGTGCGTGACGTTAATAATTTACGTGCGGGTGACTTATGGTCCTTATGCGCGAATTTCTAACCTCATATTTTATTTTAAGCATTCAAGAATCACCCTCGCTACTTTGACTCAATTATATATACACAAAATGTTTTCATTCGAGAAAAATTACCATTAGGGTACAAGAAGTTTTTTTTATTTCTTTTTTATTTTAGTGTAAAACTTTATATATTGTGTATAATTTTTTGTATTTCTGTTATAGGTGAGATTGAAAATCAATATTTGGAAGTATTTTCATACTAGATGATGAATAATTTGTTTGCTGCCTTTAATGTTTATCATTACTTTCACCAAGAAAGTTGAAAACTAAAAGGATCCAATTTATGGAAGTATTTTCATACTAGATAATGAATAATTTTTTATTTGTGCCAATTTATGGAAGTATTTTCATACTAGATAATGAATAATTACTTTATCATTACTATTTAAGAAACTAAAGACTGCGTCCAGACTTAAATTATAATTTAGAAACTATGAGACGTTTATTAGGGATGAAAATAATAAATTTACGATTTAAGGACTAGGAGACATACATGATAGATAATTTAGAAACATAGAAACTAGAACTAAAAGAACAAAAAAAAACATTTTTCCTTTCACCTCATAACTTACGTTAGTTCGTCATTTTGAATTTTTAAAAAAATTCTTGAATCCCTTATGTATTTATAGTTATGAATTTGACATCCAACGTTTTCTGGTAACAAATCAGTGACAAATGGTGTCAGACTGTTACATTATTTATTTGCTTGGGTTTTAGAAATGGAAAAGAATATGATTAATGGGACAATAAATTGGAGATAATTTAAACACGATTCTCGGTAACGTGAAAACGCGGGTGTATACATATCTATATAGACATGTATATATATGCGTAATGTGTGGAAACCACATGATCGTGGATACAAATGAGAACAACGTCCTATTGCAGCTTTTCCGCTTCGCCAAACGCATTCTCCCCCTCTTTAGGGCTGATATGTTCTTGTATTATATATATATATATATACATATTGTACGACCCACAAACTATGAAAGAGAACCTATATGTATCTACTGACAATGTTACTTTATGAATGGCAATCGAGATTCGGACGACGAACTTGATTCGAGTCACATGTTTGAGCACGAATGAAAGATCAAGCCAAGTGCATGATTGAGTAACCAACGATCTAAGTACTATAGAATGAGCTACTCAAAACTTTCTATATATATGTATAAGTCTTTAAATTCACTGGCACAAAAGACACTCAAGGGGGCCAAAATCGAACAATCTTTCAAATCTTTAAGAAAAAAAAAAGAGAAGCTTTATTCCTTAAAAGTTGTGACAATAGATGAAAAATGACGTGTCCCTTCCTTTTTTTCTCACTACACAAAGAAATCAATTTTTAAATGACTTTTTTATATCCAAAAATTTATTTCGTTACGCCCTCCAAAAAAAAGGAAAACTGTCGTCAAAAATTTGTTCTCTATTCAAAAACCGGAAATTTATTAAAAATCTCACCTTTTTTTTCTAAAAGAAATATATATGGGAAAAGTCGAAATATTTAGACATTTTTTTAAAAAGAAACTAATCCTGAAAAATTTATTAGAAGACAATAAATTAGAATAGTATCTTTTTGGGGGGATTTTCAAATCCTTGGAGGTAAAAGGGGTTTTCAAAAAGAGATTTAAAAGTATGTGCGGTATAAAAGATAGAGAGAAAGGCAAAATTTCGGAATGTGTAATCCGTAAAATGAATGTGCAAAAAAACAACCTGCATATTACACACTGATGACTCAAGTATCCTTTTTCCATGAGCGTAAGAACGTGCACAGCTGGCACATGCAACCGTAAATATCTCGACGCGAGTACTATGAAGAGGATACATAAAAAGGCTCAACGCCTCGTTAACTACAATCCTTCGAGTACAAAAGTTGCCTGAAAGACGAGTTTGTTTCTTTATGAACTGCTTTCATTCAATCTCGCGTATTCAATGTACGTATGTATGTGTGTATGTTTTTTTTTTTTGGTTAATACTCTTAAGAACATTAAAAAAAAATTAGTCCTCTTATCTGCTCGGCTTTCTCTTTTATGAAATATATTTAGTTCTCTCAAGATTATCCCACATCCAAATCTATTCAATTATTCATTTACAAAAAAAATTATTTTTAGTTTCAAGAAACTAGGACTAGGGTCTTGAAACTTTACTAGTTTTAGGAGTTACCTAATGTAATCTTAAGTAACCTAAAAACTAAATTCTTTAAAACTGGAATAAACTTATTGAAGGACAAAGGTCATGAGAGATGTGATCTTAAAATTTAGGATCACTTTAAAGTGATAGTCAGCTTCACTTTTGATACAAAAGAAGCACTAATGGAGCATATTTCATCAGATAAGAATACCGTTTTTTTTCAAAAGTGGTTCTACCTTCTTTAGAAGATCAATATCAAAATTATACCAGTTTTATGTCGTTTAGTGTTCGTGCGTATTCAATTTGATTCTTTTTTGAGAAAAAAGGAAAAATTCGTCAACCTTGTAGGCTTTGTTAGAAAAAATACAATGCTCCCAAATGAAAGATAGTAATGTCTTGGAAACATCAAAAGAAGCATTATTTTCTAAAGTCCCCAAATGATCTCTTGGACTTACTTATATATATGTATATTCGACCCTTGGTTATACTTTTGAGTCTTAATTCTTTGAATTATAATTCCTGCTGTATATACACTCAATTGAAGCGCATTTCAGAGAGAATATTTGATGAATACGTTCAGGGGACAACTTGCTTCTTCAAGAGAGTTACTATTTCTCTTTATAAATATAGAGAGAAGTATATTATAAGGGAAATAACGAGGACGTTATATTTTAAATGAGAATTAAACATAAGCTCCTTAACAGTCGTATATATAGTGACAAGACCAAGTCCAATTTAACGTTCGGTTGGGCGTGAGCAGTTTTGTCCACGTTCGACCTCATTCATATAATAAACCGTATTATATTTTAATACGGTTTTCTCTCTCTCTCTCTCTCTCTTTCTGTATGTAGAGTCCTAAAAAGCATTTCAATGAAGTAATCTCTCCTTCAAAAAGGATCCAGCTCATCTTGCTTGACATAGTCGACAAAAGATACCTGCCCTAGTGGGACGCGGATGTATATATTGTGCACAGTAATACACTTAAGTAGGCATACATGGCGGGGCATATAAAGCAGCAACTTGCCAAGGGTCTTCTCTCTCTCACTCCCTTTTTTTCTCTTCCTCTCTCTCTCTCTCTCTCTGGTTAGCGAGCGAGCATTCGTCATCGCATTGTTGTCGTTAGCCCGCACAACATTTGAAACCAGGTCCCAATCACAATGCGATCCAGGTGCACGCGCGTGTGTGTGGAAGGTTCCAGAGGGGTTTTTTTTTCTCTCTTTTGTGTGCGAGCACTTGGACACACTTCACAACTCGGAACTGCAAATCTTTTTGCCCTCTCTCACTCCCTCATCACATATGTCTCCTTCACTTTCAGGAATACGCCCCTTCAAAATTTTCAACTCAAATTTCATATGCGCGTCGCTTTTTTATTTCAAAATATTTCTGATCCCTACTGCTACTTTAATGATATCTGTAGTAAACCAATTATTCAATTTTTGTAAGTTAACTTTTGAAAAATAACACGGATTATTTTCAGAAAGTCAATTTTTGCTGTTAAAATATACAATTGTTTTATGATGATTGAAAAATTAAGAAAAAAAAACGACGAATTATGTTCATTTATCATTATTAAAAAAAAGTTGGTTGGAAAAATTGTCAAATTTCAACCGCGTAATTAAGGGGAAAAAAAACTTAACGACCATCCTCTAAAGTTACAACCCTCACTCGTAAGTTATTAATTTTTGTCACTCCCCAGAGGCGTTGAACCTCATCCGTTGGTTTCTAATGTCAACTCGAAACGACCACTTGTGCAATTGGAGACAACTTTTTTTCAAGAATAAAACCTAATCCAAAAAAAAATGGTCAGTTGTTTGGCTTCTTTGAAATTTTGAAAGCAATTTTTTATTTTATTAATGTTACGAAAGTTAAAAACTAAGTGAATCCAATATTTGGGAAGTTTTTCATACTAGATGATGAATAATTTTGTTAACTTTAATATTTAGAAGAGTCATAGACTAGACGATGAATCAATATTAACATTAATAATTGGGAAGCCAACAACTAAGAAGACTCCCAAAAGTGGGAAATGTTTCATACTAGATCATGAATAATTTAATTGTTTGTAATAACAAACCATCAGCGTTAAGAAAATAATTGTTTTAAAATTCGAATGCAATTATTCCATCTCCAAACCATATATTGAGACATCAAAACAAAAAAAAATTACTAGACATCTTGAAATCAGAGCCTTTACTGAAAGGGGTGTGTCATTTAAATATAGAGACAGAGTGAAGATGCGAATATTTTTTGCTCGCCAAACCGACCATTAAGATCTGCGGGAGTCGATGTATATCAGAGAAAGAGAGAGAGAGAGTGTTGAAAGGTATTGCCACGCGGAGAGAGACTAATTGGTACCAGACGCGAGGAAACGAGAATCGAAAATCCGGAATCTTGTTTATTTTGTCCGAAAAGATTAAAGATTGTGTTCTTGAGGGGCGCGATCGATCGATCACACTCCCAACGAGGAAGATATTAATCTTTCTCTCTCTCTCCGTATATGTATTAAGAAAAAAAATACCAATTTTAATTTTTGTTAGAAAACATTCTACAAATTTTTTTTTTGAAAAATAAATTTGATAGTGATGAATCATTAGTTAGTAGTTATTAAATTTTTTTTTCATATTGTCTTATTAACGAGTAATAATGGTAATTGCAAATTAAAAGGCACGCCTTAATAATATCTGATTGAAAAAAGGAAAAATATTTAACATTTTTTTATTAGTATTAGAGAGAGAGAGATGGAGAGTGTTTTCTCGTCTACGAGAGTTGCAAGTAACAATGTCCCCTCGTATATATTCAAGGGGTGTGATTAATGCGCGGCTTTCGTCGTTTGGGACAGTCCGACGTTGTCGCTTCCGCGACGACAGGAAGCGAGGGGCACCGAAAACTTTTCGTCGTTTCGTTTGCTAATTCCACTCCGTCTGACTCTTTGGTCTCTCTCTCTCTCACTCTCTCCCCCCTTTCTCTCTCGCGTGCGCGTCTCTTGTTGAGGACTTGTGCGTGGGCATCGTGGGCGCATTCGATATATAAATAGATAACGCTCGGATGAGCGCAATGGTCACAGATAGAATCTAAATGAAAGGATCCAACTATACCGCCCGCTTCAGCGACTGCACTCCATTAGTGATTTCGCCGACGTCGTAAAGATGATTATTGCAAGAATCATGCTTTAATGATAAGATCTCTCTCTCTCTCTCCTTCTCTCAGACAAAAATAAAAAAAGGGAAATTCACCCTAAACTTTCTTATCTGATTCTTCATCATTTCTATTATTGGAATAACTAAAGCCAATTTGAATCAGCGTTTCATTTTTTTTTTTTGCTTTACAAAGGTTAATGCAAACAACTTTTTCTTTTCTTGATTTATAAATTAATTTACATCTCTCATGGACTTTAAAAAAAATCTTAATCTCTCTATATTCGGTGACTTTCATTATAAACGTCGGCGAGTTTTTTTTTTCATGATAATCATATAATTTATAATTCACGAGAGTGATAATGTTTTTTTCAAAGTAAAATAATGTTTGATGAAAATTGAGGGAGAGAAAGAGAGAAATACCAAAGTCATCTTGCGCCTTAATACTTGAAAAAGTTTTTACATTTAAGCGTTCGCCATTGTTAGCTCTTTTACATTTTTTTTTTTTTTTTTTGGCGCAGAGAATACTTTTGACATGCAAATTTTCTAATTATTGTCTCAACTTTTTTTTTTAAGAACTGTTGCAAGGATTTCATATGGAAAAAGAGAGCCTTTTATGAATCACGAAAAGCTGATCTGAATTTTAACACAATTTGCAATTCAATTTTAAAATTAGATTCATTATTTGTTTTTTGTGTTTATATATGTATATTTAAAATTATTTTAAAAATATTTTCTGCATTTATAATTAAAGCAAAAAAAAAAAATAAGTTTTTGCTTTATTGTAATTTAATCTTTAATTTGTATATATATATTGAAAATAGAGAAAGAGAGATCGAAGTTGATATCAGAGGCGCGTTGCTTTTCACATAGAATCTGATCAGCTAAGTTGTAATTACTTTCGAGAGAGTACGGACTCATTGGAGTTTTATTTTATCGTCAAGTGATGAAGATATCGACAGAGGATTCGAGACGTAATGCCCGCGCGTACACCTCTCTCGAAACTGTCTCAGCTTCCTTTTCTTGTCGATCTTCAAATCTCATTTTCTTCCTCTTTTCATGAGCTTTGCGCGCACCAAGCGAGAGTCTGATTGCCTACCCTGAGAGTCTTCGGTGGAAGTGCATTACTTTATATCGGTTCACAGGAAAAAGTCTCTCTCTTTCTCCTCTTCTCTCCTTCAGATTTTAAAAGGGTTATTAAAAAGACCGGAAAGATCCAACGTCATGCGAGGCACAAGTGTGTCACGCGATTTTCTCATTCGCTCGATTTACTGCCATACATTTTTTTTTATTTCTAGTCCAGAGGGTAGGACAAAGAAGAGAGAAATTTTTAAAAATGTAATAAAAAGTAATGAGAATTGTTCATAAAAAAAAAAAATAAACGATAAAATGAAGACATAAGGCCTTCATCGACAAAAAAAGAAACAAGCTTGAATCACAAAACTTTAGACCGTTCAGTGTTCCTCACTGATAAGACTCGTGAATGGTTTCCATTCAAGTTAGGAATTTTTTTTTTTTCATGTCAAGTGGCGCATGAAAATATTTCACGAGACGAAGATAGATAATCTCTATTACACGCTCGCGCGGGGATTAGTGATCGAGCAGAAAATCAATTCCAATAGCTCTTCATCATTAATAATTCATCTTTCAAAATTTGTCAATATATATATAGATACTTTTTTTTTCTTTATCTCTCTCGTATTTTAAATCCCGAACATTGAGTTGCTTTTAAAAAATATATATGAGAAACTGACCGACATGTCTAATACATGAGAAATGAATTATTTTAAATTTCGAAAGTGGTTTCTTTTTTTTATTTTATTAATACCGATAGTGTTACGCAAAAGGATCCAGTATTTAAAAGTATTATCATACTAGATGATGAATAATTAATTTCAATATTTGGGAAGCCAATAACTAAGAAGATCCCCTATAAGTGGGAAGTGTTTCATACTAGATCATGAATAATTTTTTTACTGTTATGTTTGTAATAACAAACAAAAAAAAGAACAAAGACTAAAAATTAACTAAATATTATATAAATGTTCAAAGAATTCATAAATATCAGTCTTAAAGAGAGAGGAATTTTTTTTCATTTCCTCCATTATAATAATAATAATTATGTAAATTTCAAATAAAATCGGACCTTGCCCTTGGACATGAAAAGTTATGAAACTGCCCGAAGCGACTAGACGTCTCGGGCAAGAGTAATTGTAGGTATATAACGGAAAGAAAAGGAGGTAAAAAAAAAGGAAAATAAAGACAAGAACTTTGGCGGCAAAGTACAGAAACAGGCGTATAGAAGTTAAAGCGAGGGAGGAATCAAAGTACTTGCAGTAATCGTTTTTGCGAAAGCTTTAACGGGTTATACGAAGAACTTTAACGACCAACTCTAATTATAAGACGGTCTATACATCCCTAGATGTAAGTGCGTGTGATATATCCGTTTGGCGTAGGGGTTAAGTAGTGAAGAAAGAGCTTCAAGAAAAGAATAATAATAATCGATCACAACGAAATATACAAGTGTATGAATATACTTAAATAGCTACTTGAATCTCTATGCACTAGGAACTTAGAAATATGTATAAATATATATATATAGAATGTATATATATAAACACACGTGCCTTTAGCCAGTCAGCGGATATGTTTCATTTTTTATTTATTACTTGCAGAAAATGAGCAGTGCACCTGCTTAGTCGCGTTCATCGCCCTCTGAATGATTTATTCTGCGAATCGCGATACTGCCTAGTTTGCCGTTTATTAAATTCTATATATATTAACGATTGAGAGATCACACCATATAATTATATATATAGGAAAACTGCTTTTGAAATGCAATAACTTTGTATGGATGTTAATCATAATTTAAAAAATTCTAAGTTTGTAAATTTTTTCGAGAAATATTTTTTTTTGAAACTAGTAATTATTATCAAGTGAGCAATTAATTATTATTATTTCAAGAAACTCTTATCGAAAATAGAATACGCTTGAAAAAAACCATTCACCAAAAAGCACTTGTCTGACTAGTTTGATGCCCTCTGTTTTATCAACTTAGATTCCCATAACACACGGGATTCCTTTATATGCTCAAGTGTCAAGAGTGTTCTTGAAAATTTCCGACTTTTTTTTTCAACTTCCTAAACCGATCTTTAGAGCTTGAAACAAAAGTAGTCTTTGTAAGAATATTTTTTTCTTTTTTATCGAAAAGTATCAGTTATTTCAATGAGATTATATTTATAAACGAACTCGTTTGCGTTTCTAATTAGAATAATTTTTTCTAATTGAAAAAAGTGAATTTTTTCCAAAACAATATATTGATTCAAAAAAATTTTATCTATATATGAAAAAAATCTTTTTTGAAATAAAAGAGAAGAAATTTCATATTATCAGAAACGTTGCAAAATTCATTTTTTGATTCATAAGACCTAAGGAGGAGAAAATAAGTGGCAATTAATTTTTTGTGTAAAGTGAGTCTGATCCGTTAAATCCGTCGCTGGAGTTTAATTTTAGTCTTCAAGAGCTTAAAAGTGGGTTGCCAGCTTGACTCATTTTTTGTTCGATTTCAATTACGTGGATCCTTGAAACCTTATCGGAAATATACGTTATATATATAAAGACGGGAAGTTGGTGTGGAGGAGTATATAATTTTTATTTCTCAAGAAGTTTTTTAAGAAGCTTTTCGAGTGTTATGACGTAAATCAACCAAATCTAATCCATGGAGAAAGAGAACAGCTACAACGTATTTGAAACTATTAGGTGAACAGAAGAGTAGGTTGTTTAGCGAAGGAATTATGGCTGTGGAGCTTATCAGCTTAATGAAAGGCCTAAGCCCCAAGTAGTGGTAGCAAAAGGTATTTGAATAGCCCATTAGTTTGGCAATCTAGTTGGAGGGAATTATTAAACAAATTCTATATATATATATATATATATATATATATATAATTTGTATACATGTATAAAATATTCATCTATATAATAATTTTCTCGAAATAATCTTCAAAGTAAAGAGGCTTTCAAATAGTGAGATTATATGCAACACTAGAATGAAGGACCCTAGGAAAGGAAAATATCAATTACATTGAAATGAGCAGCCAAAAACAGATGTTTTCATTCAATTTCATTGACACGATGAAATGACATTGGAAGATAATAAATGAAAGAAAAATAAGCATAGAGGTATGTTAATTATAGTGGTAATAGTTCCGCGTTCAATTGTCCATTAAGCATCACCTGCTGGGTTTGTGTATATATGAGAGTCGAATAGGGAAACAGTAGCACCTGCAACCTTCCATAAAATGTTTGATTAGCCATTCGAAACGTGTATATAATGGATCACAATGGGCTTCTTTTACGTCTCCTTAAACCCAAAGACCCCATATATATTCCAATTGTATGGCATCATTTTTTTTTCTTCTTTAAAATGCATTCCGAATACTATAAATCATACTACCTTCAAAATAAAAGAATATTCCTCTTAAAAGGACTTTTTTTTTACTCTTTAAAAGATAAATTTATTTGAAATTCTGATCACATAAAAATTCTTGTATATCTAATTTTTATTATTCAGAATGTCGGAATCAATTTAGTGGAAAAGAAATTGTATATTGGAATATGTAATGAATGGCATTTGTTTCCTAAAATGTGAGCTATAGAAAATTTTAATAGTTTTTATGTATAATAATAGAATCAGAATAAAGGGGAGTGTTTGACCTGTAGGGGAATTTTACAAAGTCCTGTGTAACAATGTACTTTCTATCTGAAAATGTCATTTATAAATTATAAAAAAAATATGTGGGTAAAAGTATTTCATTTATGGAATATGAGAGTGAAGTGAATAATAATTTGTGGGAGGCGTCAAAACGCCAAAGGGTATAACACAATATAAAAGAGTGATAGAGAAACCTATAGCTCTCGTTCTATGTAAAGACATACTATAATAACAAGGAAAATAGTGCCACCTGTTGAAAAAAAGTAATTCAAGCGCACAAAATGTGCGAACTTAGAAACTGCCAATTTACAAAGTTTTCATTGATATTAAAGCGTTATTCTATTTCTGTTAATACATTTTAAAATATATATAACTTCTTGGTTTTACTTTCAACTTTTTGCCAAACAAAAAACATTTACTAAATGTATTTTTTGAATTATTACAAAATATTTTATAACAATCCGATAATGAATAATTTTCTTATTAATATTTAGGAAGCCACTTTGGAAGTATTTACTAGATGATGAATAATTTTGAAACTAACATTTATAATTGGGAAGCCAACAACTAAGAAGACCTATATAAGTGAGAATTTTTTCATGAATAATTTTCTTTTTTAATATCAGTTGTTATTAACTTCAATATTTGAGAAGCCAACAACTAAGAAGATCCCCCATAAGTGGGAAGTGTTTCATACTAGATCATGAATAATTGACAGACTACAAATATTATATAAATTGTATAAATATCGATAATTTAATTTCAGAACTATCTTTTAAAATTGGGTTCAAAAGTATATTAATAAGTAAATTTATTTTAAGAAAATAGAAATGAAATTAGAAATACATATGTATTAAATATATATATATATTGGATTTATTAGATTTTACGAGGAATAAATGTATTATTCAAATGAGATTTCGCCTCGAATAAATTTGTGCAAACAAAAACTCGTTTCTCTCACTTGAATGTACGCGAGCCATGCGAAATTGAGTTTCCTATTGGAGGATCTTGAATGTCTCTTCTACCTCCGTTCGATCCTATTGGAAATCATTTTCGATGAGAAGCATCTGTTCCCGGCTCTTTTCTAAACGGGGTATGTTTTATTCGTGTCGTTTGGACCTTTTTCTATTGCATCGAATTTCATGGAAACTTTAGGTAAATTCCTGGGTATTTGTGTTGCACACACGAGTGGATTTGTCGCAAATATCCTGTATAGGAAAGTTTCAAATACGTACACACAAAAATTGTATAAAATAAAAATACAGAAAGGACGCAATAGAGAGAGAGAGAGAGAGAGAGAAAAAAAGAGGATATTCAGTGTAAGTACACGGCATAAAGTAATAACCGGGCGGCACTGCCACGTCGCTGGATCAATATCGGCCGGCAGTTGAAAGTACAGACGGCAGAGCGGAAAGTGATGGACGGAGAGAGCTATGAAGGAAAGAATCAAGAAAAGATGGTAGACAAGCCGCACGAGAGAAAAAGAGAGAGACAGGAACCAGGCCAATGGGCGCTGCCTCCCCCACGGTCATAAAGAATACTACAACCTCCGCAGGATCATTACGTCTCATGAGTGAAACAGTATAATTTTTTTTTCCCCTCAAATGCGGTAAATGAATTTTAAATCATTCTTTTACGACAAATACTAAATTTCATTTTCTCTCTCATATAGGTCAACAATAGCTTCTAGACCCCCTAAAAAACAAAATTAAATAAAAAATAGATCTATAAAAATTGTATAATTTTCTGTGATTTTTAAACATATAGGGATCAAATGCAGAACTCAGTTTTTCCAGTTGGATAATAATTTAAAGAAACTCGAGAAGTTAATTGAGCCCAGCCTCCCTCGTCGTGAACCAAGTTGCACTTTTATCTTTGGCACGGCCCCACAGCTTTTTTTGTCCCTTCAAAAACAACACAAACCCAGTCTTATTTATTTCCGACTCCGCCCCCTCTTGGCATTTGCGTCCTTTCCTCTCTCTCTCTTGTTTTGAGAATAATTTCAGTTCTTCAAGAGTGGTTTTGCTATATATTTTGCACGTGTATAGTAACGAGGTAGAGAGTTGCCTGTTGACGTGAAGCATTTATTTACATTAACTGAGGGAGGGGGAGGTATAAAATAACGTGATATAACTGGGATACGTGGAAACGAGAAACGATGATGACGACGAAAAGAGAGACGGAAATCGTCAGAGACGCTCGGTCGAGTTATGTGGCTTCAGTGGTATTTACACTCTAGCGGTGTCAGGATACACGATGAATTACTTATATATTCTCTCTCTTTCCATTTTCTATATATTGCCACTAGAGATCTGTACTTCTCTCTAGATACGTGAATTTACGTACCAAGTACATATTTATAAACTGCAGTAAGATTCACAGGTTCAATATTTAGTTTTCCGTTTAATACGCAGCTATAAATTGCAACGTAAAACTACTGCGCAGCCCTAAAGTACTCAGAACACTAGTACAGTGCGCAAGATATTATTGCGCAGCTGGAAAATGTGCACAATATTACTGCGCAACCACGACGACTTCTATTTTTGAGGTTATGTATTCTCTCTCTCTGAATCAATCTTTTAGTAAAAATACAGGAAAATTAAATTCAAAAGCAGGACACAATTGTAATTTATGTGTTTGGATTTTTACCAAAAATGGAGGGTAAATATTTGTGATAATTAAAGTTCAAAGCGGTGGGTAAAATAAAAGGCAAAAAAAAAAACCATTTAAAGAAAAATAAGGCCGGTAGAAAGTGAAATATATTGTATTTCGTGACCATATATATCAAGGCTCGTAAAAGTCTGATTTGTGACTAAAAACCTCTAGCTCTCTTTCTTGGAGCAGGTATATAACAATCGTTTTGATGCCCCCGGAAGATAAGATTACCCCTGCTGCGTAAATCATGCCACCTTATAACCATTGGAGTTCAAAGATTTCGGCTCCGATTTTTATCTGCTGCCCATTGTCACCAAGGTAGGTGTGAACGTGCGGACGAAAAAATAAAAAAGGATTGATAAACCTTTTTTTAAAAAGGACAACAAACGTGTATATGACAACGATTTTAAAATACCATCCCATTCATGTGTGTGAGAACGAACCAATCTTTGTCACTTTTTTTAAATATACACTATATAAATCAAGTGCGAGAGAGATTTTTCATGTATTAAAATAATAATAATAAAAACTGTTTTTAGTGTCTAAAATGTATATTTGACCTACTAAAAACTGTTAAGCCGAAATTGGTACTATTTTGAACCTACATTGAACTTTACAATAAAAAAAGAAGGCATTAGAAAACAGAATTACCACCTGAATAATTGGACGAGACTATTTTTTTCACAACGAGTGAAACGGCATTTATCATGAGAGACCGGAGACATTTCCTTGGGAATGTTTTTTTTTCTTCTTTTTTGTCGACTTAGTCCTGAGAAGGCGACGGAACGTATTACGAACAATAAAGGAGATTGGCTTTAAATTACAAAGTCCGCTGCAGATGCACGAGTTAAATGTCCCTCGGAGAGAGAGAAAGAGAATAGTCTCTCTCTCTCTCGCCTAATCGGTTCTTGTGCCAGCGGGTGTCCCATTCGCGAAGACTCTCGTTCCACGTGACGCAGCCGCACCCCCTTGGGTTTCCTGGGTGCGAGTCCTTCCTCTATATACGTGATTAAAAGAAAAGTTCATTCATCTCAATTGAGCCTGCGAAACTAATAAACGATTAAACCATTCCAAATTGAAGACGTTCTGTAACTTGGACTGTCTCTCTAATTCACTGATTGTCTCTCGACGCGAGACTACTACAACTCGTCGAGTAATTTAAAGGCAAATGAGATTTACTTTAGAAACTGCAAGTGACACCTGTGATTTTCGCAAATTACAATAACATGCTGAGAAAATTAAGGCGCAAGAATAAATTATACGAATTATCCCGAGAGAGGGAAGTATATAAAGAGGTAGGAGATGAGAAAAAGAGACAACTTTTGTTAACGAAAGTGTCACCAATTAAAAATAAATGACAAAAAATAAAATTCGTGAAAAGAAGAAATATTTATAAATTGTGATTTGCATTGTTTTTTCAATTCATCGAATGAAAGTGATGCTCAACGATTGAATCAAGTTATAATCCTGTGGAACAAAAAAAAAGTATCAACGATGATTAAAATGGATAAAAATGTGTACATATACGACACTAAAGAAGGATGAATTTTCATTCAAGAGGAAAATGCGGTCAATGAGGTGTGATAAAAGATTTTTGAATATATCACGCAAAAAAAGATCGTTTAGAAATGACGATGTATACAAAAAAGGAATATGTAAGAAAAAGTAAAAAAGAAATATATAAAACAAAGAAAAAAATTTATTTTTTAATAATAAACAGAATTATTATTAAAAAAAAAAGTTATTTGAATGTTAATTTTTTTTCTGCTAAAAAGGAACCTACAGTTAATATAATCTAATATTGCCGTTGAATGTTCAAATTATAGAAATCAAGATTCATGATACCTTGTGATTAATTAAAAATAAGGAATATCGACCAAAATGAAAAGAAATACGTTATAATTTTGTTTGGAATTATATGTTACAGGGTTGCAATCAACGAGGTAGGCGCCACGTCTAAGGAGGTGCTTTTACATTTTTATTAACATTAATGGTGGGGTAAAATCATACATTGAACATGTGTAGCTATTAATTATATTTTTTTTTCAGATAACTGAGGGAACAAGAAATACGTGTTGGTTTCATTAAAATCAAGTTGAACTGTTAAGGAAGTTGTAGCAGTTGTTTTCTTTTTTTACACAGGAGAATTATAAAATTTGCCTTCGACAGCTAAATTCACTTTTTAAAAATTTTTCATACTAGTAATAATTTTTTTAATATTTAGGAAGAAGAAGACTACGAAGATCCGCTTTTTGAAAGTATTTTCATACTAGATCATGAATAATTTTTTAATTGGCAAGATTTGGTAAATTAAAGACAGAAGATCCACTTTTTGGAAGTATTTTCATACTAGATCATGAATAATAATTTTACATCAGACTGTAATGTTGAGAAAACGAAAATCTCCGGTTTCTAATTACGGAAGGTGTTTCATACTAGATAATGAATAATTAATTTTTAATAACATCAAATATTGTTGGATAATCAACTGTACTTCTGATGCCATTTACGTGCTTGCAAAAGCTTTTTCATTCTAAAAAATAAATCTACCGCATATTCGACGTATGCGGAAGGTACTAAAACGCGAATAGTGCGGCTGGGTGGTTGTAGGAAACGAGTTAGCAGTTGGGGATGAGTTTGTGAGGAAGTTGGGTAGGCGAAGGTCGATGGGAAAAGGGACTCTCGACAGAACCGGAAAGCATGAGAGGATACTGTTGAAGGGAAAGGGGTGGCTAGAAAAAGAGATAGAGACTTTTGAGGGCAATGCTGCGCGTCTAGATGGGAATCCCTCTTTTTTCTCGTTCAGGAAAATGTCCCCTGAGGTCAGCCTAGCGTGACTATCTTCTTCTAGCGGAGACTGCTACTACATAGTTCACGGAGGGTAAGGAAAAAAAAACCTCGCTTAAGAATTCTGGCGGCACTCAAGATGTCAAAATAACATGACTTCGAAAAAGAGAGGGAGTTAAAGATGAGCCGAGAATCTTGTTCCATTCGACGGTTTATAAATCATCGGAGGACTGCGTCAAGAGAGAGAATACCTATTTCTGACGAATCAACTGGTTATACTTATTTTTTTCCCCTCCTTGTCTCGACATTCGAAAACAAATTTATCATTCTTTTTTTCCCCCCCTTACATCTCCCACGCGAATAGTTTATATATTCGCGATACTTTATTGAATTAGAAAAGTAATATTTTCCCACGATTTGATGTGTGTTATAATCCTGTTTTTTTTTCTTCAAATTTTATCTTATGTGTATAGTGATACAAAATAGAAAACCGGAAATTTTTCAATATCTTATCTATTAGATTTCTACTGTCACTTCCTTTTCTTTATGTAAGAGATTTTTATTTTTTTTATTTCAAAAGGGCTTTATTATATTTTAATCTAGTTATTTACAGACTATTTATTCCAGTCACGTCAAGATTATGGGGAAATATATATAAATCTTATCGTGAAAAAAAACAACACTCTCTTGTGGAGGATTAAAGACTATACCTTTATTAATTATATCAAAATTTAGCGTCATATCATTCGTCAAAGAAAATGAGGCAACACTTGTCAGTATTCCAAGTTCTTAAGAAACTTTATATATATATAGTGTAGTATATCTACATCTATTATCTACCCTATATAATATTCAATTTCCTTAAATCAACCCCTATTTGGAAAGGTGGGGGAATCGCTAAGATTTAAATAACGATTACATTCATTATTTTTATACGTGAAAAATTATCACGATAAAAAGGCATTATGTCAAGACTTATTATAGTTAGAATTTTTTTTTTTATACTAAACCATTTATTTTACGTTATTTTCAAATTAATCATTGTTTTAAAAATTTGTTTCTCTATTATATTTCTGTACATGTATAATCCTTATCAAAAATAGGAGCATTATTTTGCATTTAGAAATATATATTTAGAATTCAGATTTCTATTATATTTGATTAGAAAAATATTCTTTCTTCCTTGAGCGTACATGAATAAATATACGCTCAGAGAAAAGAAAAAGAAGCTGGCTCACATAGGTATATATATATATATATGATATTAAAATAGCGCAGGTACTGATATTGTAATTCATGAATACTGTTGAATGCAAAAGAGGAAAATATCTTTCTATGCCATCTGCCAGGTGATTCCGGGTTGAAAACCACGGTTCTCCCTTGAATAAATCGTCCGGGGTAAAGAAGAAGAAGGAAGGGTTGGAAAAACTCTCTTTTTCGATAGATAAGTTTACCAGAGAGGTTGATCAAGCGAAGCTTCAAGTGTTCAACGCTTGCGATTTAATAGAATGGAAGGAAGTGAAAAACCCCCGAAAGGAAGAGACGAATCGAGATGAGTGTGTAGACGAGATGGAAAAACAGAGAAGAGAAAAAGAAGAGGATGAAGAAAAAAGAAAGAGAGAGAAAAAGATTGTGTGAGAGAGTCAGAGAGAGAGAGAGAGGCGAAGTATTTGTAGAGTTGTAGCCAGTAGGTGGTTGTTGGTGGGACAGGTTGATGCATGGCTATGGGATCTTGGATGCCTTATACCACCACGAAATGTCGGCGCCATACAGCCAACTCTTTTCCATTTTACACACGCTGTAAAGATATTTCTCTCTTTTTCTCAACATGGAATATGTTCTTTAATCGTTTCTGCCTTGTTTCACAGTCTGTGATATTTCATTTGGTATTCACTTCATTCTCAAGAGCCAACCCATCAAAAAGTGTATTATTTATATAAAAAAAAAAAATTTCTACCTTTCGTTTCTTTCTTTGAAAAAAAAAAATTATTATGCTAATTAAATTTTATTCCTTTGTATTCAATCCTCTTGTGTTGTTATTTTATAATATACTTCGTTTTTCATTGCTTCTCATCCTCTAAGAGTTGACAAATTATGACTGTCATGTTGATTTATTCACGCTGTGCTTTACAATTGTTAGACTGCATCTAAATAATAGTCTTTTTCTAACAACTGGGTGTGACAAGTGCATTCTTTTACTTTAACTTTATAACAAAAAAAGTGCCCTTTTTTTAAACTATAAGTGGAATAGTTTTAGAATTCGATAGTTTGAAATTTAGATCAAGGTCCCTTTTTTCGAATTGAAATTACAAGCTTTGGAACTGAATTTGAAATTAGAAACTCTCTGCAATGTTAGAATATTACGAAAATTAATTCAATTCGAATTATTACAATTTATCAAAATTATATGTTTAAAGAATCAAAAAAAAGGGATTTAAATAATTAATCTCATAAATATATATAAAATGGCGTAAAGGTTGAATTATAAAATTTTTGGGCGCGATTATGTAAATTTATAATGTAAGTGTCACGAATTAGAAATTTTTAACTGAATGACAAAAACACGTAATAGTCATAATTTACCAAAAAAAAATTAGTTAAAATTCTTACTAATGTGAATTAATGGTCCTTTTTGTACTAATTCAAATTTAGAAGCAATTTCTAAATTCTTAAAATTAAATAAATTTAAGTAATTTTTAAATTAATTATACAATTTAATATTTGGGAAGGTAAATACACAGAAGATTTCACTTTTTAGAAGTATTTTCATACTAGATGATGAATAATAATTTTACAACACCTGCAATGTTGAAGAAACGAAAAACACCGTTTTTCAATTACGGAAGGGTTTTCATACTAAATGATGAATAATTTTATTATGGACATTAAGATTTGGTAAGTTCAAAAGAAAATCCGCTTTTTGGAAGGTTTTTCATACTAGATGATAAATAACTTTGTTATGGACATTAAGAATTTTGGTAAGTTAAAAAGAAGATCCGTTTTTTGGAAGTGTTTCATACTAGATAATGAATAATTTTTCAATAGAGACATAATTTCCCAAATCCCGAGCACACACTCACTTGACAATAATTTGCTTATATTGCAAAAATTCATTTTCAAATTTCCCTTTTTTTTGGAATTCATTAAAACAGAAAAATACCAATAAATTTTCAAAACACTTCTAGAGTATTATTATCACAACTTTCTCTCTCTCTTTTTTTCTCAACTTTTCTGCCAACCTCCTCGTTTTTTTCCTTCAAATAAATAAATCTTCCCTATAAGAAAAATAGGTACTCAAAAATTCGGTCGAGAGGATCTTTCTCTCTAAATTCATGAAAGAGTGACGAATCATATTCTCATTTCTCCCCTTCACTACCGGCACGTGCAAGTCGTTTCACGTTTTTTTATTTTCTACACCTCAACTTCTTCTAAAAAAAAAACTGTTAATAATAACGACACATTATTTTCCGAATCATGGCATTCCCAAACGGAAATTAGTGTATCCTCAAACAGGAACTTTTTCCTTTCATTGGGAGAAAGATAATTTTTTTGCATTTCCTTACCGAACGTGTCGTCGGGGTAAAGGTGGTGGTACTGGACTGTGAAAATTCTCCATTGTTGAATAATTATCACGTTGATCAAGCTCCAATGATTTGTCCTGATGATGATGATGATCGTAACCCTCAAGATGATCGAGACGCAATAATTCAGCGTCCCTTGGCGAATGTAATTCACAATGTGCAACGTGGAGTAACGGCCTTAGTGCCGAGCCGCCCTCGCAACGTTGTTGCCGCGAAGGCGGCCCGTGTATTTGATTGTCTAAACCATCCGCATTACGATGATCGTCACCCCAAATTTCGAATTCACCAGCCGCTGAATAATCACCAAAACCGCTGTTACCCTTCACTGTTGTTGAATTTTTTTTATTATTTACAACTATTCCACTACGGTCACCCACGATTGCAGGACGTACACCACGAGTCGTCACGACTGCTCTTCGTTTCTTAAACGTTGTCGTCGTCGTATCCCTCGTATTATTCGATCTCTTGAAAGCACGTGCATACAACCAGTCAATGATGTGACTGATAATGAATCTTTGTTATAAATTCTTCTTCTTCTTCCTCTTCTTTTTTTCAATCAAAACCAAAAACAAGACACTGCAAAACTTCTTTTTTAACTGCACTCCCGCACTTATAACACTTTTTTCCCCACTTCAATCCCTGTTGTACGAATGCTCAATGAATATCGAATAAGATGATGGTAATTCGATAAGAACCAAAGTGTTTCGCCCGATTAAACCCGAGTGAAGTTGCAAAACTAATTGGGTCACGGGTCCGCGATGCAAATCCGTGATGAAAGCTAAAATCCGACGGATCTACACTTAACGCACTTTTTGGTAAAAAAAAAAAATTATTTATTTCATTGTCAATTAAGATGAGAAAGGCGGAGAATTATTTTTTAAAAAAATTTTTTTTAACTTGGGAATGATAATTCGGGTAGTTTTTTAGAAATGGAATTTTATACGTGCGTTCACGGGTAAAACACATCAAAGACTGAAGTAAAGGCAAGAGGAGAGCACCGCACCGCCCGGCACAAAGTGACACTGAACTCCCACCATCAGTAACGGTGTATATATATAAGGCGCATGCGCTTCCACCCTACTTGGAACCGGGGTCATTGCAACCCCTCGGAAAAGCGCGCCTCCTCGCGGACAACGACTCCACTATATAGTTGAACTCCTCGAAAAACCCCTCTCTTATGATTTTCTCTCTCTTCATCTTTAATATCATCTCTTACACTAACTCGCTCTCGTTCACTCTTTTCTCTTTCCTTTTTCCACCGACGATGACGACGACAACGACGACCACCCACCTTGTTTCGATGTTCATATATACGTATGGTCACGTGGCCTTTTTCTCTCTTTCTCATCCTCGGGAAAAAGTAAAAGCTCGCGTGAGGGTGCGTGTGTTTACCCACTTTACCAGTTACTATAAATATATTTCATTCAGTGCGCCTTCACATTTTCTGTATGTTCAGCTCTCGACAAATAGATAATGGTAACATTAAATTTAGACAAAATTTCGTCCCGAGATTCAAAGCTACAACGGGGGGCAATTTATAATTGTGAACACACTTCTTGTAGGCGAAATAAGGAACATTTATATCTGCTTTCAAAAGAAATAATTGAGTATTCTTTTTTTTTAATTTTTTAAATGTATTTTTATTGCGCTTTAATGTCAACAAAAAAAGGGATAATTATTTTCTGTTTCAGAAATTGATTTCAAATTTGTTTTTTAAAAAAATTGGATAACCATACCGAGTAACAAGCTTCAAAGAAATCGGTTAATTTTTTTTAATTCAACTATGAAGATCCACTTTTTGGAAGTTTTTTCATACTAGATGATGAATAATTTTTTATGGACATTAAAATTTGGTAAATTAAAGATACAGAAAATCCAGTATTTGAAAAGTATTTTCATACTAGATGATGAATAATTTTTTTATTGTGCATTAATATTTTTTCTAATGCGAAAAGAAAGAATATCCACTTTTTGGAAGTATTTTCATACTAGATGATGAATAATTTTTTTAAACATTTTGAGAATTCAAATAGAAAGATTCAATTTTTGGAAAGGTTTTTCATACTAAATAATGAATAATTTTTTTAATACCTGCGAAAGTTGAAAAAAGAATCCACTTTTCAAAAACGCTTCGCATATTTAGATAGAAAGTAATATATATATATATATTTTATATATATATATATATAAAAACATATAGATTTTGAATTAAAAAAATTTTGAAATCTCTCATTTTTTTTAAATTTCAGACGTATAAAAAATCCATTAATGTTTATTAAGCTGATAAAAAGAATAATAATTAAAAACATTTTTGCACAATACATATTAAATTTCTTACATTATGGTAATTTCAAGCTGCTTTTAGTTCACGAGTATTAAACAAATTATTATTTAATTTATATGAAAATGTGTTGAATATTTTAATAAATAGACGAAGAAAAATGAATTTTAAAGTATATATATTTAAATAAAAATTTAAATAAACTTTTAATCACAGTATTGTATTTTTTTTTTAACCATATAGAAACGCATTATTTAATACATATTTTGTGAAAAGAAAAATAGGTCATCAGAACTCGTATATCGTATCCAGAAGCGGTATTCCATATGTATTAAAAATATCTACAGCAGGAAATTGTTTCAAAATATATCCCTTGAAAAATATGGTAAAATAATAAGAATATTAATAATAATCGTAAAATGAATTTCAAATTTTTTAGTAGAAAAAAATTCATATATAAATATTGGAATTTCACAAAAGCAATACAATAAAAGGGAACATGAAAGAAATTTCTTTTCAAATTCTTGATTTCATAGAATAGACATATATATATATAGTCAGGATAAAATTATTCATTAATATAGAAATATTTCCAACTTCAATTTTATTAATAAAATATACATATATATATAGAAATCTGACTGTTAATAAATTTTTAATATAATCTAAAAACCATTTTATAGTTTTACCATTTTTTTTTCTTTTTTTTTTACAAAGCTGTCGGAATTTGAGCGAATGATTCTATTATAACATTAATCTGATCAAATTCAATTTACGAACGGATACAAAAAAAGGAGAATATAATAAATTTCACATGAAATATTTTTGATCAATGTAGCTTCAAAAATCAAATAAAAGTAATAAAAATAAAAGAAAAAGTTATTTTAAAAAAAAAAATTATATATTGAAAGCAAAATTTCAGAAATAATATATATTTCGGTACCTTTACAGTAAAAAAACCTTCGAATAATGTTAAAAATGAAAAAATAATTGATTATATAAAAATTTTAATTCAATCGGTTTTTTGAGACGATGATTAAGAATGAGATTAGATTTTCAAAATTCAAAATGGCGGATCCAATATGGCGGCCGAATTTTTAAAAATTTATCAGATTCACTTGAAACTTGGTACTCGGTGTTTTTTTGGGGTCCTAGATTACAAATTTGGTGTTAGTTTTTCAAAATTTAAAATGGCAAACGATTTTTTAAAAATTTATCTGATTCTGTTGAAACTAACCACTTGGGAGTTTTTGGGGTCGCTCATTACGAATCCGATGTTACTTTAAAAAACTTTTTAAAGACAAATCTAATATAATGAATAAATAATTTTAATATTATTCGGATTTGTTCGAAACATGTTATTTGGTGGTTTACGAGGTCGTTAATTACGAATCCGATGTACATAGTTTTAATTAATATTCTACATTGGCGCGATATTATACTTTCAATCAATATATATATATATATATATATATATATATTTATTTCAAAATTATTATGCGAGATTTTCAGTTAAACGTTTGTCAGCCGACTTCATTATCGTGACAAATTCTCCAAGAGATGAAATAGCAATTTAGAGATATACGCACGTATGTGTGAAATATGAAAATTAGATAAATTGAATAATTTGAAAATTGGATTGTAGATATTGAATGCCTATTGAAAATAGTTGTATACAGGTATATATATAAAAGTGTAAATAGGTAGAAACGAGGGTGTTAAATAGACGTGTCAATTTACGTTGCATTTATATATATACATATATGTATAGGGTCGAGGCACATACAATTCCATTGTCAAAGGAAATAACCAGAGCAGTTCACTTTAATAGGGTGCCCTCTGTGAACTCAAATGCCACAAACGTGGACATTTGGGCATAACGCGACAAGTAGAATGTCGACTCTGTTTGACCATGGTATATCGAACACATTGACGTAGAAATTTTTCTATTATTATTTTTCTTATGTTTACGAATTTCAATATATTGGTAAATGGCGTGTAATATATTTTTTAAAAATAAAATTTCTTTGTTTTTTTGAAGATTAGTGATGAATGATTTTTAAATTTTAGAGTATACCAGGTAAATTGAAATTTAGATTATAAACTATATATGTATGTACGCAGTGAAATTTAGATTATATCAACTAAAGTGATGTTTGATTACAAACTTAATTGGAATTCAATTATGAACTTAATTAAAATTTGATTATGAGATTTGTAATGATGTATACATATATACATTCATTTTTTTTTTAATTGTTCTGATGAGACATTTTAATATTATTGTTTTTTTCTTTTCAAAAATTATAGAAACATATAGTCATTGAAGACTAGATACTTTAATTGTTTTTAGAAATTTTTCTTTTTAAAGAAGGTAAAGTTAAACACAATAAGAATTTCAAGAATTTAGTTTAATTAATAAATAATTTTAATTAGAATTTCGATTTAGCAACAGTGTGCATTGAAATTAGAGCATATTTAGAATTTGTATGCGCGTAGGGATACCAATAAATAGTTGGGATTACGGAATTTCATGTATTGAAGTTATCATATATATATATAAATTATATAATTTAAACATTTAATTTCTATTTTCAATTTTTCAATTTAAAATTTCAAAACAATTTTTAAAATAAAAAGAAATTTAAAAAAAAATTTAATTACAACTTTATTAGTATTTAATTAAAAATTAATTTCAGAATTTTATCAACAAAAAGAATATAATTTATATTCATTTTTTTTTATTTTTCTATTGGAGGGTAAGTAAAAAAAGTGTTTTCATAGTAGATGATGAATAATAATAAATTCTACTCTATCAACATTCATGTTGTAATGAAGAAATAAGGTAGTGGAAAAATTTTTTCATAGTAGATGATGAATATTTTTTCGATCAACTTCCATGTTGGGTGAAAAACTATACATATACGACCCAATTAGAAAGAGTTCCGCTGAGAGTATATATACCCTCATAGAAATTTCATTAGAGAATAAAAACAAATTCAAATCTAGATTTGCTCGAAGTTTTCAAAAAAAAAAAAAAATTTAATGTTTTTTTTGATTTTTAAAAATCTAATTTAAAAAAGATAGATTTATACAATTTCTGTACCTAAAATTTCTTTAATTTTTCCATTTGTCGTAAATTATACTTTTCGAGAAGTAAATCATAGTCAAGTTTTTTTCAAGGTAAAAAAAGTAAAAAAAAAAAAAAAATCTATCATAGTTATGATAAAATAATAATTGATTCAGTTATACATTGACACAGAGAAATTGTGACGGTTGTAAATTTTTTTTTTCTTTTTCAAACGAGAAAGAAAAAAAAAAGTGAGTTAATGTGAAATGAAAATATTGACGTAAGCCCGTTAAGAGTCAAAGGGTACAGCGCCACAGATGCATCAGAATGCAGTTTCTAAATGCACCTGTCGCCCCATTTGAGAATATGCGCATGCAGCATTTCCGGCCTTTTCGCGTGACAAATTCGAATCGTCATTCACCATCCTTCCCGGTCGTTCGCCTTTCTCCTGTGCGCGTCCATAAAGCTATATACACATTAAATTCACTTCGTATATTAATGTGTGTACACGTGTACATACACGTGACTTCCCCCCTCCCTTCTTTCTTTGCAATTTAACATTTTTTACCTATCCCACTGTAATTTTTCTCTTCCTATCGTCAAAAACTTTGTATTTATTTTCTCTCTTTAATTCGGTCTGCTAGTACGTTCCGCGCATGCGTACAGAGGAAAGCATCATAGAAACGTCGAGAGAGAGAGAGAGAGAGATAGAGTAGTATCAGAGTGAAGAGGATGAGTTTTCGTGAATTCTCGGTCGGCAGGGATTTCGTGTCTGTTTTAATACGCCGCGTTGAATTCGATGACATGGTCCAACGTCTCTCGCCGACTCGATTTCGTCGTCGAGCATCTCCGCGTTGCTTTTGATATACATATATACATACATACATACATACACATACTCCTCACTCGTGAACATTGATCGATCGGTTGAAATTGTCGTCGAGTACCCACGTGACGCAAGCGCGGATCCAATACACATACGTATATAGTCGAAAGAGAGTATCGGAGAACAATTGAATCACAGAAGCCAAAAAATATTTTCAATCATCCCCCACTTTCCTCCCCTTGCGAGAACCATAAGAAACCGTTTCAGAAAAGCAAGTATTTTCCGATATATGTGTGTGAGAGAGAGAGAGAGAGAGAGAGAGAGACAGAAAGCAGGTGATCTACTTTTTTCTGCGAAAGTACATTCCGCTTGATAGAAAAATGAATAAGTGTCTTTGCAGCTGTATTTATTGGCTCCTATTTTCTTCACCATCGTCAATTTTTGGAAAATAAAATTTTTTTAGAGTTTATTCCAAGAATATGTTAGATAGGTATAGGTTAGGTTAGGTATAGGTTAAGTAGATTCAAGTTGGGTAGGTACAGGTTATGTAGGTTTGGGTTACCTAGATTTAAGATAAATAGGTTTTAGATTAGGTATAGGTTCGGGTCAGGTAGGTTCGGATTAAGTAGATTTAGGTTAGGTCGGATCCAGTGAGGTGGGTTCAGGTTAGGTTGGTTCAGGTTAGGAAGTTACAAATTAGGTAGGTTAAGATTAGGAAGGTTAGATTGGATTGGTTCAGGTTAGGAAGCTACAGATTAGGCAGGTTCGGATCAGGAAGGTACAGATTGGTTAGGAATTCTTATTAGGTAGGTTCGAGTTAGGAAGGTACAGATTAGGTAGGCTCTGATTAGGAAGCTACAGATTAGGTAAATTAGAGTTAGGAAGGTTCAAATTCGGTGGGCTCAAGTTAGGTAAGTTCAGATTATGTAGGTTCGGATCAGGTGAGTTCAGGTTAGGTAGGTTTAGATTAGGTTAGATTAGGTAGATTTAGGTTAGGTAGGTTCAGACTACGTAAGTGCAGAACAGGTAGATTGAGGTTATGTTGAGTTAGGTAATTACGTTAGGTAAGTTTTAAATTCTAGCTAAATTATTCTTCATAAAATCTACTTCAGTTACTGTTTCAGCTTCACCTTATTCTTCCATAGAAAAGAAATGTAAGACGAGATTATGTAAATTATATTTATTTTCGTATTTTTCAGTTTGTGAAAAGAAATATACACACAAAATAGAACCAGTGGCGAGGCAAAGGACACAAAGAAGCAATGAGACCTCTATGTGTATATATACATAGTAGAAACTCTCATTGAGAATGTCGAAATCTTCTAGAAAATAAATTAGATTGGAGACTAGCCTCGTCGTATGGGCTCTCTCTCTCTCTTTCTCTATTCTATATATAGAGTGCAACGCCAACCTTAACGTCGAAAGGAGAGAACTATTCGAAGCACGTGCAAGGGCGAGTACAAGGGTGGAAAGTAAACATGCACACGACGTGCAAATACCACCTGCCGCATCGTCGCCCCCCTAGAGGATGAATTAAGCTAGAGAGAGAGTGTGTGTGGGTGCACCTAGCGTCCGTGGATCTTAATCCAGTTCGGTTTAATTAACGATCTCGAAGAATCTAGTCTTCAGCCAGTTTGAATTTCTAGAGTTCTATATATATATACATATACATAGATTTTCCTTTAGAACTCACAAGAATTTTACCCCCCCCCCTTGTTAATGATAAAGAAAACTGTTTTTTCTATTTATATCTTATTGCAAGTGCTTTTAGTTTTTTGTAAGCTGAAAATTTCCATTTGAGTGGAATTATTTTTATAATGAAAATATTTTTCATTTTAAAAATAAATATCTTTTTTTGTATTTTATAAATAAAAAGATTGCTTTAAACAGAATTTAATTGAGCATTAAATTATTAAAGTAGTAAAAATTCGATATTGCCTCTGTAAATAAATGAATAGCATTTATAAACCAGCAATTATATTTAACAAGAACAATGTTAATCATCGTATAAATTTTTTTTCTTTCTTTTTTTTTAAAAAAATAATAATGAACATTTTTAAATATTCGACTAATAACGAAAACCATTATTTAATTAATTGTGCTTGCGGTAAAAGTAGAATGATATTGAAATATCGTGTTTGATGTACTAATTGCTAATGAAAAGTTAGGAAAAGCAGAAGCTATAAATTTAGGATTTAAATTATAGCTAAAGAACTATAGATTCTAGAAATAATAGCAACATGTGAGAAAGTAGAAAGGTAAATTTGACGAACTAACAAATTATTTACCCATATCGATGTTTAAAATAAAAATAAATAACCAGTTTAGGAATTAAACATCAAAAACAAAAAAAAAATCTTTTGGATATTTACTTTTGATGTTCCTGAATACCATACCAGAATTAACAACTATCCTTCAAAATGTCAATCCACTATATAACTTGAAGGTATATCAATTCCATAAAGCGGATCAAAATGTTCCATCTCAACAATTTTGGTACACATTTTAGTATCAATTTGATAACTTCAACTATCGATCCTCAAAACTTTTGGTACAAATAAGATTTCCGTTTCTCCTTTTCTTGTAAATTCCCATTTTTGTTTATATTCAATAATCCATAACATAATTTTGTCAAAAATACTAGATTTGTATTCAATAATTTATAATAATAAATATTTACTCGTAGTATTATAACATTAACAACAAATCCAATTATTTAAAAAAGATTTCATTTAAAAGAGATGGTGAAATAAAGTTTCTGAATTATTATTAAAGAACATTTTAAACTATATATATATATATGCCTGATCTTCCTAAATTTCCCGGTTAGTAAACACCTTTATCCCATAGAAACGGTGGAAAGTTCAGTTTCGTGGAAGGAAAGGGATTTAAATAAGGGAAAAGCTTTTGCAGACTTTGGTCATAACGTGTAGGAGCGTTGAACGGAGGCGTCTCTAACTCCTGGGTCCCGGTTAAACAACCAACGTTTGCTTCATGTTGCAAACAAACCTATAGCGGGCGAGGCTTTATTTGCAGTGAGCTGACGCACCCGCAAGCGCGAACCCCCGCGAGCTTTGCCAAGCCTACTCACCCCTTTCTGTCCTTTTCCTCTCTCTCTCTCTCTCTACTATCTCTTCCTCACTCTCTCCAATGCTTGTCCAGCTTTCCCTCCGTCCCTCACACACACACACATTTAACTCTCCTTCCCTTTCCATCACCATCCCTCTCTCTCACTCTCTATCCTTCTCGATCAAGCTCTTTGTATTCAGGAGCAATGTACACAAAACGCAGTGTGGAACACGAATTTCGACAAATGTTCTCTCGACCACTCTGTTATACGAATGTACGTTTCGGCCATGAATCGCTGAAGGTCTCCAGGGCACTTTCTTAACTTTCTTCTTCTATTGACCTTTCCCCGTCCTATTGTTTCAGAAACAAAACAAAATAAAAGAAAAAACAGAACTTTGTTGTGGTAAAATCTTTACGATTTTACGCAAGAGGAATTTTGATGTATTCTCGTTTTCACTATTTTTAAATTAAATCCTAATGTTCCCGTTTGTTAATGCTGATATTCATTGATTTTAACTTTATATAGGAATGAAAAGATGTAAAGTAACTTGTACTATACGTAGGAAGTAAAAGCCAAATCGTTTGGACCTTCTGCGTATCTCTTGCAACCTTTGCTAAGTTTAGGTTGCGTATATAGGTTCAGATCTGGTAGGTTCAGGTTAGGTATAGGTTCATATTTGGTAGGTATAGATTAGGTAGATTTGAGTTAGAAAGTTACAGATTAGGTATAGGTTCGGATTAGGAAGGTACCGATTAGGTATAGGTTCGGATTAGAAAGGTACATATTAGGTATAGGTTCGGATGAGGAAGGTACAAAATAGGTAGGTTTAGGTATAACGTAAGTTCAGATTAGGTAGGTTCGAGTTATAGGAAGATACAGATTAGGTAGGTTCGGATTAGGAAGGTACATATTAGGTATAGGTTCGGATTAGGAAGGTAGAAAATAGGTAGGTTCAGGTTATGTAAGTTCAGATTAGGTAGGTTCGAGTTAGGAAGGAACAGATTAGGTAGGTTCGGATTAGGAGGGTACAGATTATGTAAATTCGAGTTAGGAAGGTTCAAATTCGGTAGGTTCAGGTTAGGTAAGTTCAGTTTAGAGAGGTTTAGATTAGATAGGTCCGGATTAGAAGGGTACAGATTAGAAAGGTATAGATTAGGTAGGTTCGGGTTAAGAAGGTACAAATTAGGTGGGCTCAGGTTAAGGTAGTATTAGGTTAGGTAGGTTCAAATTAGGTATAGGTTGAAATTAAAAAAGTTCAAATTAAGTAGGTTCATATTTAGTAGGTTCAGCTTAGAAGATCTCAGATTACAAAAGTGCAGAATAAAAGTTAAGTAGATTTTGGTTATCTAGTTTCAGGTTAGGTAAGTACACAAAAGTTACTTAATTTTTGTCTTTCATTTTGCTCCCTATATAAATTTTTTTTTCTTTGGAATTATATATATATATATATGTGTCATGATTGAAGGAGACCATTAGATACGAAATATTTGAAACATTTACGAGAGCAGAATATTTCGCTCGAGTGGTTTGGAAGGATCTTGAAATCCCTGGGCCATAATGGTTATAAAGGGGAGCCAATTCGGCACAACGACGAAATATGCAACGTTTCGATGCCCGTGCCGAATCGTCTTGAAAATCCTGTGCTACTGACTGGAATGCAGCCAATGGAAGAGAATTCTCGCATAAATATATATATCTATATATATAGATACAACACGCGATGGTATTATTATACAATGTGCACTAACTGGATTTGAATTATGCGCCATCACTTTTGGTAAGGTCCGATTTTGAATCCAGACGTCATAATATCCGTCATATTAAACGTGTCTACTGTCCCGCAATATACACAACGACTACTATATATATATTTGATCGTCATCCGTCATGCGCAGCTTCTATATATATAAATATAATTTGTAATGGGGAATTACAATAATTTGGTTCAAGTAAATAGTTCATGAAGGTTAAATCTCTATATAATTTCTTTGAATCCATATTTGAATAAAATTATTTGCAAAAGCTGTCAATTTAAAATAAAAAAATTATTCAGGATGTGATGGCCTATTCTTGAACTGATATACAGCATTAGGAACATTATGATTGTTAGCTACCTGCAGCATTGGGGATTTAAATAAAAATTTAAATATATAGTCGGTTTAAAATAATATTGATGATTTCCTTTCAGGAATTACTAAATGAAGAATCGAGATCAAAGAATGAAGAATAAGATTAAATATAAAAAAATCTTTATGGATTATATCGAACATATTTATTTTTAAGAAAGAGAACTAGCTTTTTAGGACGAAAATTTGAAGAATTATAAATGAAACAATTATATTTCTATAAGTAACGGATTTAGTTTTCATTTTAGAAATTATACCAACAGTAGTAGAAATATTTAAATATTGATATTTAAAATTTATTACCAATATATGATAATTAATTGTACCCTCATGTTTCGGAGATTAATAATTAGATCTCTCTTACTTTATTTGAAAATCCAATTCAATTTTGCCTTAGCTCTACAAAATTACAAATCCAATTGACTGATAGTTTCATTTCTAGCAGAATTGTTTTTTTTTCTTCTACGGAAAATTAATCATTCTCCGCGGGTATTAAACGACGACGACGACCGGGAAATGGCTGTCTTTTGCTAAATCAGCTTTAACGTTTATATTTTCCCTTCCATATATATATATAATGCGCACATATACTGGGATCACTGATGGTTATTTAGAACGAAAATTTGCCGAAACGTCATCAGCAGACCACGACCACGACCAGAGACTTTGTTTCAGCAACGGAATATATATATATATATGAGTATGTATACTAGTAGTCAGAATCAGCGGGAAACGGAGACCTTAATAACTGCTCTTGATACCACCATCAAAGGGAGCGAGCCGTCGCGAATTTTCTACCAAGCCCTTCATCTCGTTTCTCTGTCCATTTTGGGTACAAATTCTCCCTCTTGAATCTATGCATAGTACACATATTATTATTATTTATCCATGCCAAGTTCACTTTGCTGAAATTTACCGGATTTCAAATTATACGTCTCATCATCATTAGAGGGAAATGTGTTCCCATTCTCCTCTGCTTGTAGCAAATATGAATAAATTTAATTTCGAACTATTTTCCAAATTTTTGATTACCTATACCCCAAGTAGAAATTTTCCCTAATCTGGATGAAGCGAGTAAAAATCTAGTAAGTCAATTTTCCATAAGGGTAAAAATCATTTGATCAGAAAAATGACTTTTGTACAGAAGAAATAAAATGGCAGGCACCAACCGGATTTAAACTACATTCATTTTGAAATCATTATAATTCAATAAAGGAAACCAATAAAAGTTTTGAATTGAGGTTAAAGCCTCATATTATTATTTCTAAAGATAACAATCAACTTGTCTGCTGACATAAACCCCTTTTGAGTGTGCTAAGCAGCCTGTAAAGTAAAATGCCATTACTCGAGTCACACGCACGATGACACCTGTCTGCTTTAGGAAACCTTATTAGAAACGGGTGTAAGTAGCAAGTGCGATCATGTTACAAGCCAAGAGATCAGCATGCAAGAGAGGAAACGAGCATATAGACCATGAGCACGTGTGTGCAACAATATGAACGCTCACTTTCAACGAAACCTTGGGGTGTGGGTTGGCAGCAGCAGAAGAGCACAAAATGCAAGGCACAAACCTCTGACTGACATTCACGATAATTTGCCACTTTAAAGCTGCATTTGAAATCCTCTATAAACCCTTCGCATTCTCCATTTATAGTTTCAATTTAATTTTAATTATTTATATTCTAAGCAAAATCAGATTTTTAAGCATTATCAAAATCAGAATTTTAAGTAAAATTAGAATCAGTATTTTATGCAGAATCTGAATCAGAACTTTAATGAAAATCAGAATCAGAATTTTATGTAAAATCAGATTTTGAAGCATTATCAATATCAGAATTTTAAATAAAATCAGAATCAGTATTTTATGCAGAATCTGAATCAGAATTCTAAGTAAAATCAGAATCAAAAATTTTAAACAGAATTAGAATCAGAATTGTATATACAAAATCAGTATTAAAATTTTGTTGTTTCTTTTGTACTTACTCAAAGATGGACAGATTTATATTGGATGAACTCTCACCTGGAACAAAAAATGAAAAAATCGTATTAATAAATTGTCAGAAAGTATAAAGCATTTAAAAATATTATTCTACACAAAAAATTAGGGTTTTAAAAAGCTTTTGCAATTTTAGAATATGTTTACAAAATTACTTTCTACAAAGTATCATAAAGTTTATATAATATTCACACATCGCTTTTTGTCAATTACAATTAAATCCCAAAGTTTCCTAATGTTATCAAAGATGTTTCACTATCAAAAATGTTTTCAAGTTGCTATTCCATTTTTTTTTTACCAAAAATAAATCCTCTATGTAGTTTTCAATTCCTAATAAAATTCTATTTCAAATTTTGAGATTCGTTTGTTTCTAAAAGTTTCTGATAACAAATTCTATTGCATTTCCCGTTAATATTTCTAACTTTCTAATTTAAATCCCAATGTTTTGCAAACAAAGTTTCAAAGTTTTCAATTATAATAAGCAAACTTTTTGTTTGTTGAAATTTTAATTTAAATCCTGTTTTTTGTTTCTATTCCACTTTTCTTTTTTTTCAATTAAATCCCAAATGTTCGCAACATTTTCTATACTTTAAAAATTTTGTGTGATCCTAATGATTTTGGTTTCTATATTCTGTTTTCTTCGCTACTTCATAATTGCATCCAATTAAATCCAAATGTTTTTTAGTACAATTATTAATTTTTTAAATCTGATTAAAAGTTTTTTTTATATTACTACGTTGTTAAAATTCTTTTTATTACTTTATTTCTTGGTTACTATTTCGAAAAATCAATTCATATTCCAAAGTTGTTTATCCGCACAAACTAGTGCTATTTCAAAGTTTTCAAATTGAAACTTCAAAACTCTTCTTTTTTTGCTATTTCGAAGATTCAAAATTCTAGAAGATTCTTCTCTTCTGTAGTTTGAAAATAACATTGTAAAGCTTAAGGTATATATAGTATATGTTGGCACAGTGAGAAAGTTAACACCTATATATGTGTCTAGAACGTTATCTTTGCATATACCAAGAATTTATATTAAATTTCAAAAACCATTTTTATTTTTGTTAAAGAATAATAACCAAAAATTCATAAAAAAAATTGATTTAGAAATGTTTATCGAAATACAGCAAACATTATTGTGCCAATAATAGTTGTAATTTTACGAAATTCGACCTCAGAACTCGGCCAATCCTGGCACCAAATTTTGGTAAAAAAAACTGGGACAATATTAGCAATAATTTTCACTAATTCTAATTTGCCAAAATTTAATCGAATCTCGGCTGAATACTGGCCCAATTTTTGCACCTATTCCCAGTAATTCTAATTCGATAAAATTAGACCGAATATCGGCTTAATGCTGGGGCAATGTTGGCACAAATATTTAGTAATTTTAATTTACTGAAATTAAATCGAATCCTGGCACAATACTGGGACAATATTGGCACAGATTTTTAGTAATTCTATTTGACTGAAATGGGACTGAATCACGTTTTAATATTGGGGCAAAACTGGTACAACACTGGGCTAATATTGGTACCGATTCTCAGAATTTTTTTTGTTGATAATGGACCGAATCTTGGCTCAATACTGGGACAATATTAATACTGACTCACAGTTATTCTGATTCGCCAAAATTGGACCAAATCTCGTCTCAATACTGGCTAAATATTGGCATCGATTTCTAGTAATTCTAATTAGATGAATTTAGACCGAATCGCGTCTCAACACTGGCTAAATATTGGCACCGATTCCTAGTAATTCTAATTCAATGAAATTGGATTAAATCCAGGCTCAACACTGGCACAATATTGGCACTGATTTTTCAGTTATTATATTTTGCTAAAATTAAGTCAAACCTCGACTCAATATTGGCACCGATTTTCAATAATTCTATTTTGCTAAAATTAGGCTAAATCATGGCCTAATAACGGGTCAATATTGGCACACACTCCTAGTAATTCTAGCTTGTTGAAATTGTCCCGAATCTTGGCTCAATACTGGGTCAATATTGGCACAGAATTCTAACATTCTAAAATTGAATCTCGGCTCAATACTGGGCCAATATTGGCACTGATTTCCAGGTTTTCAGTGTCTAAATTTAATCCTTATTAATAGTAAACAAATTTTTGTTTAATTTATAATTTTCTAAATGTAAAATTTAAATTCATTTTATCGACCATATTTTGGGAAACCAAGAAAAGCTATTACATTTCCTGCGAGTTGAGGATCGTAGAGATAAAAAGAATGGATCCTCTCGGGCTCATGGAATGAAGGCTTCGGTTTCATAATATGGAGTATGTATAAACTATATGTATGTATATATATATATATATATAGAGAGAGAGAAGTTGAGTGCCTTCGCGTAGCGGTCAATCCTTCCGGGGTAAACAATTCTCATCGTCTCGCACACTCCTATCAATTACCCCACCCTGTGCAAAGTCGGCGAGTAGATTTTGCTCGAGTGAGGAGCCGTCTCTCTACTTCTCTGTTGAACCTCGACCGATGCCACCCGTAGTGGCTGAGAAAAGGATCGTGCCAGAGAAGAAGGGGACGAGGTTTAGAAGAAAAGGGCAAGAGGGTTCAATTCTCTCTCTCTCTCTTATTAATTGCTTCCTAACAGAAACGAGAATCCAACCTACACGCGCGCGGCAGGTCCAGTCTGGTCAGCAACCTAAGATTGCACCACCAAAGCGTATATAGTGTGTGTAGACCCGACAAAATCCCATTACCTTTATCTGCATCCTACAGTACTTATTCGCTAGCAAAAGACGAATAAAAAAAAAAACGAAAAAAAACGATAATTCAGCTTACTTTAGCTTGGCGCACACTATGGTGGTTCCTCCCTGTTGACTTCGCATTTTAAGCCACTGGAATATCATTAAAACTTTGCCTGAAAAAAGATACACTCTGCTTTTTGTTTCGCACAACGAGCAAATTTGTGTTGTGCTTAGTACTTTGTAATCTATATATATATATGTATATATACATGTGCTTTTAAGCTAACCATCTATTCGTCTAGACTGTTTTATAATGTCAATTTTTTTCTTCTAAATTTATTTCACATTACTGCCTCTAAAATGAAGAAAACAAAAAATAAATAAAGAATTTGATTTAAAAATTAACAATAGGTAAAAATTGACCCAAAATTTTAATAAAATTTTCTAGCTAGGAATAGAATCTTTGAAACTTTATATACTTAGAATTAGAATATTTAAAGAATAAGAAACACAAAAACTGTATTGTATATAATACTCAACGTTTGAAAAAGAAAAAAAAAAATTTTATAGTTCGGAAAAAAACATCTGGCTCTCGGTACGCTACAAATATTATCTTTAAGAAACGACTCACACAGAGTTGTTATTTCAGAAATTAAAAGAAGTCTTGTGTTTTTCGAATCGTTTATATTGGATGGATGAACTATATACTTTTTTAAAAGCCAGATGGTTTTCACACACAGAGATATATAACCTTTGCACAACTCTCGAATTTGGAGAGGCGTTTTTCCTGCGGTGGGCGGATTCGATAATTTCCAAACTTTCGCTTTTCAGTTTCTTGACGTCGTCGGTGTTCTTTTTTTTTTTTTTTTTTCTTTAAAAGAATCGTTTCTTAGCAATTTACCTGGCCAATTAACAGTAAAGAAGAAAAAGAAGAAGAAGGAAAAAAACTATTTTCTTGTCAATAAATCTTAATTTATCTGCGATATTTTAGAAAAAAAATTATTCTAATGGTAAAAATTTATTTTTACTAGAAAAATACAGTTTTAAATTGACACGGTTTTTAAGAACTCACAAGAAGATTTTTTTATTTTGTAGACCAGTAAAAAATGATTTTAATATAATACCAAATCTCGGCTCAAAACTGATATAATATTAGCACTGATTCTTTTTACTTCTAATTTGCGAAAATTGGAAAGAATCTTAGCTGAATACTGGGGCAATATTGGCACAGATTTTTAGTAATTTTAATTTAATTAAACCGGATCTTGGCTTAAAATTGGGACAATATTGGCACCGATTTTTAGTAATTCAAATTTACTGAAATGGAACTGAATATCGTCTCAATATTGGGCCAAAACTGGGCTAATAATAGTACCGATTCTCAGAAATTTCTTTGATAAAAATTGACTGAATCTTGGCTCAATGCTGGCTAAATATTGGCACCGATTTTCAGTAATTATATTTTAACAAAAATTAGGCTAAACCTTGGCTTAATACTTGGTCAATATTGGCACAGACTCCTAGTAATTCTAACTTGTTGAAATTGTACCGAATCTCGGCTCAATATTAGGTCAATATTGGTACTCACAGTTATTCTGCTTTGCTAAAATTGGACCAAATCTCGTCTCAAAACTGGCTAAATATTGGCACCAACTCCTAGTAATTTTAATTCAATGAAATTTGACCGAACCTCGTCTCAAAACTGGCTAAATATTGGCATCAATTCCTAGTAATTTTAATTCGATGTAATTAAATTAAATCTCGACTCAATACTGGGTCAATATTGGCACGGATTTTCAGTAATTATATTTTAATAAAAATTAGACCAAACCTCGGCTCAATACTGGGTCAATATTGGCACAGACTTCTAGTAATTCTAACTTGTTGAAATTGTATCGAATCTCGGCTCAACACTGGGACAATATTGGTACTGACTCGCAGTTATTATGATTCGCCTAAATTGGGCCAAATTTTGTCTCAATACTGGCTTAATATTGGCACCAATTCCTATTAATTCTAATTTTCCAAAAATAATCAAATTTTGACGAATTTGAAAAATATTCAACCTGAATTATAATTATACTAAATTGATATTACCTTATACATAAACCGTAAATAATTTGTTGATAATTAATCTTGTCCAGGTTCTAGAATCTGATAAGAGGGGGCTTTTACTGATTGTTCATAATCGGTCGCGCGTCCCCTTTTTGTTTTATCTTATCTTTTCATCGAATCTCTCTGTTTCTCTCTCTCTCTCTCTCTCTCTCTCTCACACACACGCAAAATTGGGGTTGAACAAACTCATTGAGTGAACATTTTTCTCTTTACGACTTGTTTCAATATTTTTTTTTCTAAGAAAATTGGAGCAAAAAAAAACAAATAGAACAAAAGAAACTATTTTTATTTAGTTAGTTTTTTTTTCTATAGAAAAAAAGGGGAGAAATTCATTATTAAACATTCTGACATAAAAATGTCAGAATTTTTTTTCTCCCTTTACATTGTCATTTTTGTCATTATAAATAATTGATAATAATTTTTCTTAAATATGTATTATCTAATTCTATTTCTAAATTTGTTTTTATATTTTTATATTATATATTTTTAACAGATTAAATTTATTTATTTTATAACTCTGTATGATAAGTCTATTTATCAGTATTTCAATAGACATTAAAAATAGATTAGTCTCGTATTTCAAAAAGTAGAAAAAAATGTGTTTCGTACACGACGAGAGATGATGACTGATTTCAAAAGTCGAACTTTTGTTCGCCGCAAACTCTATGGAAAACACACATGCGCGACAAAAACAACTTCCTTTTGAGACGAAAATAATTTTTGGTTAAAATTCGATTCTCTTGGTAAAAAAAAAAAAAAAAAAAAAAAATTATGAAAAACGTTTAAAGATTATCAAATGAAAAAGAGGGATCTATTTAATGATCATTTAGGAAAACAATTGTCAATCGTCAACGCAGAAAAAGAAAACGTCATTTTAATAATCCTATTTGGAGAAAAGAAGAAGACGAGGGTGGAAAAGGGGTTTTTGTACAATGACGAGGTACAAAAACAGGTTTCGAAATTAGTCAACAAAATAAAAATGATTCTTAATAGGTTCAATGAACTGAAGAAAAGAAAAATCCCTTTTGGTCATGATTGCGGAAAAGGAAAAGACGTCAGATCAGCAGGTGCTATTCAATGTTCAAAGAGGCAAATGAATGGACGTGTATATTTTCCGAGAGTGTTGGGAAAATAAAAGCCCCAGGTAGCAATGGTTGGTTTAAATATGAGGAACCAGAAAAAGAGAGGAGAGAGAGAGAGAGAGAGAGAGAAAAATCGACATCCACAAGTGTAAAAGGTAAAAGCTTCGTGTGCGTTCGTTACCTGCTGTATACCTTGCTCTTAAGAACTGTTTACATTTCGTCCACTTCGCCAAATTTAACTCGTCTCGACACGTCACATTTTCTCACAATTCCATGTTTTATTTTGCCCCTCTTGAAAAAAAAGTATAACAAACCTTTCAAAAAAATAATAAAATAATTTTCACCCACAAAAACAACATTTCTCTTTTTATCAAATTTTAAAATCATATGTATGCGTATAATAATATAATAATAATAATAATAATAATATACGATTATTGTAGACCGTTATTTAATTCTTTCCTATAATGCAATTATTGTTCAATTATTACGTGTCACTTATTTATACTCATAGTTTATTATAAACATCAACACAATTAGAGGCCCTCCTCTCAATATCCAATTATCATTTGAATTATTTCATATTTATTTGATTTAGCATAGGATATTGATGTAAAACTTCATTAGATTAAAATGAGTACAATCACGCAACAATTAGTGCATACAGAGAGAAGAGGAAGGGAGAGAGAGAGAGAGGCTGTAAACCACAGCAAAGCGTGCTATCGAAATTGAACCTTTGTACCAATCTATTCCACCAACCAACCATGTTCATTCCTCATTTTGTATGTATATATTTTATGAAACCAAAGTCAAAGATGCATACCGTTTTAGTTTTCCACCAAAAGAAAGAATTTATAATTCAAATTTCGAATGAGTATTTTTAAAATAGAAAAAGAATTGGAATTAAATTAGAATATTTCCTACAAAAATCTATATTTTCCTTTTGTCTTACTATTGTAGTTAAAATCTTAAACTAAAATAGTGGAACACATTTAACAATGTATATTTCCATTTTGGAATTTCCTTTATAATGCGACATGGAGTTGGAAAACTTCGAATACAAGTAATCGTGCCTATTTGGATCTCTATCATTCGTTGCTTTCTGTTTACGCTCGCGCGTGGTGCAAAATCTCGCCAAGTTCCTTGGTCCTGACTTCCTCTTCCTCTTTTGCCATCAAAGGGAGAGAGAAAGAGAGAGAGAGAGAGAGAGAGTCAAGTGTTATATCGTAATGTCGCGCTAGACCGCCGCCTGCATTACATCTGGCGTGCTGAGTCGAGTGGAGTTTCTCTCCACAATTTCCCATAGTTGGACTTCCTACTACTACTGCTTCCACTACTTCTACTACTACTACTATCTCCACTTTCGTTCTCATCCTTCTCATTCGTTTTCCGCTTCACTCCTGCGTATCTCTTTTTACTCTTCCTGCTGACAGATCCGACGGATGTCGGCAGGATAATAAAGTTAACGTGTAAATTTTCAACTCCGACGACTTTTCAAAGCCACTCTCTTTTCTCTAGCCCTACACTGTATGAGTGGATTAATCACTTTTTCATTGCGGTTAAAATTTTTCATATTGTTGTTGTGAAATTGTCAACATTTTTTTTCATCCACAGGAATTGTAACACTAAAAAACAAAAATAATTTTAGAAACTAGATGGATTTTGTTCTAAAATTAAGGAATATTTTGAGTTTTTTAAAAGAACATTCAAAGGTTCTCTAAATAGCTCATTGAGAAATAAAATAATTATTCATGATCTAGTAGGAAAATACTTTTTCTATCATTCTGCTTTAGCATAATCAAAATTGACTTATTGCTAAAGAATTCGTCATCTAGATGCGAAAAAACTTTCTTTATCTTTCGCTATCAATTTCGGCGTCTTTCGTTGACATGAATTTCACTAGAATTATTCATCATCTACTATGAAACACTTCTGCTGATTTTTTAACCATACAGACAATTTATCTTCAACTATGCAAAATACTTTTGATTTCATTCTTTTTTTTTAAATTGATATATTAGCAAAAGAATTCATCGTCTACTAGAGAAAATAGTTACTGCTTTCTTCCTGCACAAAAAAATTATAGTTAATTATTATTCATCATCTACTATGAAACACTTCTGTTGCTTTTTTAACCATACAGACAATTTATCTTTGACTATGCAAAATTTGTACTGCCGTCTTTCTTCATTATGTTAGAATTATTCATCATCTACTATGAAAAACTTGACTTCCTTTTTTATCAACATTATAGTTAAAAAAAAGGATTAGTCTACAATAATTTCACTTGTTTTCGGCAACTACTCTCCGAAGGAACAACTATTCGGAATATTGCTAAAAACATCTAATGCCAGGAACTATTCTAAGAAACGATTATTAAACACAGATATCGTTTTGCAACATAACAAATGTTGGAAACCACACAACTCGTAACAGTATACCAATAATAATGGAAAGTAATAATAACTCGCTCATCCCTCATCGTTATATAAGAACGATTACGAAATCCAATAGCAGAAACATGAAATATATATACACGGGGGGGGGGGGGAATCAATATAGAGGAGCGCAAGAGAGATAGAGAAGAGGTTGAAATAAATAAGTTTGAAAATCGATAGCAACTGTATTACGATGTGGCTTGTGTAATCCAATGTACAGCAATGATCGTCATGTCGAACAAGGTATATATAGAATACCAAAGTAACCTGCCTGAAGTATGCATTAGTTCGCGTGTACGAAGAGAGTTGCTGCTCCGGTCGCTGTTCACTCGGATCGAAAGAAGGTAGATGCCGCACCGTTACTGCCACCACCGTTACCTTCTTCTTCTTCTTCTTCTTCCGACTCCTTCAAATCCCTCGTGCCCGACTCACCGAAACCACTACACTATACCAACTCATATAGCCAACTTCCAAGCAGAAAGCAAGCTAATATAAGTGAAAACTTTCTGGGGCACTTTTGGAGTTTCCCGAAATACCCAGAAGTAATCACGTGCACTATTCCTGCTCCTTCTTGTATATATATATAAAGGTCCTTCTTGTGTCCCTATTTACCAGTAAGAAACCCAATACGTGCGGCGATCGTGTCCTATATAATAAACCACATCGAAGGAAACCATATACAATTATGGAGATTACTTTCTTCCCTGCCCTGTTATCTTCATGGCTTCAGAGAGGGTGGCAATTGAAATTTTGTAAAGAAACCAATCGGGATATCAAATTTTAATGAAGACATCAACATTTTCAGTCTTTTTTTTTTGTTTAAAAAACTGAATTTGTTAATGGAAAAGTTATATAAATAGTTTTGTATGTGTGTGCCATTGTCAGAGAGACTTCGCTTACCGCAAAGTGCTCTCTAAATTGAAGTCTGCGGGGTTCCCTAATGCGGGTTCTAAATGACTCTTTGTTGGATAATTCTCTTTCTTCTCATAAAGCTACAATAATTCATGAACATTCTCTACAAACCCAGAGAGTCGAAGTCGTTGAGACTCCTGACATTGATTATACGTCACGGGCACACATTTTCGGGCTCTAATTTTCATATCCAACAATGCGCTGCTTTTGAATAATATATATACCATATATATATATTGACAATATAGTTCTAACAATGATTTTGTAGGAAAATTTTTTTTGAATATAAATAGAACGAACTTTTTTAAATGAATAATCTTTTGATCAACTTGTAGATTTTTGTAAGAGGAATAAATTTTTTTTTTTGTTACAGGTGACGTGAAAGTGAAGTGAACAGAATAGCATCGTAAAGTATTTTCATACTAGATCATGAATAAACACTTTTTTGATTCAAAAATCAGAATAATTTTTTTTTTATAAAATAGCAATATATTTTTACTATTCTTTCTGTTAGATAACAGATACCCCTGTCCTTAGAATGTTATTTTAATAAAAACGATTTAGGAACTTCATTGTTTAGGCCTTATTTTGCCAACTGGGTGTTAAATAAAAAAGAATCCTTTTTCTTCTCTAACCTCGAGAATTCGCAAACAGATTATCAAATGTCTCGTGTCAATTAAATTTAAATTGACATTGACCCAAGAGTTCCGGGAAGTTCGATACACAAGAATGATTTCATGTTATAATTGAGATTAGGTTCGTTGAAAAGGAAATAAGGCATGATTTTTGCGGTTCATCGTTAAGTATATAGCATGCCGAGTTTATAATGAGTTCAAGTCTTTTTGAGACCTGGACACTAAATGTCTTCTTGGAACGACAGTTGTTTCTTTTAGCCTTCTTTGCGAACAAGAGAAGAGCCAAGAGAGAGAGAGAAAGAAAAAGAGAGAAACAAAGAGAGAAAGAGAGTGAGAGGACTTTTAAAGCCCAACCCATAACTATGTCCACAGAGTGAAACTGGGTATGGCTCATGGATAACATCCGGTTGTCGAAGCGAACCGACAAAGTCAAACCCTCTCTGTCTCCCTTGGCACGAACTGTCCGCGAACTGGACTCTCTTTTCCCCCTTTGCCATTTCATCCCACACTGTGAAACTCTAACCCAGCTGGAAAGTGTCTCTGTAATTAGCGTCTTGTTTGCCTCTTTGATGGAGTACTCGCGCTTGCTTCGTGCAACGAACAAGAAGCTGAATTATCGAGCACCGAGAGTCCTTCTTTTTAACGGACAGGGTGAACTGTATATGTGTGTGTGTCTCTTCTTTATAAATAGCTGTGCTGTGTAACTAGCGACCAGGGTCTATTGCACCTTCTTCGGTTCCCAGTAATGAGAAATGCAAGAAGAAGAAGAAAAAAAAACAACTAGAAAGACAGTTCCTTTTCCGATGAGATAAAAAGCTATTGGAAGAGACATGACTAGTAATGAAAGTAACAAGTCTCGGCTTCGAGAGCAGAAAAGCCCAGTGAAAGGTGTCACAAGATACGGGAATGAAAAGTTATATTTGTATTGGATTTCATTTTAATGAATGTCAATGAAGAAGAAAAAATAAAACCTGTGTGCGTCACTATTCTTCGTGCAAGAAATTGAGAAACTTTACAGTTGTAAAGGTTTTTTTTTTTTTTTTAATTCTAAAATTACAAATAAAAGAAAAAAGGTACATTTATTGATGAAAATAAAAGGATTTCATAATAAATTTTTTCCTCACAAACTATTTACACTAAAATCGAAATTAAATAAATATTTGTCATAAACCAGAAATATTTGAATCGCTTTAGATTTGTAGTTAAGGGGAAAAAAACTTCACATTGCGCACACACCAAAAGTCTTTTGGGAAATGAAGTTTAATTTTTTTTCCCTGTCTTCAATTTTTGCTCCTCTCTAGAGGATTTGTAGATTAATATTTTCTCAGCAGATATAATGAAGTTTATCGAGAAAAAGCTTAGCTCGAGAAGAAAATTGTGACGAAAATTACTTGTGAATGCAGGTCACGAAAATTTCTTGAAGAGAAAGAGAGAGGGAGGGAGGGCGAACTTTTTGGAATTGAGAAGAATTAGTGATGTGGACATTGGTGAAGATAATTCAAGTGGAAGCGATCAAGGTTCTTTTTTTGTGTGAAGGGCGTGTTGCCCTCTTTTTTTTCTCCTCTAGTTCGCAGTAAGTAAATCGTCAGCCCATCGGCAACGAGATTTATCACAGGAGTGTTTCTTTTTCCGGCTGGACTCTCTTTTACTTCTCTTTTGCGTTGGGAAAAGAGAGAAATAACAACTTTGGGGAAAGTGCAAAAGTTACGACGGAAAACGTGATTTCGTGGTTCCATGGGAAGCAAAGCTGTTTCGTGTGGAAACCAACAAGGAGAGAGAGAGAGAGTTTGCTGGACTTGTACCCCCGTTAAAAATGTTTGTCACTTCTTAACACATTTTCCCAGACTCAAGTACTTCCTCTACGGAAATGTGGGTAGTTTTACGAAAGGCTGATTTTTATCCATCTAGCCACTCAAAGAAAACTATTTAAAAAAAAACCGATAAGAATTGTGGTAGAAAAAAGGTTTTTTTAAATAACATAAAAAATGGTTGGAAATGTGAACATTAAATATTAATAAAATTATTCATGATCTAGTATGAAACATTTTTTCTTCTTTCCATATCAGATATTTGTTTTTCGACTCACTATACGATGAATATCTGATAAAGCTATAAGTTCTTATCTCTTTTTTTTTGTTATTGATGAAAGTTTCACACCCAGAGTTTGATTGGTCAATCTTGGAAATCGTTATTGCAATTGGATTAGCCGGCGGGTATAAATTCTAATCGTAAGTGCAAACTGGACCAAGGGAAAGAGAGAAATTTGTCGAGTGCAGACGTGCGCGAAAGAGAGAACGACATATACTGTCAACGGCACGTGCTAGACCAGCTATGCGTTGATTGGTCCCGGTTTTCGCCCTTTCTATCTTTGTGTGTGCACGACCATACCACACACGAGCTGACAAACTGGATCGAACCAAAACGGATGACGATTCTGACATGAAACTGGAAAGGGTCTGTTTGCAAAATAAACAATCGCAAATGCACCACTTTGAGATTGACATATATATTCTGCATCAAAATAATTCACAAAAATATTAACGATTAAAAAATGAATTGAATTGTGGAAATAAGAATTCCCAAGAGATTTTTAATTGTTCTTATTATATCGGTGTGTGGAATTAAATATGTGAATGATGATTTTTGTCATATATAGAGTGGATGGAAAAATGACAAAAGAAACACGTCATGCTTAAGGGGAATGAGAATTGGGGATAATGTCGAGAACGTGTGTACCCTATCGTGAGGTAAATACGGGATTTTTTTTTCCTCAGAACTTGTACAAAGAAGAAAAAGATCGCTAAGCGAGCGGGTCTCATCAAGAGGATTATGATTCCCCTGTGTGGAGATCAAAACCCTTTTTTTTCTATCGTCGAGTGTCAGTTTCTACCCTTCCTTCCCTTGGTTACGGATTAAGACCTCAAGATTCGCGAGTCACTCGTGAAAAAATTACAATGCGTCAATCAAATAATGTTTCCCAATTGCGCCCCTTTGCATCGAATTGTTCATTAATATTACAATATCACACAAACTTTTACTATTAACTTTTCCGTTGAGATTATTATGTTTGTGGGGAAATTCAAGTTAAATAAAGTAGTTTATCATTAAGGTTTGCTTTATGCAAAAGTTATTACCAAGTTCCCAGTGAAAAGACGTTCATTTGAAATCTACACACAACGATGTGAACGTATATTCGTTCTTTGGAATAAGTTTTCGAAATCCAAACGGGGAAAGGAATGAGATTTCTCAGTAAAAGTTTTCATAACTTGAGTTTGATCTCCTTTTGCCGGAGTTGTCCGGTCTTCTAAAGAAAAGCAGCTGGTGAGAGATCGCAATCAATGTCACAAGCAGAGAAGAGATAGTCACTGCGCCTCTTCTATAAAGGTTTTTCGAAAAAAGTCGCGAAAACGTCACGAATTACGTGAAGCTCGGCACCTAAGTCTTGATAACTGGAATGAGAGAAGGTCAGAAGAGGAAAAGTGAAGGAGAGTAAGCAAGGAATATATAGAGAGAAAAGGAGAGACGGAAAGAGAGATGAGAAGCAAGACCGAGAGATTGGTAGTGCTTTGTGCTAATCTTAATACCGCGGGAAGGCAGAGCTGTACTGACGAGGGGATGTAGAGGACGAAGAGGGTGAAAGCCACTCTCAACCACTCGGCAAGCTCCATCTTACTCTCCTCTCAGTTCTCCTCTAGCTTTTCTCAATCCCTTTCCGTCTGCACTGCAGTGCATGCGGGACTCCGACCACCTTACAAACGTCCTTCTCTCTCACTCTCAGTGGTTTGATCTTTTGCGGTCCTCATACTGTTCTACGTTCTCCATTTCGTCTTCTCCTCTCGGCACCTAAACACATCTCAAATAGTTCCTTACTATTCATAAAGAACGGAAATTGTCAAATTTGCATGTTTCCCTCGTGAAAAGTTCTTTTTGAACGAAAAACACTTAACAGTAAATATTAATCAAATCAGTAGAAGAATTTATTTAGAAATTAAAAGTCAAATTAGATTTACCATTCTGTAAAAAAAATTGTAATGCTTGCAAATAACCAGGTCCATGAAAAAGCGACAGGATCACGTGATTTTATATATAGACAAATCCGGATTGGCTTGGGGAAAATAAATATGCACCATGATCCGCAAGGCTTTCGACATATCCTACTTGAACTGAAACTGCACGTGGTCAGCATCAGAGTGGCTTTTCCAGCAAAACGGTATTATGATATTTGTTTGCACCTCAATCCAATACCAAAATGGAAATGACTTTCCACGTACCTGCATCGATTAATCGCTTGTGATTGATTTGCAACCAAAAAAAAACAAACTTCCACACAGTTTAGCCCTGGGGCGAAATAATTTTACAAGAACTCCTAATTCTGATGAGGAAAAAAATTTTATTTCTCAAATTTAATCGATCTAGGTCTGTTGACAAGGATTATTGAACTAAAAGGGAGGTAAAATGACAGCTGATTTTAGAGACCAGCACCTATGTAAACGATCTCGAAAATCGGACAGAGAAACTACCGACCCTCTTCTCTATTTACCCCTCCAAGTGGAGCATTGATTCAATATCTGTTCCCGAGGGACCACGTCAACTGTGACAATAAGCAAAAGCTTGTTCATTACCGAACGTTTGTTTATCTTTAGATCAGTCCCCGAGACCCGTTGATCCTTTAATAACCTTTTGAATCGGATTTTGCGATGAAAGCCGCCCTCGAAGAAGACGACGACGACGAGGAGGAGAGTGCAAGTGACCCGGGTCTTCGAATGGAGAATGAGAAAGAGGAAGCTTCATGGAAGAGAACGTTGAGTGATAATCAGCATCGCGAATAACGCACAGTACGAAACCAACGGCTTTCTCACTCTCTCTCACTCTATACCAAAAGGATGGTGAATAGTGTGAGTTCTCGGCAAAGTTGGTTTCTGAAATCCAATTAATTTAACCTCAAGCGTAGACAATGCGGGCGCCATCTTGATTTGGAAATCTAATTTAGCCGGTCTTTATTTATGATAACGCCGCACTCATTGTACGCTTTAGGTACACGGGGGTTTGACAAAGTAGTAAAGATGACGGCACTAGGAGACTCCGACCTGCAGTCGAGGTTTACGAAGAGAAAGAGAGAGAGAGAGAGGGGGGGGGAACATAATGGCAACTTGGGTTAAAAGAGAGAACGAGAGCAAAAGACTTAACCCGTCACATTCAGCTTAGGATGCAAAGACCGCTCGATTTGCTTCCCGCACAATGTTCCGATTTATCGAAAGGCTATTTGCAATGTCCTCGAACGAGAAATGACTTATAATTCTCATTTCTGAAGGGTACTCTCATTCTTCTTCAAAATTTACCCTGACTCTGTGAATGACTCCTTCTTTATACCCTACAGGCAATTATTGATAATGTCCAGTGAATTTTTTTTTCATTCCAAGTGAATTTTTTTAAAGGAGCAAAAAGGTTTGTTTTATATTAATGATGAATAAAGAAATTAAAAAAGGTTGTTTAATATTAATGATGAATAATATTTGTTGAAAAACCAAAAATATCAATGATGATATTAAAACCCAAAGAAGATTTAAATACTGTGAGAGGTATTTAGGAGCAACGAAATTTAACTTGTAAAGGCATTCGTGTGAAACGCCCAGTGTTTTCTTTTGAAATTCATCACTTGAAAGGGGCGGCTTCATTGGGAGTCGATTGTAAACCTATCTTGTGTTGATTCGATACCTGTTGAGTGACTCAGCAAAAAAGAAGGGAATGTTCGTCGATTCATTGTCTCGTCAATTTTTTTCCAAAAGAAAAAGAATGTTGTCACACTCGTTTAAAGGGTAAATTAAAATTCTATTTCAATAAAGAAGCATCAGCGGAATGGAATTTTTGATAGAAGAAGAAAAAGAAGAAGTAGAAGAAGCTGCGAAATACGAACCCTGTGGATCAGAAGCCTTTGGCAAAGGAGAAGAAGAAGACACAAAGTTAGGGGGCTCAGTTTCATTAAGACTCAAGTGAACTTGGACAAAACAGGACTCGTTCAATGGTATGCGATGAGAGTTCGATGACACGAGAGTGAAAGATGACAGAAACGGAGAGACAAAGAAAGAGGGGGATAAAGGAACCTTTAGAATAAAGATAGCGAAGGCAGACCATTCCTATGGCCTCGACATAAGAAGCCAGCGATAACCTCGGTAATTGAACGCAAGTGGTCGAAAGTACTTTTTCGCTTCCGGAAGTGCCTCTTCTAACCTCTACCAGTTTCCATCGCCTCTCTTTCTTTCAATTTTACTTCTTTTCAACTTCTCATATTCTGCTTCTTCTTGCCGCGTGAAGGAAAGATTTACAGAGCTTATGATTAATCCGAAAGAGATTAAACTCGTCCAACCATTTTCACGTCGAACAAGAAGAAGAAGAAGAAAATAAAGGTTATAACCAGGGGATCGGAAATTCAGGACTGACCCGACTTGCCTCGTAAAAAAGTAATGGAAGGATAAAAATGTAAATTACACCGGATATCCAACAGTTCCTGACCTCCTGTGTGTGTGTGTGTGTGTGTGTGTGTGTGAACTCTCTTGTGTGCTATTTATGAAAAAAAGAGGTTACGCGTGCGCGTTCTCCCAAGGGGGTTGAGTGATTTCAGAAATCGTCATTCGATCTGTCAAGAGCCGAGTAGATGAGGCGTGTAACATTATATCAATCTGGGAAATAGCGCTCATCACTAGTGCAAATAATAAATTCACACATTTTTCACCGATTTTTAGAAATTATGAAAAACTGTATTAAGAAGAGAAATATTTTTTTTGCTGTAACAAAACTGATCGTATATATATATATTTGTGGAAGTATAATTGGCTTTTCGTTTGTCATGCAAAGCGACACATGAGAGAAATTAGACGCTTAGAACCGACACTCGGGAGAAGCAATTTTGGCCAGTCCGAATCACAGAACGGAGAACGAACAGAACGTCGACGCAATATATAGGAATAGGAGGAGAGTGGAAGCGGAGCAATCACCGGGGCGTGGGCTCGTCCACGACCAGTTTGGTCTGTCATTCATTCAAATTAATGTTCCGAATGTTTCAGCCATCTTGTACACCCACCACGCGAGAGGAGCGATCTCATCCCCCCCTGCCGAGTGCCGCAAAACCACGTCGCGAATATAAAACTCGAGAGGACTCGAAAATGCAATCTACTCTTTTTATTTATTTTTTTTTTGCTTTCTTTGTTTTTTTAGAGGATAAAAGCAGAAATATTTTTGCTTAATTTCCGCCTTTCCCATCACATGGTGCGCGGGAGAAGAGAGGAAAAAGTATTTTCATACTCAATAATGAATAATAATTGTTTGCTTAATTTCAGCCTTTCTCATCATTTGATGATTAAGAGAAAAAAGTATTTTCATATACTAGATAATGAATAATAATTTTAAAAAAAGGTTTATTTTAATAATATAGGAAACTTATAGAAATATTAAAAATCGTGAAAGGGCGATTCAAAATCAGGGACCTAATTGCTTTATACCATATATAACAGTGATTGACATTCCTTTTTATAAAACATCTCGTGTGCCATGGACATATAATAATGTGAATGAATGTATCGAATTTTGATATTGAATTGATCTCTTTGAGATCGACTTAAAACAGCCTGTTTGATATAGTCTCATCTTAAGGAGAATTTTTTCCAGTCACGATACACTACGGGAGACGAAAGAGGGGTGGGGGGGCCCGTTATCTTCTCTTTATTTATTTATAAATTCAAACACGACCAGTTTTGGATCTCTCTTACAATATGATGACTCGTATAAATATATGTGTAGAGGGGATTTTTTTTTTCGTTCTCTTTACTTTATCCCAATGACATGCGACTCTGAAATAATTCTTGAAGGATTCCAAAAGGACAAGTGGGCGAACGTGCTTCGCAGCGAAAATATTATTTCCTAGGGTGTTGGTCTTTGATGCCTTGATATTATATATATGTATAGTAGAGAAACAAGTGTGTGCGCTTGGCATGGCAAAAGAACAGATGTTAGGGACACATGAGTGGCGTTGAATCATAGATTCCTAGATTACAGGGTGGCGTGAGACTAGGGAAAATCAGGAAAGCGAAAAAGAACTCTGTGATAAAGAAACTCGAAGAGAGAAAGAGAGTCTGCCGCTGACGAATCGACTTTGTAATTTTGTTAGTTCATTTTATCGCCAAAATATAAAGTACAGAGGGATGATGACAATGAAGAAACTTTTAATTTTGATTCTGGTATTTTGTCCCCCTTTTGAATGGCTGCCTTTTTTATTATCTTATTTATTAGTTAACAATCAAGGTTGTAAACAATAAAAAGGTTGTAAACAATAGAAGGTTGTAAATAATAAAGGTTGTAAACAATAGAAGGTTGTAAATAATAAAAGGTTGTAAATAATAAAAAGGTTGTAAACAACAGAAGGTTGTAAACAATGGAAGGTTGTAAACAATAAAAGGTTGTGAATAATAAAAGGTTGTAAACAATAGAAGGTTGTAAACAATAGAAGGTTGAAAACAATAAAAAGGTTGTAAACAATAGAAGGTTGTAAATAATAAACGGTTGTAAACAATAAAAAAAATTGTAAACAATAGAAGGTTGTAAACAATAGAAGGTTGTAAATAATAAACGGTTGTAAACAATAAAAAAATTGTAAATAATTGAAGGTTGTTAACAATGGAAGGTTGTAAACAATAGCAGGTTGTAAACAATAGAAGGTTGTAAACAATAAAAGGTTGTAAACAATAAAAAGGTTGAAAACAATAAAAAGGTTGTAAGCAATAAAAGTTGGAAACAATAAAGGTTGTAAACAATAAAGGTTGTAAACAATGGAAGGTTGTAAACAATAAAAAGGTTGTAAACAATAAAAGTTGTAAACAATAGAAGGTTGTAAACAATAGAAGGTTGTAAAAAATAAAAGGTTGTAAACAATAGAAGGTTGTAAACAATAAAAAAGTTGTAAACAATTGAAGGTTGTTAAGAATAAAAGGTTGTAAACAATGGAAGCTTGTAAACAATGGAAGATTGTAAATAGAAGTTTATAAAGCATGAAGGTTGTAAAAATACAGTTACAACAAAAAGTTGTAAATATCGCGATGTTCTAAACGAAATACAAATTATGAAATAAATGGAAAGGACATCATTTTAATAACTGATACGCCCCATTCTATTGGATGTCTTTTTTTTGTCGAAAACATGAAAATATGACAAAAATGTAAGATTTAACCCCACAGATTGGCATGACATATCTAAAATACGCTCAATTGAACTCTAACAAAGGGGCATGTTACCGTAACAAGTTTGTTAACACTATAGCTTGTTCCGGGATCTCTATCGTGTATTTCACATGCACGCACATATTGTCAAAATACCTATGGGACTAACCCTCATCCAAAAAGTATGTCGGGTATCGATCGGTTTTAGAGTGCGTGTTACGCTTTTCCGCAATGATGAGACATATGGTGTTCAAGCTTTTGATGCATACAAAATCAAATATAATAAGGTCGAGGAGAGAGAGAGAGAAAGAGAGAACGCGTTACTTGTCTGTACGCATCTATCAGGACCTTGTATCTCGTCTCTGGTTACACCCTTCGATAAAATGCACGTCGACATTAGACACTCATACATATCGAATTATAAAGGAGGATAATGTACGCGTGCGCAAAATATATATGTGTATGTCTCAGATAATGATGGTGCGCGAAATCTCAGTTCACATTATCCTATAAGCATAAGCCTTGTCACTTTGAATTTTCTTCAAAGTTGAGATATATACTTTTAAATTTTTAAACATTAGAGATACATTTGAAACTTGTCCTTTGGACTTTGGCCTTGATTTGAATAAATATTTATGCAAACGCCCCCGAGATTTTGATTTAGAAGGGCGAAAAGTCATTTGTCAGTTTAATATATGTCGCCTTTGGATGTTGGAATATCATTATACGCCATTATGAATAATGATTCTCGCGTTTGTATATATATGTATACAACTGTGGTGTGTATCATGAATTTAATGCTCAATGACTCTACTTGGAAGATATTTTGTCTAAACATTAGATTTTATACCCACATCTTTTTCTTTTTGTCATTTTTTTCAAACTGAATTCTAATGTGTTTCAAGAATAGCATATAATATACATATACAGATAAGAAAATATTATAAAAACGTTTCTTTAATAAAATGCTGGTATATTGTTGGATTCAGTGTAAATTTGTTTATTTTATTCAACTATGACTAAGAATATAATCTACATAATTAGTTGTTTACAACCTTATTTAAAATTGTTATATATTTACTAATTTTACAACTTTTAATCGCTTGTAACAAACGTTTACAACCTTCATTTAATACATTTCTTATATTTACAACTGCCTACGTTTACAACCTTATTTAAATCTTTATATGTTTAAAAGTACAATTGTTTATAACTTTCAATAGTTTTTAATAAATACAGTTTACAACCTTCATTTAATACAATACATATTTACAACTACTTACGTTTACAACGCAAAGTTCACTATAATCTTCAATAAAAACACAATCATTTTTTATATTTAGCTACGCTTATAATTACAGTGGTTTACAACCTTGTTTACAACTTTCTATATTTAAATGCACAAATGTTTACAATCTTAATTTAAAGCAATCTTTTTTAAAACTACTTCCGTTTATATAACTTTAGTTAGAAACAACAATCATAAGTGCTAAAAAATTGTAATCGATAAAAGTAGGTTGTAAACAAAAAGTTGTAAACAATTTTAGCAATTATACTAGGTTGTAAACAATAGGTTGTAAATAATTTAAACAATGAATGTAGGTTGTAAACATTACTGTAAATAATTTACACAATGAAAGTAGGTTGTAAACATTACTGTAAATAATTTAAAGAATGAAAAAAGGTTGTAAACATTAAGTTGTAAATAATATGAAAATAGGTTGTAAACAATAAGTTTTAATCAAATGGTTCTAGTAATTATATAGGTTGTAAATAGTCATAGTGATATAAAAAAGGTAAAGTACAGTAGTTAAAGGTTGTAATAAAAGGTTGTAAATAAAAATTGAAGGAAATATAAGTTGTAAACAACTATGTACTATAATGAGAGTAGATTAAAAACAAAATTAGTTCACAAATGAAAGTTATTAATAAACGACAATTATGTAAACGAAGTACAATTAAAATACAAAGAGGAAAACAAAGCATATAAAATAAGAGAGAGTTTTTCTGAGAAGGTTGTAAATAATAATTTAATCGTTAATAAAAGTTGTAAACAATATTGTATATAATAGTCATTATAACAATTTGAAATAAATGATTTTTTTCCATTTAAAAAACAATTTCTAAAAAGTGCATTTGTTTTTCCTTTTTTTTTTCTTCTTCATAAACTATACAAATTTGAGCCTCATTCTTCTCAACTCTTTACGAGATGCAATATTTTTCACTTTGCACACTCATGTTGTGTAAAATGTGAAAAGCTTTTTTCCAACAACGTATGTTGATTAGTTTTTGTTTCACCTGTGAAAATAATTTACCGAAAAAAACTTAACTTTTCGTAGGGGTGGGGAGGGGAAGATTTGTACGCTCGTTCATGTATATATATATATATATATAAATTTTGTATACTGTCAAGCTCGTTCCAAGCACGACGACGACTATGGGGGCAAATAAAATTCATTTCAGTTTTCATAATGACCCACTTTGCCTGACCGCAAATGAAATTCTGGTTTTGTGCTGATGTCTCGTTTATTACTCGAGGATTTTCACGCATGGCTGTCCGTATATTAATAATAATAATAATAATAATAAAAACGGTTTTACTCGCGAGGCTCTCATTTTTTAAATCGTAACGAAGTACTGGTGACCAACCGCCACTATCAACTATCTAAATTTGTGTATGCGTGTATATACATATATATATATATGAAAAGAAGACGAAAAAAGAGAGAACCCGAGAAGAGTGATTTGTACCTTTCCGTGGATGACACGCGAATCGTACATTAGACTGAATGTATTTGTAAACAAGCCAAGAGCGATCGATGCGACTCGGGGAGTTTTGCAGAGAGAAAATATACTGGAAAACAGAGAAAGAGAGAGATTCGCATTCAACTTCGCTAACTTAGCCAGAAACAACTTGGAACATTCAGAACATATATCTCGATTGGAAAGATAATCTCTTCAATATTGTGTCCAGGAAATTATTTTTCATGAGAAAATATATTATTTTATAATATATACAAGAGAAACGAGTATTTCAAAATTAATTTATATGTTAATTATTTTTATACTCACAGTCTTTTTTTCCCCCTTCTAATTATACTAATTGAAGTGTATGATGCAATGAGACACTCACCTGAAACAAAGAAAAAAAACAAAATTATTTTCGTTATTAATATATCGCGTGGAACATTGTAAATATAGTATAATACAAAGATTGTTAATAAAATGAATATTTTTGTTGTGAATATGGAAGGTTGTAAATAAATGTAGATGTATTAAAGGTAGATGTTACAACCTACATACATAGTTTACAACCTACATAGTTTACAACCTACATAGTTTACAACCTACATAGTTTACAACCTACATAGTTTACAACCTACATAGTTTACAACCTACATAGTTTACAACCTACATAGTTTACAACCTACATAGTTTACAACCTACATAGTTTACAACCTACATAGTTTACAACCTACATAGTTTACAACCTACATAGTTTACAACCTACATAGTTTACAACCTACATAGTTTACAACCTACATAGTTTACAACCTACATAGTTTACAACCTACATAGTTTACAACCTACATAGTTTACAACCTACATAGTTTACAACCTACATAGTTTACAACCTACATAGTTTACAACCTACATAGTTTACAACCTACATAGTTTACAACCTACATAGTTTACAACCTACATAGTTTACAACCTACATAGTTTACAACCTACATAGTTTACAACCTACATAGTTTACAACCTACATAGTTTACAACCTACATAGTTTACAACCTACATAGTTTACAACCTACATAGTTTACAACCTACATAGTTTACAACCTACATAGTTTACAACCTACATAGTTTACAACCTACATAGTTTACAACCTACATAGTTTACAACCTACATAGTTTACAACCTACATAGTTTACAACCTACATAGTTTACAACCTACATAGTTTACAACCTACATAGTTTACAACCTACATAGTTTACAACCTACATAGTTTACAACCTACATAGTTTACAACCTACATTGTAACCACTGTAGGTTGTAACCACTGTAGGTTGTAACCACTGTAGGTTGTAAATATATTTGAAGATATAGTAAATTCATATTATTATTGATGCAAATTCGATTAGTAAACAATGCTATCAATAGACAATAGTAATTCGAAACTAAAACGAATTTCTCCTTTATAAATATCTATATATTATTACTGTAGTCTTTTATAGCTACAATTACAATATTGTAGAATAATCAATTACAATAGAAAAAGCGAAAATTTTTACTCAAGTGTTAAAATACCCAAAAAAAAACTTTATTCATTTCTCACACACATATACATATGTATATGAAACAATGATTGATTGATTGCAAAATAAGGGAGTCTATACATTTAGTACCAAAAAAAAGAAACAATTTAATTAAAAAACAAAACAGATGAAAACACTTTGAAAAAAAAAATTATTAATTGTATATACCTTATTTTATACCATATGTATAGCATTGAAATGTCGTTGTGAATTATACTAATAAAAAGAAAAGAAAAAGGTTTTTTTATTTGCATAAATATATGTGACATATTTTCTATTTTTACAATTTCAAGCAGTTTCGAAAGTGTCGCTTTTTATATAATAAAGTTCTTGATGGGGGTTTAGAGAGGGGAGGGCTACAAAAAGAGGGGTAGTATAGAATAGAGTTAGTATATATAACATACTAAAGAACACATGAAATTGCAAAGTTCTAAAACAACCCCCTCTTCAATATGCTCTATAAAAGAAATCTTTCGCACCTGCCGGCGCTCGCGTTTACATTGTGGACGAATTGTAGTTTATAAATTACCGGTCATTGTATAAACTCGAGGATTATATATATATATATATATTGAAAGCACTTAGGCAAAGGCAATTAAGTTTACAAATATGTATACACGTACATTTCTATATATGTATAAATGTTTCGAGTCTTGCACAACTATTGTATAAATTCGACCCTTATCCTAATCCCTCGTTTTAGTAGTTTTTGTCCCAGACGAATAACATGCTGCCTATATATGATATATATAATATATGTAAACGTTTTATGTTGCTCTTCTATAAAGAGTCCATTTTGATTCTTCGAGGGTTGACACTTTATCACTATATATATATATATATATATATATATATATAGAATTCATGACTCTATAGACAATCGTATAAAAGGAATTTAGTCATGCGAGAGACCGCGATTTAGTTGCAATTGATTTACTAATCGTTCAACCGCTATGGCTTCCGGGGTTGAGATGGAAAGAAGAGAGAGAGGGGGGGGGCAGAACGCTTAGAGTAGTGGGAGTTCGGAATTACATACCCACCCCCCCTTTCTCTCTACTCTCCAAAAGAGAAAACCACATCAAGAGGAAACATTTAACCAAAACAAATAAAAATCAAAGCTCACGAGAATTTTTTCTCTCTCTTTCTCTTTATCTCTTTCACTTTTTTTTTATACTTTTATTATTTTAATGGTGCTTTTTAATTGGAAAACTCTTCTACATATATGCATATATATATATATATAAAATACTTTGTCGTATAAATACATATTTTGCGAAAATGCAAAACATTTTATTTGTCTTTGATAAACAAAAAAGAGATTTTAGAAAAATAAGTTCAAAACAAGAAAGAATTTTTTATTCTACATGGAATGACCCTGGAGGCAAAATTTTTATAACATGAAACAAATATAATTTAAAAAAGTTTTTGTTAAAAAATTTTTACATCTTTTGTTTTTTTTATATTATGGTCTTTTGTTATATTTTTATTGTAATTTGTTTTCTTTTTTATTTTTATTTATATAATAGGCATATATAAAATAATAATACTGTTAACGGTATATGTATATTGTTTCAAAGAGAAATTTATTTCTTCCTTTTTTTCTAAAAGTAAATTTATTTTTTCAGGGAATCCTGTCATTTTTTCTCGATTTTTCTCTCTTTCATTCGTGATTATGCCTCCATACCGTGTGAAGAGAGAGAGAGAGAGAGAGAGAGAGAGAGAGAGAGAGAGAGAGAGAGAGAGAGAGAGAGAGAGAGAGAGAGAGTTCTAAGTTTACTGTGAAGTCATCTGGACAGCAGATATAGATAAGTTTGTCTAACTCCATAGTATAAACAGGGTAGCAAATCCCTTTTTCCTCAATACTAATACTGGGGGGGCTTTAAAGAATTTTTTCACACTTAGTAAAATATTTACATTTTATGAATACAAATACTATATTAAGTTGGTTAATGAAAAAAAAAAATTATGGTCAACTTGGTATAGAATAACCATGGTCATTCCACACCAACTTGACCGCAATTTTATTTTATTAATAATTTTTTTATTATTAATACTACTACCACCACAACTATTAGCACTACTACTACTAATATTCTTCTTATTATTGTTAGTAATAGTTTATAAATACTCCACATGGAATGACCCTGGTCATTCCACACCAACTTGACTACAATTTTTTTATAATTTCATTTTATTACTAATTCTATTATTAATACTATTACTACTACTACTATTACTTAATATTATTTTATTATTATTAGTTAACAATATTAAAAATATTTATTATAATTTTAATTATTATTATTATTATTAACATAATAGTAAAGTAAAAAATGAAATAATAGTTTACGAAGTGTGCTTCTGGTAAATATAACAATAACAGTAATCGGTCCCAGAAATGTAAAGGTGTCTCACGTATTGGGAAACGTGTTAAACTTGGCGAAACCATTTCCGCTTTGTCGGTTTGTATTAACGGCACTTAAGAAGTTTTAGGGTCAGTTTAGGATCAGTTGAATGCACGTGCAAATCGTAGGGTCTGATTTTTAATGTCACAACTTTTGGATATATACAAACCGTGGAGAGCGCAGAAGTCCATCTGTGAAACACATTCGTTTCCACTCGAGTAGAGACTACTATACCATATACATATATACATGACGATGCGATGGCTTCCTGCTGTGAGTGCCACGGAAATTTGTTTTCAATTTGGGTCCGGCAACTTTTTTTTTTCTCCTTTTTTTTTTTTTTTTTTTTCTTTGCACGTCTGTGATTTTTCAAGTGGGAACTTGTACCTTATATATATTTTTTAAATATGAGTATGTGTATGTATATATATGTATTATATACCACTATTATGTACTACAAGAGAAGACCCTCATGGTTAACGATGATTTTATCCGTACTTTAAAAAGCATTGCTTTTTCCCCCCCGTCGATTTCTTTTCGTTTCATCGGTGCGCCAATCGTTTTCGCGTATAGGCACGAGTGTTTTATTATACGGTTAACTTTGTGTCAATACGATCGTGGTACATCCCCGATACGTATATATATATATATATAAGTTACAAACAGGCGAAACGCATTCGTAACTAGTCAACCATTCAGCCATTCGATTCGACAAAAAATATATCATCAAAAAAAAAAGAGGAGAAAAAAAATAAATTCTCTCATTCCGATCAAAGAAGAAAAAAAAGGTTTACCGAGACAAATCCTTCGAGTGGCACAAAGATTCGCTTGACAATGCTACTATATAAACAGTTTTTTTTTTTATTCACTACTGGCGACTCGTTTATATTGATTTCGAGTGAAAGAAAAAGAGGTGATTGATATTCCTCGATTTTATATACATATACAATACATCTAGAACATCTAGTGTGAGTTACATTTTTTGGCTCACGTTATATTGCAACAAAAATGATTCGCGGAATACATTTTGTCTATAGGCATGTAGTGCAGAGCATGAGTCGATAAAAAGTGAAAATTTTTCAGTGAAAAAAAGTAGAAATTTTCTATGATTTTTTAGAAACTTTTTTTTGTTATTTTACCTTTTATTTTAATTTTTATTCTAATGAAAACTGATACTGTTTTATATTTTTTTTTTTAAATTATTTTTGTTTATCACCTTCGTTTTCGTTTAGGATTACAATTTTTTTTATATAATTAGCTGTGTCTACAACTATCAATGTTTACCAAAAATTTTGTTTAGAATTACAATTTTTTACACAACTACCTTTGATTACAACTAAAATTGTTTACAACTTCTATTGTTTACTACTTTCATTGTTTACAACCTTCATCTTTGTCAAAAGTAACCATTTTTTACTTACAACCTACTGTGTTTACAACCTACTGTGTTTACAACCTACTGTGTTTACAACCTACTGTGTTTACAACCTACTGTGTTTACAACCTACTGTGTTTACAACCTACTGTGTTTACAACCTACTGTGTTTACAACCTACTGTGTTTACAACCTACTGTGTTTACAACCTACTGTGTTTACAACCTACTGTGTTTACAACCTACTGTGTTTACAACCTACTGTGTTTACAACCTACTGTGTTTACAACCTACTGTGTTTACAACCTACTGTGTTTACAACCTTAATTGTTTACAACCTTCATGCATGTTAAGAATTTACATTTACCTTAGTTTACAACTACCATTATTCATAACTATAATTGTTTACAACTTTTATATTTGTTAGTAATTGCCATTTTCTATACAACTACCATTGTTTACAACCTTAATCTTCGTTTCAATTTATTTAGATTAATAATGAAGGTTGTAAACATTCTAAATGGAAAATTTAATAATAAAAAAAGCCACAAATTTTTCAAACTATTTTTCATAACGTTTTTCTTCTTTTTTTTAATCAATTTTTTTTTGTTTTCGTATTTTTCTCATAATTTTTCAAACCCCCACACAAATAACAAACCTCATTTTATGAGTAATTATTATTTTAAAATAAATAAAAAAAAAAAAAAAAACAAAAATCCCATCTCCATTTACTCAGACACATGTGTTACCAAAATTTACTACCCCATCAAATACATACTCCCAACTAATAGCATCAATAAAATGAAAATAATAACAATAATAATTGTAGTCTTTGGTTTTCAATTTGAAAAGTAATATGTATATGTATTAGAAAATTTTAAATATATTTAAAAAAAATGGAGAATATTAAAAACTAGGGGAAAAAAATTAATTATTAAGTGTCATTGTTATTTTGTCATATTTTTATTTGCGTTTTTAAAGACAGATCGTGATTTTGAAGGGTCGAGCAATCAATGATGATTAATGTGTACTGAGAGGTGTATATATATAAACTGTAGAGGAAAATTTATGTTCGGTCGAACGTGCAGGTATGCGTCGATTTTGCGGGCACAACCCCTGCTGGAAGTGTTAAACAGAGAGGGAGAAAGAGAGCGTAGAGAGGGGGGGCGGGTGGTTGGTTGACTGAACCCCTCGCGCGCGCCTGTATTCAGCTGCTTAATTTTTCACCAAAGTGTGCGGTGTCACGCCCGACCTGGGTTCCTCTCAACCCCCCCCCCTTCACCCTTCACCCCACTTGCCCTCTCGTTCTTAACCCCTACCCCCACCATAACCCCCTTTTGACACATTTTTATCGTCTTTTGTGTCGGTATATCTTTTAAATTTTTCCCTTATATTCTTGTAAACCATGGGCGTTTATTTATACATACATATATATGATGCAATTTAAAAGTCATTCTATTCTATTAAGAGTATCTTTAAGATGCGGTTATAAAAATCTTTCCTTCCCCACCAGCATGCATTCAAAATATGAAGAAAGAAAAAAAAAGATTTTTGTTGGAATTTATGTATGTATATAGAAAAATAAATTCTCATTTTCTTTTGCGACGTGTGTGTGTGTGTGTGGAACGACTCACATTTTTCAATATTTAAAAAACCGTTGTGAAAAAATCGATATTAATGTATTTTGATATCGATTTTTATTTTCTGTCATCAATTTATACTTGGATACATCGATTGGAATATTGTAATTCAGTTAATATACTTTTTAAATATATCGATTAATATTTCTATATATCGATTAATATTTCTATATATCGATTAAAAGTAGGATATATCGATTATTAATTCGATATATGAAGTAACAGTTCGATATATTAGTTAATATGTCGATATATCAATTAATGTTTCGACATATCCACTAATGGTTCGATATATCGAGTAATATATCGATAAATCGATTAATATATATCGATATATCGATTTATATTTTGATATGTCAATTAATATATCGATATATCGATTAATATTTCCATATATCGACTAATGGTACGATATATCGATTAATAGTTCGATATATCAATTAATATTTCGAGATATCGATTAATATTTCGATAAATCGATTAATATATATAGATATATCGATTGATAGTTTGATATGTCAATTAATATATCGATATATCGATTAATATTTCGATATATCGACTAATGGTACGATATATCGACTAATAGTTCGATATATCAATTAATATTTCGAGATATCGATTAATATTTCGATAAATCGATTAATATATATAGACATATCGATTGATAGTTTGATATGTCAATTAATATATCGATATATCGATTAATATTTCGTCATATCGACTAATGGTTCGATATATCGAGTAATAGTTCAATATATCAATTAATATTTCGAGATATCGATTAATATTTCAATATTTTTTTGTATGTTATGTATATGATATTAAAATATTTTTGCTATTTTCATAGTCAGAAATTTTACAAATTTTGATTTGATTAAAAATATATATTTATTTCAAATTTTTTAAATTTTTTCACATCAATAATTATTGAATTGTTTTTTTTTAAATTTAAATTGTTTAAATATTTTCCAATTAGAATGAAAGAGAACAGTTTTGAAAATATGTATCAAAGTGAAAATTTTGAAATTATTTTCAAGTGAAACCACAAAATATATGCTTCAAAGTAAGAATTTCAAAATAATTTTGTAAATATACACATATACGTATATCAATGTGATGAATTTTAAATTACATTCTAAATAAAGTAAATGAAAATTGTAAAATGGAAAAATTTATAGTTATTAAAAAAATTATTATTTTTATTAATTATTATTATTATTTAGTAGGTAATAATAATAACAATAACACTTTACAGTTTTCAAATATCTAATGGTTAAAAAAATATAATTTCAAAAATTTTTAAACTTCTTATTTCAATGTATATAAAGGTGAAATATGAAAATTTGCAAAATTGTATCAAGTAAACATTTTTAATAGGAATTAAAGTATCATAATATTAATGAAAGTTTGATTAACAGGGGAAAAGTTGGCAAATGAGGGACAGCGAACAGTCGAGGACTTTCATGTTTAAAGTTTCCTGACACTTTGCTCTGAAACTGGGGCAAAAGCACATCATCTCAAATTATATGCTTATATATACAGGTATATATCGTATAACATAAGAAAATTCACTTATTTCAAAGTGTAGCCCTTTAATTATAATTATTATTATCATCATATATCATTCTATGTCTTTTTAGCTACAATAGAAATTTTCAAAATGTATCTTATATATTTGTCAGTGGAAAAAAATTAAATATAAACTATATCAATATATTTTCAAACATAACCTCTATAAAACATCGCACAAGATGACCGTTGAATTTAAGGTTATGGTTCATTCATTTGTAACATAACATCAAAATTCAAGCAATGACAGAAAAAGGCAAACATAACCCTAAAATTTTGTCTTTCCGAATTGAAAAATTATAGGTCAACGCGTGAACATAACCTCAAAATTTTTAACTCCAAGCTGAGGTCATAATTCAAAGTGCCAACATAACCCTTAAAAATAGTTAAATTTTTCGCAAAAAACTCTTTTTCTAATAAAATTTAAAATAAACATTAAAAAAAAAAAGTAGGAAAAAAAAATACATGAATGAATGAATGTATGAATGAAATATGAGAGTAATTTCGTGAAGCAAATCCCAGAATTCATTTAATTTAAATAGATTGGCGCGCGCGGGAGGTAGAAAATCCATATTCACAGGCATCCAGGAAACTACACAATGTCTTTCGGACATCCTCCGCCTTCAAATATTGATTGAAACCAAACCACCTCCACCCAACACCAACCTACACACAAACCACCCCCTTCACACCAAAATAGCCCTCGAATATTGCATATAGGCTTTCACACAATCCTACTGTATATATATTCAAATATATTCCTTGTCATATAATAAAGAATGTAACAAATTCATAGAAATTTAGAGAGAAAGATATAAAGAAAAAAAAAAAAAAAAAAAAAAATAGGGGAAGGGTTTCCCACCGTCATTGCCCAGAATTACATGTTAATTTTTTATTCATGAAAAAATAACAGAAAAAAAAGGAAGCGGGGGAGGGCTTTCTTCAATTATTTATTATATGGCACTATATAATGATATAATTTAATATTTAATACAAACTGGGGAAATTTTATTCTTTTTTTTTTTGTCTCCAAATAGTGTGATAAATATGTAAATATGTTGGAAAATAAAAAAAAAAAGAATCTATTTTTATTATTTTCTTTTAATAAAAATTTTTTTAAATAAAAGTATAAAATTGTGGCTCATTCTGTGTGGAATGATCCTGGTCATTTCGCATAAAATGTGCCAAATAAAAATAAAAAATTGTAGCAATAATATCATTATTAATTATTATTATTATTATTATTATTGTTATTATTATTATTATTATTATTATTACTATAATAATAGAATAGAATAATAATAATAATAATAATAATAATAATAATAATAATAATAATAATAATAATAATAATAATAATGCATTAATTTATACGAATGATACATAATTATTTGAGTTGAGATCTTTCAATTAAAAATCGTAAATTAAAATAAAATCGGTAATATGTATCTATTGAAAAGAAAAATGGATTTTGTATTATTTCAATCGCACATTTATTCAAGTGAAAAGAGCGTAAATATTGGATTTAGCGTCGCCGGTTTTTTATACTAACAAGTATCCACTAGAGATAATTAAACTAAAACCATTTTGCATCACAAAAAAACAGCCTCCTTTTTTTCTGCATTTCCTCTGATTGACAAAAATTTCGTGAGTGATGTAACGAGATGACAAATGAAACACACACATATGATCGTTGACGAACAATATATGACAAACTCTGTGAACTTTTTTTTCTTTTTTTTTTTTTTTTAAATTGTCAGGATCGATGAAATCCAATTATTATAGGCACGTAACGTGATTACTTGTTGTTTTTTCCCCGTTTCATATTATATATAACAAATAAAAATAAAAAATAAAATATATAAAATTTTATTTTTTCTAAAATGGGTACGATACCCTAATTTGGTTTGAGGTTATGTTCGCCGCACTTTACCTTACTTACACATTAATATAAAAGTATGCTTGTTTGAAATAGCTTTTCAAAATTTATTTGGAAACATGATATCCAATTTAACAAAAAAAAAAAAAAAAAAAAAAAACCCTTTGAAAAATTGATTTTTATTTTATGAAAGCGTATGCTTTATAATATATATTCAAAAAAAAAAAAAAAAAAAAAAATGAGAGAGAAAAATGATTTTCTCTCGTGCGGTAATATGTATATACACACGAAGCGAGGAGAAAAATCGTGTGATAAACAGACAGTAACTCATGATAATGAAGTGGTTGTACAGGAGCAGTAAATGTTTAACATTAAATGGGTTTATGGTCGACCAAGCCTATTTGCGTGTACGTGATACATCATTCTTAGCTTAAGCGCGAGTCATAAATTAAGCGTGGCGAGGCCCAAAAATTTTGTCCAAATTGCGCGCACAAATTGTGTCTATATATATATATATATATAACTATATCGAATAAAACGTCGATAACCTTCTCTGTAGACTCGTTATAAACATATTATATATTATATATTATATATAATATACAATATATTTAATATAATACAATATATATAAAATTTATTATATAGGTTTACGTACACATATAGACTATAACCTGGCAGTTAATTGAACCCATCTCCTTTTATCCACAAAGGGAAATTACATTTCGCTTTTTAATTATTCGCTTAGATATCATTTCCGTCAAAAGTATAGATACGAACCGAGAGAGAGAGAGAGAGCTTTTAAAACTCCCGCATTCATTCGCGGCGGAATGAAAAAGTCTTTGTACGAGCGCGGGAGTTAGACATCAAATGGAATATCGTTCTTGATGTATATTTTCGGAAAATTCGATTTAAAAAAATTTTTACTTTTCACATTACTATTGTTATTATACGTTTTATAATACTTTGTTTTTTGCTCTTTTTTCTTTCTTTTTTTTTTGATACCCTCCATATGGAATGACCCATTTTCTCATGTTTTTTTTCACTTTTGGAGTCCTACTTTGAATCTAGAAATTATTTTGAACCTACATTCGATCTTCTTTCATTCTACATTAAAAGTACGTTAAAAATACATTGAAACTACATTGAGCCTTCATTGACCGTATATTAAACCTATTTAGATCCTGCTTTAAACCTCATTTAAACCTTTTTTTGACCTATATTCACCCTACGTTAAATCTATACTGGACTTTATTTGAACCTACATTAAAACTACTTCAATGAGACTTTGAATCTACTTTGAACCTACTTTTACCCTACTTTAAACCTACTTTGACCCTACTTTAAACCTACTTTGGTCCTACTTTAAACCTACTTTGACCCTACTTTAAACCTACTTTGACCCTACTTTAAACCTACTTTGACCCTACTTTAAACCTACTTTGAACCTACTTTGAACCTATTTTGAACCTACTTTAAACCAACCTTAGAACCTACTTTGAAGCTACTTTGATCTGCATTGAACCAACGTTAAACCTATATTGAACCTAATTTACATCTACTTGAGCCTTCCTTAACCCATCATTGATACTAATTTAAATCTACTTTAAACCTACATTGAACCTGCATCGATCTATATTTGCCCAACGTTAAATCCGTATTGAACTTTATTTGAACCTACATTGAACCTACTTCCATCATACTTTGAACCTACATTGAACCTAATTCTATGACACTTTAAATATAACTTACACCTACATTGAATCTTCCTTAATCCTACATTGAAACTATTTTGAACCTACTTTGAGCCTACATTCGACTTACTTTGATCTGTAATTTTCCTACATGAAAACTTTTGTACACCTAATTTAAACCTACATTGAACCTACTTTGACCTAAATTGAACCTATTTGAAAATCTATGGTGAACCTAATTTACACCTACATTGAACCTTCCTTAACCCTATATTTAAACTATTTTAAACTTTTTTAAACCTTCTTTACCCCTTCTTTAAAACTTCTTTAAACCTAATTTAAACCTTATTTGACCTTTTTTGACCCTTATTTGATCTTACATTCGACCTACTTTGACCTATTATATATTATATTATATATTATATATAATTATATTAAAAATAAAAAATACCAACAATATTTTCACAAGTTTTTTTCTTTATCCAACCCTTTAAAATTCGTAAGGGCGATGTGTCGCTAAATAAAAAGGGACAAAGTGTTAAAATAAAAAGGACAAAAACATTATTTTCTCGTGTATATATGGTAAAATAAAGAAATGATGAAGTGAGGTGTACTACACTCGTCTAATGAGTGTCTCTTTAGCAGGAGAGACACGTAACGCGCGTGAAAAAACGTGTGTAGTCGACTGCTTGATTGGCGATGGGCACTTTGACATGTATTTTCTTTTTTTTCTATTTTTTTTTTTTTTTGTATAGCGTCCACCAGTACAAAGAAGGCGTGGCTACGAACAGACCTTTTGGATTTCGTTACCGTCGCGCCTGTCACGGTTGACAAGAACCAGAACAGGGGTTCCTCTCGTTGAGTGCAGTCTCGAATCCAGTTTTGCAGGAGCGGCAATATATGTATCATCAGAGAGAAAGAGAGGGGAAAAAGAGAAAAGAGAGAGAAAGAGAGAGAAACTTCGAAAATAGGGATGGACAAGCCTCTTCATTAAAAAGAAAAGCAAAGGAAAAAAAATTTTATTCAGTCAACATTTTTCTCTTTACTAAAGTTGAAAGAAATGCAACTACTAATTTTTTTTGTACCCGAATATTTATTCATTGAGACAGTGTTTCAATTCTTTTTTTACTTTTGAATTAAATTTTTTTTCTTAGAAAATAATTTAGTTTAAACAATTTTTATTTAAATAAATTATTTTAATTAATAATTAGTAAATATTAATATTGATTTTATTATACACCCTTTACTCTGTTTTATATAATTTTATTGTAGTGAAAAAACACTGGAATCAAGGCGGTCACCCATCCAAGTACTAACTGTACTCAAGTGTGCTTAACCTCGATGATTGCAAGTCAAGGCGTTTCACAGACCAAGCTATAGCATTAATTATAAATTTCCAACCAATTATTTATTTAAGTTTATTCTAAATCTAAATTCTAAATTGAAATTTCGCGCCAAATTTATTTTTAAATTAGAACATTTCATTAAAAAGTTCCACATCGCAATATTTTTGATAAAGAAAAAAAAACACTTAAAAAATATTTGCACGATTATAATATTATTTTAAAAATAAGATTATAAATCCAAGGTCGTCGTTTATTATACAAATTCAATTTTGATATGTTGACTGATCTAAAAAAAAAAGAAGAGAGAGTTAAGCGAGGGAGGAAAAAAAAAGAAGAAGAAGAAGGGCACAAGTGAAAATTGGGGGATAATAAATCTATTGCTGCTTTTAATATACAGGGTGTGTGTGTGCCCCGTTAGCGTCGCAGCTTCCTTTCCTGCAAGCAGTCCATATACATATATATATAATAAAACATGGTGGGATTTTAAAAATGCACCCCGATTTGCCTCAGTGAGAGTAGTGGCAGGAGGTCATTGTATATAGTATGCCAACATTTTATCGTTAAAATGACTTCGTGACTCTCCAGAGACGTTATAAAAGTGCATTTTTATGCTATATAGTTAAAGCACAATTCTTTTCTTTAGGGATCAATTTTCTGAATTCTTTAACACCAATTGTCTTTTTCCTTGGCTATACATAAAACAATATTATATATGTATTTTTGTTTCAATTCTCATCACGAAGTATAAATTATTTCTTTCTCAAATAAAATTTTTTTTTTGTTAGTCGCTATAATGCTCCTAGGTCAAAGTAGGTTCAATGTAGAGTTAAAGTAGGGTCAAAGAGGGTCTATTTTAGGTTTAAAGTAGGTAATATATAAGTTCAATCTCGATTTAATGAAGGTTTAATGCAGATTCAAAGTAGGTTAAATATAGGTTTACATTAGGTCAAATATAGGTTCAAAGTAGTTTTAACGAAGATATACTGAAGGTTTAAAGTAGTTTCTATATAGATTGAAAGTAGGTTTAAAATAGATTTAATCTACGCATAAAGTAAATTTAAATTAAGTTCAAGGTAGGTGCTAATTAGGTTCTCTAAAAGTCCCAATGTAGGTTTAAGCAAGTTCAAGAAAAAGGTTTGAGGAGGTTCAAAGTAGGTTTAATGAAGGTTTAATTTAGGTTCAATGAAGGTTTATTGTAGTAGGTTTAATAAAGATCTAATTTTTGTTAATAGTAGGTTCAAAGGAGAAGAGGGTGTAAAGTAAATTTAAATTAGGTTCAAAGTAGGTCCTAATTAGGTTCAATAAAAGTCCCAATGTAGGTTTAAGTAGGTTCAAAAAAAGGTTTAAGGAGGTTCAAAGTAGGTTTAATGAAGGTTTAATTTAGGTTCAATGAAGGTTGATTGTAGTAGGTTTAATAAAGATCTAATTTTTTTAATAGTAGGATAAAAGAAGAAAAGGGTGTAAAGTAAATATAAATTAGGTTCAAAGTAGGTCCTAATTAGGTTCAATAAAAGTCCCAATGTAGGTTTAAGTAGCTTCAAAGTAGGTTTAATGAAGGTCCAATTTAAGTTCAATAAAAGTTAATTGATAATAGGTTTTATAAAGGTCTAATTTTTGTTAAAAGTAGGTTCAAAGGAGGAGGAGGTTTAAGTTAGGTTGAAAAAAGATTGAAAATAGGTTGAAAGTAGGTTTAAAAAAGTTTGAAAGAAGATTGAAAAAAGGTTTAAGCAGGTTCAAAGTAGGTTTAATGAAGAAGTCCAATTTAAGTTCAATAAAAGTTAATTGATAATAGGTTTTATAAAGGTCTAATTTTTGTTAAAAGTAGGTTCAAAGGAGGAGGAGGTTTAAGTTAAGTTCAAATTAGGTTGAATGTAGGTTGAAAGTAGGTTGAAAATAGATTGAAAATAGGTTGAAAGTAAGTTTAAAGTAGTTTGAAAGAAGGTTGAAAGAAGGTTGAAAGAAGATTGAAAAAAGGTTTAGGCAGGTTCAAAGCAGGTTCAAAGTAGGTTTAATTAAGGACAAATTTAGAATTGGACTCAATAAGGGTCCAATGTCGGTTTAATGTTGATTTTAATACAATTAATATCACAAAAAAAAATTTTCCATTTTTTTAAAAGAAATTTAAACGTTTCTATGATATTACAGAAAAAACTCTTAAAAAGCACTTTTGGAGTCGGGCTCTTGGCCAAATGCGCTTTCATTGTATGATGTGGACAACACACACACACATATATATATACACGCTCAAATGGAGGGTTGTATGACGCACTTGAAAATGCGCGCCACTAATTCAATATTATCACGGGCTAAAAGCTTCGTCAAAAAAAATTTTTTTTTTCTCTTTTCTTTTTTTCTTTTATTTTTACTCCTCGACGGCGTCGTACACGCACCCTGTGCTACTAAATGACATTGTTTTTAAATTAAGTTACGCCTCCCAACAAAATCTAGTTATACACTATATATACCCATACTATGGCTGAGGTATAGACTATCGAGTATCGATAACGCGATTTCAAGTGCTATTTACGCGTACACAGTCAACATCCTCCCCCTTTTCTCTTTCCATCGTTCTCACCCCAACATTTTTCCACTTGACGCGCCCCTGTTGTACAAAGCTTTTTTTTTTTTTTTTTTATCTACCATATGATTCACCTAAGAATCCGCATTCTTTATTGTATTTTCAGTTGAATTTTATTTGTGGGTTATTATTTTTGTTTTGTTTTTTTTTTTTTTTAAATAATAGATTCGTTAAATAGAAGCGAAAGTTTTGTTCTTAAATTTAGAATATCGTTTTTTTCAAAGGATTTTGTTCTTAAATTTAGAATTTTTTATTCGTTTAAATAAAAACCAACTACAAACCTTTAAATATTTTTGAAGCCGATGATAGATGTGTATAACTCGAATGCGATGATTATTTAAAAAAAAAACACTCACTCACATACAATTTTCAAAAATTCACGATATAAAAATATAAATAAATTTTTAAAAAATTATGAATATTTTTATAAAGAAAATATAAATTTTTAAGGTTAAAAAAAAATTGTTACACTCCCGAAATTATAATATCACTTTAAAACCGAAAATATAACACGTTTGAACGGAATGAATTTCTTATTGCAACTGATAATAATGAGTTTCAAATAAATATATATATATCTTTGCTTAGTTTCACTTCCTTGGAATTTATTGGTTTATGCATATATAGGTATATAATTTAACGAACGCTATTCAATGTAACGACCCTTTTATTATACCTGAATGTAAACACAACGCTCAGGGTGTAATGCAGACATTTATTGCGCAAAACCATAAACTATACAAACAGAGAATTTTAAAAGGTATTTTAAAAATAATTTTCGAATATACAAAAATATAAAAAAAATATATATATAAAATAATATAAAATTTTATAAAAATGTATAAAAATATAAAAAAATACATAAAAATATATTAAAAATATATAAAATAATATTATATATAATAATTCTTATAAAATTTTGTTATTAAAATAGTTTTTTTTTTAAATAAATAACAAATATTATTAAAATAAATAGAATAAATTAATATTTATCTATTTAAAATATGGACTTTTTTTTCAAATAATCAATTATTTGAATGAATGCAACGACAAATATTGACAATACATTTCCATTTTTAAATTGAGCGTTTTAAAAGAAATTTGATATTTTAAGAAAATATCATTCTTTTTTTTTTTGTTTAATTTTCCAGACATTTTAAGATTTCTTTGATCGTTACTGGAAGGGTCGATTGCTGACTTTTCGAATTCCAGAGAAGACATTTGATTTTCTGAAGTGGAAAATGGGAGGTTGTTTATTTTTTTGACGCAGATTTAAAAGGGGAAGCTAGAGGGATATATATATATGTGTGTGTGGGGTTAAGGGAGAAATAAAGGATGTTGCGATAGGACCGAAATTTGTGGAAGATTTTCATGCCAGAAAAAGTCTCAAGTCATTTTATAAGAGAAGATAGTGAAATAAACATTTGTCACTAGTCGTTCGAGAAAGAAAAAAAAGAAATTTTTTTTCTGAAATTACTTTTTTTCAATTAAAAACAGACAGTTGAATGTCCGCCTTTTTATAATGAAAAAGTAAATTTCAAAATCAAAAAATTCCATTTTTTTAAATTGGAGATTTATTAAAAAAAAAAATTATTTTTTTTGGTTCACTCTGAACGAAATGACCCGGGTAATTCCATATATAAGCAGAAAAATTGTCATTCTAAACTGTACGTGTAAAATTATTTTGTTTAGAAAATAGAAAATTTTTTTTTTTGGTTCACTTTGCTTGGAATGACCTGGGTTATTCCACAAGAAAAAAACCATAAGAGAATGTTTTTTTTTTATGTGAAAATGTGTCTCTTGATTATAAAATGTCATAAAAATATGCTTTTGATATTATTCGGTTAAAAAAAAAAACTTAATGAAAAATGTTTCGTGGCTCGTGAATGTATTTTGGCCCGGAAGGCATTATTTGAGTACCGCGCGGGAATCTCGTTTTAAGCACGCAGTCAACCCCTGTTTTCATGTAAAAAGCCCCTGGGATAACGAAATAACCCTTTTCGCGAGTTTCTGTCTGAATATTTCGAATCCTTGGGTTTGCGCGCGATTCGACCTTCTATATGACGAGAATAGAAAAATCTGACACAGACCACAAATTTTTAAATAGTTAAAAAAATAAGTAAACTACATTTTGGAGGAAAAAAAATTTTTTTTTTTGGTCAACTCTATACGAAATGACCCTGGTCGTTCTATACAAAATGATCATGAAAATTATATTTATCAAATATAATTTTAAAAAAATTAGGATCGTTATTGAGATAAATAAATAGTTTTCAAATATAAAATTTGAATTATTTGGGTCATTCCATATAAAAAATTTTCAGTTAGTTTAATTTTTTTTATAAATACTTGGAAAAAAAAAATTGGCTAAAAATTACTCGGTGTGGGTCATTCCGTATAAAATCCTCTACATATTGGGAAATACTTTAGTGAATCATTAGCATAAAATGTGACCATTCTTCATTCGAAATTTAAATAGATATCCAATAACATAATTTTCTTTTTTTTTTCAAAAAAAAATCTGCATTAACGTATATATCTTTTCTCAGATAAGATTTTTGACTTCCTTTAGTTAAATCTATTGACTTCCGAGATTTCAGTGAAGAACGGAAAATGACCTGCGAGTTGGAATGTCTCTAGATATTGAAGGTCGAGGAGGATGAACACATTTGGCCGAAACATGTGGTATAGATCGTTTTCTTATCTTCCGCTCTTATGGTATTGTATATCGAAAAGGGACTTCTTCGCTTTGACAATTTTCACCGGGGACAACCCTCCCTCCCTTCCTTTTACGTTCTATATCAAATTTCAGACCTACCCTTATGTATGTATACCGTTTCGCATTTTGTTATATTTTTAAACGCACACGAATATTTTCAACTGATTTTTTTTTTCAGAATTCTTTTGACAGATGAAAATAATTTTTTTTTTTTTCACTAAAAACTATATTAATTTACATATGGGAAAAAAAAGGATTTTTAATATTTTTACGATTTGTTAAAAAATTGATGGAAAAAAATATTTCTTTGTATGGAATGACCCAGTTTCCAAATGAATAAACAAATAAACATGTATGTTTCTCTTCTGATAAAAATGATAAGTATCAATTTTTCAATTTTTTGTTTGATATTTTCAATGTTTTATTAAATTTCATTTAAAGCTGATACTTTTGTAATGTGGATGCAAAAAAAAAACAATTATAATACATGAAAAAATAAAATCAATAAGAGAAAAAAGGTTAAATTTCCATTTTTTGAATGTACAATCGAATTTTTAATAATTGTAGATTAAAAAAATAAATGGAGGTAAAAAAAGATGGAAATGTCTATGCGGAATGACCACGATCGTTCCATGTAGAGCGCAACATATTATATTTTTTTTATTTTTAATTATTGTTTATTGTTTCAATAATATATTTATTATGATCGATTATAATGTATTAACTATTAAATTTATGGTCGGTGGGTCATTCCATACAAATTTATACAAAAATAATGATTATTATTTAAATAATGTATTTATTATTAAAAGTTAAAATATCATAGTAATTAAATTCATGGTTTCTGGGTCATTCCATACAAATTTACATTAAAAAAATTATTATTATTTAATAATTAAATCTATGGTCCGTGGGTCATTCCACACAAATTTATATTTAAAAAATTATTATTATTATTTAAGTAATATATTATTGTAAATTATAATAAAATAACAATCAAATTCAAAATACCTGGGTCATTCCATGTAAATTCATAAAAAAAAACTAATAAACCGATTGAATGCAACTCTCGGAGAAGAATGAAAATTAAAAAGGGAAGAATAAGGAAAACGGTTATAAAATGCGTTTTAAAATTCATGTACATTAAGAAAGGAACAAAGTACCTTATGAAAGGAGCCGAGTAATAAATATGAAAAAAAAGTGTGAGAAACGTGTACAATGTATAAAGAGAGAATGAAGGAAGAAAAAAAAATAAAAATGAAAAACTTTTTCTTGCGGGTGAGAAAGAAATGGAATTGTATTGAATGGAATTAAAGTAACATTTTTTTTTGATGAACGGATCATAAATAAGGAATACAGCCGTGATTTCTGTTTAGGCACGTAATCTACCTGGGAAAGGTATGTCGTCAATGTGCACGTGCTGCATATGCGTGCGCTGACAGTTTTTGGTGTATATAAAAGTATATATACAGTATATATACATATATATATATATACAATACACAACATGTTGAGGCAGCATATGGTCGAAATTAGCAGAACAAACCCCGCGCGTCCATTGAACTTTCGTTGGCGAGACAAATTGAAAGGAACGTATTTTTTTTGAATTTTAGAATTGCCGATTAAAAAATAAAAAAAAAAAGTAAAAAAAAAAAAAAATTATATCAATATTCAATTTCTCGGGTGCATTGAAACGCGATATCGTCGCGAGCTACTGGCCGAATTAATCCCGCGGAATCACAAACAATTCCCTGTATCTCAATACACGCAGAGTCTCGTGCCTGGAATGAAGAGATATCGACCATTGGGTTATGGAATATAAGCAATGGCCTTCGTATTCGCAATTTTTTTTTTTTTCCATCAAACTTGATAACGGTCTTTTTTTTTAATATAAATATTTTTTTAAAAATATTTTTCTTTTTCCCTCATTCAAAATTTAAGCGAAAATAATAAAGATATAGATTCAGATGGAAAAAAAAATTTTTCGTATTACTCTAAACGGAATGACCCGAAATTTGAAGTATGATAGAAAAATAATTTTTTTGGTTTCATTCTGTATGGAATGACCCAAATCGTTTGGAATAAAATAATTTTTTAGTTCCACTCTATATGGAATGACCTAAATCGTTTAGGATAAAAAATCATTTTTTTTAGTTATACATTCTACATGGAATGACCCTAATTGTTTTTTGGAATAAAAATAAAATTTTGTATCTAAGATTCTGGTTATTTAGTGTAAAAATATTTTTTTTTTTTTTGTTCACTTGAAATGAAATGACCCGGGTCATTCTATATGAAGAAATATGTTTTTTTTTGTTTTGACATTGTAGAATGAGCATAATGGTTCTTTGTATAGAACAGTTATAAAGGATTAATAATAATAATTAATTATTAATTTGTGCAAAATATAATAATTACATTTTTTTTTGTTTCATGTTATTATTTAATAATTTAATTATTCCTATTATTATTTTATTATTCCTGTATCATCATTTGCGTCTAATTATTTATTTATTCCTTAATGTGATATGCGATATGTAATTAATATTGAATTCCATTACTAGTTTGTTTATTATTAATTTTCATTGTTTATTTAAATGGCTTTCAATGTTAGTGTACTCAATAATATTGGTTTACATAATATTAATTTTCATTTATAATTGAATATTGTTAAAAAAATTTTAATTATATTAATTTAAATTTCAAAAAAATCCTTTTGTAAAAGGGTTCATTTTTTGTTTTTTAAAAATAATTTTTCCATTTCCATGTATAAATGTAATAATGCATTATGTTGAATAATCCAGGTCGTTGCATTCAGAGTAAGCAAAAAAAAAAATTTTATATTGAATGATCCGGGTTGTTCCATTCAGAGTGAACCATTTTTTTTATATTCAATCAGGGTTGTTCCGTATAGAGTGAACCAAAAACAAAATATTTTTTTTTAACAAATCATCTGAGTCATTTCGTTAAAAATAAACCAAAAATAATTTTTTATAAAGAATGATTTGGCTCGTTCCATCTAAAGTGTACCAAAAAATTCAGTTGACGAATAATTTCGGGTCATTTGGTTCAAAAAATAAAATATACTTGAAAAAAAAATAATAATTTTTAAAAATAACAAAACTAATATTTTTTATATATATACAAAATTGACTTATTAGTCATTCCATTCAAAATAAGAAAAAAAAATGAATTTTTTCCATTATCGTATTTAATATACTATAGCCTATTAATTTTTTTTCCGACTCGATTATTTATTATTATCACTGTCATTTATTATTAATATCAAATGACAATAACCAAATGAATAAAATTACTTTTAATTTACACCCTAAAGAACAATTTATTTTTATTGTCAATCAAAAATTTTATCTTTAGATCTAAAAACGAAAAAAAATGAAAAACTATCACAAATGGTTATTAAATCAATTTGTCTTCGACTTATTCAAATGAACGTCATTATTCTCAATAATAATATGTCACTGTTACTCCCCTTCATCAATCGCGTCACTTTCAACTAGAAAATTGAATTATTCCTTCTAATCATAAAGCGTAAGAGAGAGATAAAAAAAAAATATGAATTGTGAAGAAAAATGGAAAAAGTAAAAGTGTTTGGGAGGTTTGAGTAATAAGCGAGTAAGTGAAGAAAATGGTTGTGTCAAGAGGGCTAAAAAAAAGGGGGAGAGGGGGAAAGATGGAGGGTGAAAAAAGAGCATTTGCCCCATTTTCTATATCAGGTTTTTTATTTTTTATTATATTATCGAATGATTTTAATGAACTTGGACTTACGACTAACCGAACACATATATACACACAATGTTCAGTTTTTTATATAAACTAAATTCTTATAATTTTGTGTTTATTTATTATAAAAAGAAATTTAAATTAAAAAATTTTAATTAAAAATTAATAAATAATTTTTTTTTTTTTAATTATTAATTTTAGTTATTTGAATATGTATTTTTTGTGGTTTCAATTATTTTAATGAAGCGTCAAATTTTTTTCTAAACACAAATTAGTATTTAATTAATTATTATTAATTTATCAATTAGAAATTAATTTTTCAAAAAAATTATTTTTTACTAAATAAAAAAAAATGAAATAAAGAAAAAGTAAATTTTGCAAAAAAAATAGATCAATTTCTATTTGACATTTATTTTCCCCATCTGTACAAATCTCGAATATTAAATGGACTTTAAGCCGAGAGATTTTTGGATAAAACAAGCCACTGAGTATAAATATACACATATATATGTATATTCAACAAGCTTTTAAAGCTCAATATCAGTTTATGAAAACATCATTAACCATCGTTTCGTTCAATTTATCGCTTAAATTAGAGAAAGTTTAGTTGTTGATGATAATAATAATAAAAAAAAATAATAATAAAATAATTCAAATGCTTTTTTGATAGACTCAAGTAATTTACATATTTTTCTAAAATATAGTTTTATTAACTTTTTTTTTTATTAATTAATTTGTAATATGTACACGTTAAAAAAGGTACGCTTAGTGCTATTCTCGGTCTGTCAGACCGCTATTCATTTTTATGTTTTTCCAGTGATTTTAATATATGTAATTACAATTTTTGTATGTTTTTTTTTGTTTTTGAAAAGTTTATACTTTAAAACAATTGTCACCTAATAGTTTTATTTGATTCAAAAATAAAAAATTATTTGTCACAAATAAATATTAGAATGGGACGCTCTGAAAAAGGGACCTTTGAAGCAAAGGAATTATAGGTTATGTTTACGGTAATTTAACATAACCTATATTTTTTTTTGCTTCTAAGGTTCAGAGCTACATTTATTTGATATAATAATCAAATAACAAATAATTTGAATAAATTTTATTTCAGTGTATTTAGACAGCGGTCTGAGTGACCGCTATTGCAGTTTAGAGGTTATATATACAATATTTTAATATTTACAATGTAAAATTATAATGTATAATAATGTATCAAAATCAAAATTATATATATGGTATCTACATATATAAAGGGAGAATCAGATTTAGGTGGGTGGCAAATTTGACTGAGCGCTATTCGATTTGTTTATAACTTTTTATCGAAGCGTACAGAAGTGATCGAAAGCCAGTTAGAGGCTCAACTGTTTATGAACACACGCGGGAATCGGCTTTCATCAAACCGTCAACGTCACGCATTTCAACGTAAATCATTTTGACTCATATGATGCCAGTTCCCTCCTCAAACCACTCAATTGAAACTATATATATATACTCGATACTATTTAGCCGCATAAACTGCAACTGAATTTAAATTGTTTAGAGTTCAACATATATATATATATATACAACATAGACGCCTTGTGGTGAATACAATTCTGGTGTTTCACGACGACCTTTGAACCCGCGCAATTGTAATTGATCCTTGCCAGTATCCGAGGTCCCGTCACTTTGAATGGTACGTGATTGGGTGGGCAACGAAGCGAGCAATGGTATATAGCGGGAAGAAAAAAAAGAAGTAAAAGCTAAAAAAAAAAAAAAGGGGGTGGAGGAAAGTGTTTGAGAGAGAGGATGCGACGTTGAGGGCCAAAATGAGAGGGGAAGGAGGAGAGGGTGAACAGGGTGCATCGCGAAACGAAGGGTGGGGTAGGTGACGGACTGGTGCAGAATATATACACAGAGAGGGTAGAAAATCCCCGCTGCGTCAGGGTTACCCAGGTAACGCACCGCGCGGTACCCATGGAAACCAGGGTGGCCCGACGACCCAGCCTGACTACCATCACCCATCAACAAGCCGTTTCGCATTCCATCCCGATAGGACCAACACGCGCGATGTCGATTTCTCCCATATCACGTGGCTCATGTGCGAATTTTGCCATCCACCACGTGACACGAAAATGTAACCCGTCATTCTCGTCTAGAGTTGCCAATTTTTTAATTCCCTCTCCCTTTTTTTCTGTCCTTCTCTCTTTTTCTCATTTATTAATAATATAAAAATTACATTACATAAAAATAATACCGTCAATGAATTCGTGTTGTTAAGTAAGCAAAAATTTAAAAATATTATTCTAATAAAAATCATTACAAATAGTTTTTATTGTGTTTGTTTTCAAAGTGTGATCGTCATTTAAGAAAACTACCGTCATGTAAAACTACCGTCGGTTCTAACTGTTCTCATGTGTATACCGTCAGGTATAGCTATAATCAGGTATAACTATTTTTAAGTATTACTACCGTAAGGTATAATAAACCTCAGGTATAACTACCGTCAGGTATAATTAACATCAGGTATTACTACATGTCAGTAAAAAGTATAAATACCATCAAGGTAGTACTACCGTTAGGAATAGCTACCATTAGGCATAAATATTTTTAGGTATTACCACCGTCAGGTATAGCTACCGGCAGGTATAACTAGTTTTAGGCATTATTATCGTAAGGTATGATTAACTTCAGGTAAAACTACCGTCAGGTATAACTACCATCAGGTATAACTACTATTAGGTATAACTACCGTTAAGCATAAGTATCGTCAGGCATTACTACCGTCAGGTATTACTACCGTTGTCAGGTATAATTATCGTCAGATGTAACTACCGTCGGGTATAGTTACCTATTGGTATTACTTCCGTCAGGTATAACTATTTTTAGGTATTACTACTGTTAGGTATAATAAACGTCAGGTATGACTACCGTGAGGTGTAATTATCGTCAAGTATAACTACCGTTAAGTATAACTGTTGTCAGGTATAATTTTCGACAGATGTAACTAGCGTCAGGTATAATTATCGTCAGATGTAACTATCGTCCGGTATTACTACTGTCAGGTATAACTACCATCAGGTATAACTTCCGTCAGGTATAGTTACCGGCAAGTATAACTACTGTTAGGCATAACTACCGTTAAGCATAAGTATCGTCAGGTATTACTACCGTTGTCAGGTATAATTATCGTCAGATGTAACTACCGTCAGGTACAACTACCGTTAAACATAACTATCGTCCGGTATTACTACCGTCAGGTATAGCTACCATCAGGTATAACTTCCGTCAGGTATAGTTACCGGTAAGTATAACTACTGTTAGGCATAACTACCGTTAAGTATAAGTATTGTCACGTATAACTACCGTCAGGTATAGTCACCCGCAGGTATTACTACCGGCAGGTTTAATAAACGTCAGGTATAACTACTGTCAGGTATAACTGTTGTCAGGTGTATTTTCGGGTATTACTACCGTCAAATAGTAAAAATCAAATTCAGATAAAATTAACTTAAAAATATATTTAAAACACTAAATTCTTATTTCCTATGTAAAAATTGACTATTTTCTGTTTAAATTCTAAGAAATTTACCTTCTCCTGTCGTATATTATTCGCGCGCGCCGTCATTATATAATTCAGAGTTATCTAATTTGAACATGACTCGCGAATAATCTAAAAAAGCCCATAGTTATAATACAAGAGAGAGAGAAAGAGAGAGAGAGAGAGGGGGGGGGAAGTATAGAAATTTGATATTCAAATTAGTGAAATAGGGGTGTGGCGACAGGAAGGTATATATATTCAAGGAATGGGTTTGGTGGTATAACGGAAACGCAAAAGCTTTATACAGTATATATATGGTGTCGTTGCAGATATATATATGTATATATAAGTAACTACTATATGGTATTGCGCGTCTTTCACTGGTAAGTGACATTTACGACCTTTCGTCACGCTAATGGAAGTGCGAATGCATTAGAAATCTGCGCGACTCGCCCAAAAAAGAGAGACAAACATAAAGAAGAAAGAAAGGAAAGAGAATGCAAATATACTAGGGTTTATAAAAATCGATAAAATTCCATCCTAAGGAAATATAATGTCCGTCGATATATGGTGTTCATTGCATGATCCAAGAATACGCCTAGGCGTTTTCTGAGCGCGAGTTTTCAAGTAAGTTTATCGCGTATTGACAATATTTCACAATAAAACGATGATATACGAGGGATTTGGTTGATATTTGAAAGTTTTATCGTCACGACGAAGCAGCTATTCTTATTGTATATATATATATATATATATATATATATATAGAAAAGAAAAGTTCAACTCGACAGAATTCTTCATCCCCAAGACACTTTACTCTTGGAAAAAAGTAGAAATTCCCATCCCTTCCACAAACACTAACCATTATTATTTTTCAAGACTTATTGGATATTTTTATAAAATGCTTCTTAATAAGATAGGAAAAAAAAAGAAAAAAAAAATTTTATAAAAAGTACCGTGTCGCTTAAAACTACCGTAGCAATAAATTATTGTCAATTAAACAGAGAGACATTCAAACTATACTTAAAAATATAATCAGGAGCAATCAAGTACAATTACTGTGAATAAATACCGTGAGTAACAAATAACGATAAATAAACTTACTATCAGGTACAATTACCGTGAGGTATTACTACAGTTTAACTAACAGGTAGAACTACCGTCAAGGTAAAAATGTCGTCTGGTATAACTACCGTCAAGTAAAACTACCGTCATTTTCAACTATCGTTGGATACTACTATCGTTTGTTACTATTACCGTCAAGTACAATTACAGCAGGGTATAACTACTGTTAGGTACGATAATCGAGAGGTTGAACTACCATCAAGTGAAACTACACGTGAAATACAACTACCGTCTGATGAAATTATCGTTAGGTATTACAACCGTTAAGGAACAATTACCGTAGGGTAGAAATACCGTTAGGTACTATAACCAAAACGTAAAACTACCGTCAAATACAATTACCGTCTGGAGAAGTTATCGTTAGGCATTACTATCGTTAGGTACCATTATCGTCAGGTATAACTACCGTAGGGTATAACTACCGTTTGGATAGATAACTTACAGGTATGACTACCATCCGGTGAAACTACCGTCAGGTGGAACTACCGGCAGGTATAAACACTGTCAGGTGCAACTATCATTGGGTACTTCTACCGTTAAATTCCGTTTCCGTTAGGTACAACCAACATCAGGTGAATTACCGTCAGTTACTACTACCGTCAGGTATTTCTACAGTCAAATACAACAGATATTGAAGAAACTAAATTTTTATTTTGAAATTTCAATAATTACGAAAAAAATGAAATTCAAGCAAAATTTAGACACACCTTGCATGAGTTATTCCTTTGGAAAATTAGTTGAGGATCTTTGCTGAACTAGATAAATGGGGTCCCATATTACATTGTGAATATTATGATGCATTTTGTGTTACAAGACGTCTTATTTGAGGTTGCTATGGTGCACCAATATTGTATATGGACTTTATAAGCTAGACGAATGATGCTAACCTATTTCCGGGTTATATTTGTCGACAAAATAATATATATATATATATATATATCCTTTCACTTAATAATAAAAATTCATGTAAAAAATTGTCTATTTTTCTCTAAATTATATAGTTTCTAAAAATTTAACCTTTGGAAAAAAATAATTTCTGCGTTAAAATTAACATTTTATCTTTCAATATTTAGGCCTCGGTATAGGCGATGTATTTTATTTTGTAAATTTAATGCGTAAGTGTCATTTTCGCATAACAATTGATAGGGAAAATGACTCTTAGCCTTTTTAGAGTTGAGCCCTTTTCGAAATTCACCATTCATATATATTCGCGGATTGATATACAGGATAAAACTTTTTTAATTAATAAATCAAACAATGCAATTCACTCATTGTTAATCAAACAATCAAACGAGAGCAACAAACTTCATTTGCAGATATTGTTAATAGTTAACGATGTGTATTTTTAATCCAGTTTTATATAAATAAATATATATATCTATATATATAAAAAAAATATAAAAAAATTTCTTTGCTAAATTTTTTTTTATCCTTGTATTCTGTTGACAAAGTGCTGTAATATTTGCAATAAAAATAATAATAATTTTTCTTTTAAAAACTCTTTTACGGTTCGTTTTATGCAGAATGACCCATGTCATTTCGTACAGAGTGTATCGCAAATTTTCATCTATTATTTTCTAAACGAAAAAAATCCGTAACGTTCTGTACAGAGTGAACAAAAATCAATTTTTTTTTTAATTATTTGAAATTACTTGGGTCATTTCATTCAGAGGGAACCAAAAAAAGATTATTTTGTTTTATTTCAGTCTTTTTGTTCAAGGGAACCAAAAAAAGAATTATTGTTTAAATTATTTTGGATTACTTGGGTCATTTTGTTCAGAGGGAACCAAAAATAGCGTTTCTTAAAATACTAAATGACGTGGGTCGTTCTGTTCAGAGTAAAAAAAAAAGTTTTATTTTTTTTTTTTTAATAATCCGGGTCATTCTGTTTAAAATGAATCACAATTTTATTATAAGAATTTGTCTATATTTTTTTAACATTAGAAGCAAAAATTATCTGGGACAAAAAAAAAGAAAAAAAAATAATTGTAAGAAATCCTCGACCTACATGGGTCTATCTTTCTCTCTATCATGACTGAAGATAAGGTCGCAAGAGTTCCTTTAATTACGTACTATCCATAGGCGTTTTCCGGCGGGATTTAAGTAATTAAGTCCGACTTAACGAAGAAAAGACGCCAGCAATATAAGAAGGCGTTCAGAGAGAAAAAGTGAGAGAACGTGAGCGAGAGAAAAAGTGAGAGAGTCGATAAAATATATAGGGGAAAAAGTCGATTTGAAACAGAAGAGTTTCAAGTGATTTGATATCAAAATAATTGCTATGTCAAATCAACGCTTCAATGGGAGACGATGCGAAGAAGGCCCGAAATCGCGTTGCACTCAATGTTTGCCATCAAAAGTCTCTTTTCTTCATCTCAAGGTATTTCGACTGAAAGCAAATAATTTCGAGAGAAAAGCTCCTTCTCTCTCTCTCTCTCTCGTCAATGCTAATGAGAAATTCTATCGTATTTTGGGGTTTAACTATATATAAAATATTGGAAAAAAAATCAAGAGGCACAAATTATATGACAAGCACCTTAAAAGTACAGAGAGAGAGAGAAACTAATGATGGGATTATTGAAATGAACTTTCTAGCAAATGTTGGAGAAATTCACAAATATATATTGATAATGTAAATTGAAATTAATTGAACCTTATTATACCAATTTACTAATTAGGTATTAATTTTTTAATTTCTTTTAATTTTATTTCACATTTAAAAAGATTTATATTCATATTTTCTACATAGGGTATACAGTGGAAGGCAATATCAATTATATTAGAAGTTTTCCAGTTTAAAAATTTAAACTGTAGGTGATAAAAAAATTACCTTAGTGCTATTGTCAGTCTGTCAGACCGCTATTCTTTTTTTACGATTTTTTATTTAAAAAATTTCCACTGTACTTTAAAAACAAAGTAGTAGACGAAAAATATTTAGATAACGGTCTAAAAGACCGCTTTGGAAGTTTAAGGGTCAAAATTGATCAAATACGAAGCTACTAAAAAGTTGAAGTTTCTATTGTAAAAAGTAGTTTCTAAAATAGTTTTATTTTATATTAAACATAGAGGAAAAATTAGACAGCGGTCTGCGAGACCACTACGGTAGTTTAAAGGTACAAATAAAAAAACTGCAAATAAACTAAATCTATTTGAGATTTCATTACTAAAAAATCATTGCAAATTGAATAAAGTTACCCTCTTTTATATAAACTAATAATCCCATTTATTATTTCCTTTTTATCCAATCAAAAATATATCAGTAATTTTCCACTTTATAACCAGCATATAATAAATATCGATGTATTTTTTTCAATCATCTTTATACTGAAAGGCACTTGATATCATTTGACAGTATATCTTATATATATATATAATGAAATACCCTTCTTCGATCAATTTTTGAATCAGTCCCATTATTTCACGTCCCATAATTCGCTTGCACGATACGGGTATCCTTTTGATCGTTTGACGATTGATCGAGAGTATAAGTAGTGAAGTAGAAAAAAAAACCCAAATGAAAGAACGGCACTCGAGAACCCGTACGAAAACCGATGAGTTTGTCGAGGTTGCGCGCGTGCAAAAAAAAAAATAAAAAACGATACTATAGGGTTGGTGGTGGTGGGATTGGATAAGGTACATAACTATTCCAATTGGACAATGTTATTATACGCAGCTGCGGGCTAACTCAGTTTTTCCCCCTTGCGAGCGCTGAACGATGCACAAAATCCTATACTACGGACTGACATATATATATATATATATATATTCGAAGGGTGCATAATTGCATTCAGATAAAACAGGTGAATTGTAAATCGAACTACTAGGATTTACTAATTCCCCTTGGGCGGTGCCTTTTTTCTTATTGTGTATATATATATAATTAAAAGAAAAAAAAAAGTTTTTCATCAATATTTGTGGTTTCATCTACTAACACTGAAAAATTAGTAGTTTTTAAATCCTTTATTAGAAATTTTAGGTAATGTTTATTTTTGTTTTATCTACCTCCACTTTTTGGGCGTGTTTAATCTAAACGTACTTAAGGAGGTGTATTCTATTTAGGTTACCTCCCTTTATGGGCGTGGTTAACCTAAACGTACCCAAGAACGCGTATCCTATTTGGGTTACCTCCCTTTTTAGGCGTGGTTAATCTTAACGTACCTAAGGAGGCGTATTCTATTTTTGGTACCTCCCCTTTTAGGGCGTGGTTTCTCTAAGCGTACTTAAGGAGGCGTATCCTATTTGGGTCACCACCCTTTATGGGCGTAAACGTACCTGAGGAGGCGTATTTTATTTGGATTACCTCCCTTTTAGGGCGTGGTTATTCTAAACGTACCGAAGGAGGAGTATCCTATTCTTGGTGCTTCTCCTTTGAAGGTGTGGTTAATCTAAGCGTACTGAAGGAGGCGTATCTTATTTGAGTTACCACCCTTTATGGGCGTAAACGTACCTAAAGAGGCGTATCCTATTTTTGGTGCCTCCCTTTTTAGGGCGTGGTTAATCTAAATGAACTTAAAGAGGCGTAATTTACTTGGGTTTCCTCTCTTTATGGGCGTGGTTAATCTAAACGTACCTAAGTAGGCGTTTAAATTGAATGCCATTTTTAATATACTCCTTATTTTGTATTTGAGGGTTACGAATTAAAATTTAAACAGTTTCCTTCATTGTTTATATATAATTAAGAGAAAAAAAATAAAAGTTTTTCATCATTATTTGTGGTTTCATATACTAACACAGAAAAATTAGTTTTTTCTAAATCCTGTATTATAAATTTTAGGTTATTATTTTTGTTTTATCTACTATTTTTAGTTTATCTTTACCTAAAGTTCCTTAAATTAGTTTTATTTATCTACTAACACCAAATAATTAGTATTTTTTAAAATACTTTATCTTAGAAATTTTAGGTTATGATTTTTGTTTGCAAAAATAAAATTTTTTTATTGAGAATTGTATTTTTAGTCCAAGCAATCATAAACATAACCTATAATTTTTTTTTCTCCTACTTAGATGATCCCTATATTTCTTTAGAGGGCGTCACACACAGTAATAAAAGAAGAAAAGAAGGGGCAAAAGGGATTTTCTAAATGTCCCAACTAAAGAAGGGTGGATTATATAAGGATGAGTCTCCCCCCTTCGTTTTCGATTGCCGCGGATGTGAGACAGATGTCAAACGTTATTGGAAATGATTTTCCTTGCCAGTAGTAGTATATTGGTCCAGTTTTTTCTCTCTCATTTTTTTTTTTTTTTTGAGAAATCTATATAAGAGCCTTTTTTTTAGATATACTATATATATATATAAAAGAAAATAAGAAAACATCCTGAGAAAATGGGCTTGTGGTTATTTTTTCTTTTTGCCGTGTGTGCACATAATGTTACATTAACCAGTGGCAGGCTTTGGTTATTCTCTTTGTTTAGAACAACGCCAGACAAGATACAAGGAAGAAGATGTCCGTGAAATTGGTAAAAGTGAGAACAAATGCGAGCCGAGTGGATTATATAAGAATTTACACCGTCTCTCTCTCTCTCTCTCTCTCTCTCTGTTTTTACTCATCCTTAGAAATATAAATATGCGTTGTGCCTTTGTAATTTGTGTGTTTATGTATTTGCATATATTTCAGTGAGTAAAGATTTAAAAAAAAAAAATTTGATAATTTTACAGAAACAACAAAGTATCTTAAAGAAAAATAATAGCGGAGAATTTAGTTTCTTTGGCGACATAACCTTAAATTATTTTCCCAAATTCAGAATTTCAAAAAGATTTTCTATGTCAGTGTGTCGATAAAAACGAAAAAAAGAAACCACTTCGCAAAAGGGAAAAAAAAGAAGATCGGAATTGAGTGTGAAAAAGAAAGAAGATTGCGAGTTGAATTTAAGGGACAATTTTTGTGCGAAAAAAGGGAAACAATTTCCAAGTTCGGGATTTGAAGACACTTTGAAAAGAGAAGGGAGGGAAAGGAGAATGAGGTGAGGAAAGGACATCCGCATCATCCGGAAACAGCGGGTCAAACGGAAGGTACTCTGTTGCTGAGGCAACCGGGCCAAAAGAACACCATACCACGAGTAAAGACTTCCCTTTCCATTCACCAACATCATACCCCTTCCTTCTTTTTCTTCTTCTTCTTCTCTTTTTCCTCTTCCACTTTCATTCCTGTCTTCCAAGTCTCTATAACCTCGCCTCTAACGACCCTAGAATTCCGCTTGGCCGAAAGCTCACGATCTTCTTCTTTTCTATCTCTCTCTCTCTCTCTCTCTCTCTCTCTCTCTCTTTTCTTTCTCTCACTCGCTGAGGTGACATTTTCACTCTCCTTCTCCCAAAACTCTTAGGCTATTCGATTTTTACTCTCCTGATACACTTGAAACATTTTTTTACACCTACTTTACTGTGTTGGAAAATTCGCAACTGTAAAATGTACAAAAAAAAATTTTATTGCCAACAAAATTATTAAAAAAAATATATATTTAATAAAACTTGTAATAACCACTAAACTTGTCTCGATTCAAATTATTGTATCTATATTATTATTAGGCGTGTACAAGTTGGGTTACCTCCCTTTATGGGTGTGGTTAACACCCCACCTCTATTAGTAGGTGTATCCTATTTTGGTAACCTCCCTGTATAGGCGTGGTTAATCTAAACATATCAAAGTAGGCGTATTCTATTTTTAGTACATCCCCTTTTTGGGCGTGGTTAATCTAAACGTACCTAAGCAGGCTATCCTATTCTGGGTGCCTTCCATTTTTGGGCGTACATTCTAAACGTACGTAAAAAGGCGTGTCCTATTTCGTGTGACTCTCTTTTTTGGGCGTGGTTAATCTAAACGTACTTAAGGAGGCGTTTCCTATTCTTGGTGCTTCCCCTTTGAGGGCGTAGTTCATCAAAGTGTACTGAAGGAGGCTTATCCTATTTGGGTTACCACCCTTTTTGGGCGTGATTAATCTAAACGTACCTAAGGAGGCGTATCCTATTTTTGGTGCCTCCCCTTTTAGGGCGTGGTTAATGTAAACGTACCTAAGTAGGTGTTTAAATGAACGCCATTTTAAATATAATCTTAATTTTCTAATTGAGAGTTACGAATTAAAATTTAAACAGCTTCTTCTTCACAAAGAAGAAAGTTTTTTCTAATTTTTTTCTTTAAATTTTAGTTACAAGTAAAAATTTCAAAAAAAATCCTAATCGATAAATAATCATATTATTATCTAAACTAGAAGGAGTAAAGGAAAATTGAAGCAACGACTCACCTGGTGACTGTAGGCGTAGATGCAACCCCCGGAGACCGTGCCGGATAGGTTCGAGGACTTCCTGACATCAGGTACTCTACAACAGAGAAGGGAAACGATTTTTCCTTAATGGGGTAGCCACATAATATCTACTTACATGCTTTCAAGCACACCTTCACATAAAAGCACATGAAGCACATCTTCATTGTATACTTCATCTTTCAAGTGTTGCAATCGAGAATTTACTCAGGGTTTTCTGTTCTTATATATTTTTTTTTCGCAAAAAAAATAAGAAAAAAAAGCGATCTCTTCATTTTTTCACAACTTTTTTTTTTGTTTAGTAGTGTACAAAAAATCAAATTCAATTAAAATTTACCAATTTTAAATAGTTAACAAAAAATTCGAAAAAAATTTTACTATTTATTTAAAAAATTATCAAAAAAAAATGTTTATAAAAAAAATAATTTTTGTATTTATTTCCAAAAAAAATGTTCAATGTTTATTTATATGTAAATTTATTTTTTTTTTAAATTTGCAAAATGCTATTAAATGTTTCATAATTAGGGAATTAATATGTGTTTTGTCAAATGCCCAGTTATATAATGTATATCCATTTACATAATGCAAACATACAAAGTGCTTTCTCACCGAGATTAATTTCATATCGTGGGCTTATTTAGAAATTCATTAGAATTGATTTTAATAATTGAGTTTTGCAATAATTCCGTTCAATCTCCGAGTATAATGCATTTTTTTTATATTATAATGATGATTGCAGTATTTGTTTATTGTTCAAAATGCAAAATTATATATATTTGGATCACACAATCAATAAATAATAATAATAATAATAATAATAATAATAATAATAATGTAAAAATAATTTTTTTTCCTAAAGTCACTTATCAGACATTATTACCCTATCAAAAAATCATTTCATTTCTTTTTTTAAAACTTAATCTCCAAATTAAAATCTGGAAAAGAAAATAATTGTTCTCATGTTTTTTCTTCTGTGCATTCAAAGAAAATCATTTTTCCTCTAAATTTTGGGAAAACTAGAGGTGATATTCTTCAAATTTTTTGTATAAATCTATTACATAAGGTCTAAATTAAATGCCATTACCTATATTTTTGTATTTTAATAAGAAATTTTTAGTTAGATTCCTGCATTATCGACAGTAGGTAAAATAAAATTTACCACACTGTCGGTAAACAAATTTGTTTATTCGACGTGTTTCTCTTTCTAATTCCACGAATAATGAATTCATAAATTTAATGCTAATTAAAAAAATTGTCGGTAAGGTAGAAACCGGTAAAAAATATTTATTTAAATTTGAAAAAAAATAGTTTACAATAAATTTTGAATTTAGAACAAAACAATAAGTTTTGCCAAAGGGATATTTTCAAATTTAAACATTTTTTTTAATGCGATCACGATATTTATAAAGCGGCAAAATTTTCCCATTTATTATACCGCGGGTGTCCTCGAGTTTCTCTCTCTCTCTCTCTCTCTCTGGGCTGACTTATGGCCGTTGCAACTAGCACCTAATTACCCTTGGACAAGTAACTGGATCCGAGAGGTGTAGACAGGTGCTTCTCCGCTCCGCGGAACCCGACCTATGTCAGACGATAAGGTAATTGAGTTTATTAAACGTGCTCACAGCCCAGCCATTCTTTCTTCTCGACATTTGATGCTTTGTGCAAAAAAGAAGAGGAAAAAAAAATTTTTTTTTTCCAATAAAAAAAAATGTGTTCTATATTTGCAATTTCTACCAAAAAAAGCAACTTTAACATAACCTCCAAATTAAATGATGATAAAGCCGAAAGTAAAATTTCTAAAGAAAACTAAAATAATTATTATTTACAAATAAAAAGAATTTCATTCCAAAAAAATATTTTAACATTCCTATTGAGCAAAAAAATTAATACAAAAAAAAAAAATACAAATTGATAAAAAAAAAAATATTAAATGTGTTGAAAAATTGTTCTCATGTTTTTCTTTTTTTTTGTCATCAGAAGAGACCAGTGTTTTTTTTGGCGATGGGGGGGGGGGATTTAAAATGAAAATTCAAAGCACAAAAAAGAAGTAAATGGTTTCAATAAATGTCAGTAAAAAATTAATGTATACCATAAAAAAAAAGAAGGGGGTGAAAGAGTCGAGCTGCTACAAGAATGTATATATGTGTAGGGGGTTTGGAAGAATGGTAGAAACGTTATATTGGATATTCGAAACTGGATTATATAATCGGAAAAGCGAATTTCCAATGACGACGACGACGACGACGTATGGTAGAGTCGTTTCTCATACGGATTATAAATATTTCTGTTCCAAATCGTGAGTCAAACGTATCGACATATTAATGAACAAGCTTCATAACTAATTTTGTAACCCTTCTCTACTTCGATTCGCCCCCCTCCCACGCGCGCCTTTCAAACCCTCACCCACCTTGCACATCTCATGGCAGCTCGTCGTTCGATCGTATCTTCCTATTCTCATATACATATATATATATATACTTCGATAATATCGACTAATCTCACATACATATTCTAGTTGACAGCTCTCGTTCTGAAAGTTTAAACGTATATATATATATATAAATTCTACCTGCGAAATTAATGTGCACGTCATTGGAAAGGTAGGGAGGAAATATTTTGTGTGCATTTTGATGGATTGACATATTGACGGAATCATATATATCCGACAATTATGACTTCTTGTATACTTGCTCTCACCCACCCCCCCCTCCCCCTCTTTCCTGCATACACACACAACACTTGAAAATAATCGAAAATCCTTTTTAACGCTCGCAGTGATATCGTTATATTGATTTCATTTTCACATTTTATATATACTGACAGGAGGCACTTGTTCACGATAAGACTGTGAATTATTTTTCACATATTATTTATATATATATATATATATAAAATTAAAGAGAAAAAATTCATGTGCTAAATAAAAAATTCCCATATTTGTCCAATCGAGTTCATTGAATAGTGAATTAAAAAGCAAAAAAAAAATTGTGTATTTTTATAAATTAATGTTAATTTTATACAATTGCGGAGATGAATTTGATTTTCAAATATAATATTTTTAAATTTACCGCTTCTTTCTTTTGTGAATTCATATAAAATTATTTCTCTTCTAAATTTTGCGAAAAGTAGAAGTGATATTGTTGAGTTTTTTTGTGTAAATCTACAACATAGAGTGTAAACTAAATGCCTTTACATATATTTTCGTATTTTAAAAAGAAATTTTTAATTAGATTTCTGCATTACCGACAGTCGGTAAAAATTTATCACACTGTTAGTAAACAAAATCGTTCTTTTCACGTGTTGTTGTTTTTCTGTAACAAAAAATGCATTTATAATTGTTGACACATTACTAATTACAAAAATGTCGGTAACGCAGAAATCTGTAAATGAATTTTTATCTAAATTTGACAAAAAATAGTTATGGCATGTATTTCAAAAAACCATAAATAAAAGAATTATAAACAATTAAATATAAACAACGAATTGAGCTGACAATTTCATTAATAATATAAAAAAATGTCGATAATGTAGAAATCTGTAAAAAAATTACTTAAATTTGAATAATAATAGTTGTGGCATGTAGATTAAACGTTAAATAATGAAATTCGATAATGGTTTTCAATAAAATGACTGTTGAAAAATAAAAAAAGAAAGAGAGAGAGATAAATTATTAAAATTTCTTTAATCAAATTGAGGATGTCATTTATATAATAATAATCTGATAAAAAAAAGAAGAGAAGAAAAATTGTGAATTATTTCTAAATCTATATATGTGAGATGAATTCGTTAATATTTTATAAAGATTCGCCTACAATCTCAACGAACTTTATACTCGTGAGTCTGAAACTGACACCACACACAATCTTTATATATATATATATATATTCGTTTTTCCGTTTCTTTTTCTTGGCACACACAGATATACACATATACACGTCAGTTTCTCTCATGTGCAAAACCATGAGGCAAAAGCGACTTTGCCTACATGCATTTTCCCTTCTTTCCGTTGCTTATATCGAAACTCCTCCAAGAAACTTTTTACGACATTTTTTCCTTGCGCATTTTTTTTTTTTTTTTTTTTTTTGCGAAGGGCGAAATGCACTCTTTATATACCTGCTCAACTTTCTGTCACTGACATTTCCCTGCCAACCTTGTTTCTCCATATAGATATGATGTGTCTACTGGCTTTTGAATTAAGTCACCTCGTTTGACTGATATATATATATATATATAATTTTTTTGCAAAAGAAAAAGAAATATTTTTCAAAATTTTTGAGTTTCTATTCTGATATTGGATGTTTAGAAAAATTTTCCATTTTTTTTAAAAAAGAAACGAATAAAAAAAAATATAGAGGTATAACAAAAATGACTAATTTCACCTTGTATAAGCGCGTGTCGAGCTATTTAAAAGTTAAGCGTCAGCGCAATTCGTGAGTAACGGAAAAGTTCCTTCGAATCTTCAATAAATTTTATCCGGGGTTAGTTTTGTCAAAAGAAGGAAAAAAGACAAAAAAAAAACAATTTTTTTCTCTTAAAAGTAGCGACGCTCCGAAAAACTTTGCTTATCTGATTAAAAAGAAAAGAAAAAAAATAAGGGTTTCATGAAAATAAATCTGTTAGACACGAGAGTTAATTAAGGAAATCAATTTTTCTGCCTCCTGTCTATTTTTTTTTTTGAAATGATAAGACGTTACTTTATCATTTTGCAAATGGTATCTTTATTGATCTAAATATAATGCGTGACTTTTTTTTATCGTAACGGTAACGCGTTACTAATTTTAAAACGGTAACACGATTGCTATGGATGTAACGATTATTACCGTTACCACTTTTTTTTTAAAACCTTCACGTTCTTCGACTCATCGTTGATTTTTGGCTACGTTCACGTCCCTGACTCAACGGCGTGAATGTAGACGATTTTTATTTGCCTACGTTTACGTCCTGACTAAACGACGTAAATATAGTCAATTTTTGCCTACATTCACGTCCCGGACTCAAAGGCATGAATATAGCCGATTTGGCTACGTTCACGTCTCTTATTAAACGGCGTGAATATAATCTATTTTTTGTCTATATTCATGTTTTTGATACAGCGGCGTGAATATAGCCGATTTTTGTTCCCTGACTCAACGGCGTGAATATAATTGATTTTTGGCTACGTTCACGTCCCTGAGTTAACGGTGTGAATATAGTTGATTTTTGCCTACGTTCACGTCCCTGACTTAAAGGCGCAATTATAGCTAATTTCTCTACATTCACGTCCCTGACTAAACGGCGTGAATATAGACGATTTTTTGTCTACATTCACGTCTTTGATTAAGCGGCGTGAATATAGCCTACAGTATAATTTTTTTCGGCTATATTCACGCCTTGAAAGTTCAAGAGGGAGAAATAAGGAAAGGCCTTTTATACGTGCATATAGACTATTTTGGCTAAATTCACGTTCTTGACTCAGCGGAGTGAATATAGTCGATTTTTGGCTAAGTTCAGGTCCCTAAGTTAACGGTGTGAAAATAGTTGATTTTTGCCTATGTTCACGTCCCTGACTCAAAGGCGTAATTATAGCTAATTTGTCTACATTCACGTCCCTGAATAAACGCCGCGTGAATATAGTTGATTTTTTTTGTCTAGATTCACGTCTTTGATTCTGTGACGTGAACATAGTCGATTTTTGGCTAGATCCACGTCCCTAACTAAACGCCGTGAATATAGTCGATTCTTTGTCTACATTCACGTCTTTGATTAAGCGGCGTGAATATAGCCTACAGTATACTTTTTTTCGGTTACATTCACGCCTTGAAAGTTTAAGAAGAAATAAGGAGAAATAAGGAAAGGCCTTTAATACGTGCATATAGACTATTTTGGCTAAATTCACGTTCTTGACTCAGCGAAGTGAATATAGTCGATTTTTGGCTAAGTTCATGTCCCTGAGTGAACGGCGTGAATATAGTCGTATTTTTGGAATAGAAGTTTAAAAAGTCTTCAGCTCACAGTGAAACATTTTGGTTGCAATGATTTTGAAACTATATATGCGTCTATAAATATATAGTGGGTAGAGTAGCGCGTGTGTGGTTTTGTGAAAACAAAGCGACGAAGGAAACCATTGACTAATAGCTTACAAACAAACGGACAATTTAGTGAGTAGATTAGTCCAACTGTGTACGGCATCGACTTTCTCGGCTTCTCTCTCTCTCTTACTCTTTCTATAAATATATATATATATTTTGGTAGGATATACAATCAAGGAGAGCATTCAGTCGCACTACCCTTTATTTTATTAGAGCGCTCACTATTCCTAACGAGAAGAGGGTGAATAAGGATGCGCGACACAAGAGGACAAGGTATATGGATTCGAGAGGAAGGAGAGAGAGAGAGAGAGATAGAAATATATTCTACAAGAGCGGAAGTGGAAATCCAACAAGAAGAAGGGCTCAAAACTAAAGTCATACCAGGCAAAGAGACGTATATATATACTCGTTGAATATAAGGGACCATATCGTGAACATCAAATTTCGACCCTTTTACCCATATAAAATCTCGTCAACCGTTTTAAAATTTATCCTCCGGCTAATTTTAGATTGGATTTGAGAATAAATTTGCTCAAGACGTGAGCAGAGAGGTGACACAATTATATATGAGAAATGCCTATTTTTTTTTCGCAACACTGACCCGGATAATATAAAATTTCAAATTGGAATATATTTTTCAAAAAAAGAGTTTTTTATCGCAATATAAATAAAACAAATAATTTTTTATTTTATATTTTACTATATTCATCTAAAAAAAATAAAAGCTAGGCGATTTTTTTTACAATTTCTTTTTCGGAAACGATACACAGAAAGCTAAATTGAAATTCTACACTGAGAGAAAGAGGAGAGGAGGGGGGGGTGAAGGGGGCTTACGATGAGAATAATGCTTTGGATTATCGTGAGAGAGAATGTCATTGGAGAAAAGAGGGGAGAAGCCTCTCGTTAACCCTTTTCTTTATTGCCATTCGAAACCCCCTCTGGCTTTTACTATATGTGTGTGGTCATTACAATTCTACATTCGCCCTATATGGTCCGATATCAATCAGCAAGGAATAACTTTTGTGTCAAAAACTGGTTCAATTAAACCGAAATTTTTTTAAAATTATAATTTTTCCTAAATATTAAATTACATCCGGTTATTATAAATCTCAAACTCCTCGATTTAAGAATATTATTTTTCTATTTCAACAAGCTTTGAATTTTTTATGAAAAAAAAAATTTAATAAATTTTCCAAAATTAGAGAAAAAGAGTGAACTTTTTTGATCTGAAAAAAAATCTGTAAGAGAAATGTTGAGAAGCAAGAAATACGACAGGTAAAAGAAGAAGGAATAAGAAAGCGGCAGGTGGAAAGATAAGGGGTTGAAAAAAGAATCATCTCTCTCTCTCTCTCTCACTCACTCAGAGACAGCCTAGATATATATAAAGTACGTTGAAGGGGGGGTGAAAAGGGAGGCACAGGGTAGATTCGAAAGGGGTTTTCTTAGCTATTGGATGTTTGGCCGACAGCCAGAGAATCTCTCGAGTGCAACGGTTACCTTTTTCTCTCTCTCTCCGGGGAAATCCTCGCCCTTGCGTACTTCTCGCAGTTGAAACGCTATATATACAACTATATACAGTGTATATACTAGCAAACTTCCGCTTGTATTATATCGCGTTTGTAAGTGTAAAAAAAAAAAAATTTCCACGATCCAATAATTTCGTGGCACAGGACCGAGGAAAAAAAAACAAAAATTCCCAAAGTATTTCCCCATTTCTTCATCGATTTCCATTCTTGACAATAATTTAAAAAACTTTGTTTCTCAAAAAAAAAGAATTATTATTTTCAAGATTTTTATTGTATTTTTTTATTTGTGATCTAAAATACATGCCACGAGTATTTTTTTTAAATTTTAATAGAATTTTTTTTTTACTGATTTCTGCGTTATCGACATTTATATTTGTTATCAGTAATACTGTCAGTAATTGAATTCGTTAGACATAATTCATAATTCCTTTATTTATGATCTAAAATACATGCCACAACTATTTTTTTTTAATTTGAACAGAATTTTTTTGACAGATTCCTGCCTTACCGATATTTATATTTGTTATTCATATTCCATTGTTCATAATTTCTTTATTTGTTCTTTAAACTACGTGCCACAACTATTTTTTCAAATTTTAATAGAAATTTGTTTTACAGATTTCTACGTTACCGACATTTATATTTGTTATCACTAATACTGTCAGTAATTCAATTCGTTATTGATAATCCATTGTTCATAATCCCTTTATTTGTGGTTCGAACTACATGCCACAACTATTTTTGTCAAATTTGAATAGAATTTTTTAAACAGATTTCTGCATTACCGACATTTTTGTTCTATTACCGTCTATTGATAAATTAATTAATTTTTCGTTCTGACAAGCAGAAATACATGACAAACTAATTTACCAAAAGTTTGATAAAATCAAGCAAAATTTTCACTTTATCGACTGACGGTAATGCTGGGATCTAACTCAATTTTTTTCTACAAAAAGCGAAAAAAATGGTAGAGGCATTTTGTTTACACCCAATGTAATGGAATTACAGAAAAATTTTTCTAAATATCATTGATATTTTTCGCAAGATTTAAATAATAACTTAACTTTCCAAAATGGATCCAAATGAAGAGATTAGAAATACTAATTTTCTTCAGATAAATTTGTGTAAGATTAGTTTTATTCACTAAGAACCCTTATCGATAGTAAATGTAATGTCGAAAATATAAAATCAAAGATCCATATTGAGAGGATTGAGTTATTTGACAAGAGAAGGGGGGAGGGAGGGAGGGATCAGTAAAACGTATGTATATACATTTCGTGTAGGGAGAGTTCGTAAACGTTCGGCTGATTAACGCTGCTAGTGGGTGATTACGAACAGCTAGGCAAGCTGTTTGTCGGTAGGCAAACCTCCTTCCAAACATCATGCGAGGACAGGCAAACTGAGAGTAGCGATAGCTCCTCTCTCTCTCTCTACCAGTATAGTGAACGTAATCCGGCGCGATGCGTGCCCAGGCATTCTGAACGGCGCTCACCTCTTATGGGATCCGTCATTATCGTTAACACCCTCTCGCTATCGAGTAACCCACCACCACCCCCTTGCCCCCCTCTCTGTTAACCCTCATCCTTCCCGCCCCCCCACTTCCAATCCTTTGTCCACCACGAAGAGCCTCATTGGACCCGCTCGATATGCTACACGTCGGATTAACCGGCTGGCGCATTGTCTATTCAACGACAGTTTAGACAGTGTATGCTTTGGATCTTCCTGATCGTTCTTAAGGGCGTCCATAAATTATAACCACGTCATTTTAGTCGGTCTTCACCCTCACATCACACAATTCTCCCATCTGAGCCTTATCATTCTCTGTCTGACTGTGTATAATATCCATTTCCGTCATTTTCACATTTAACTCTAATCAGTAACCTCTAACTTGCAATGGATATATCAAGGAAACGGGATATTATCCAATAAGTTCATAATTTAATCTCAATTGACCTTTACTCCACTTTTTGGGCGCAGAGTGAAAAAAGAAATTAGTTTACAAAATTTTAACGCTTATTTCTTCTCTAACTTCAAAGAAAACCATTTTTCTTTCAAATTGTGCGGAAAATATAGGTTACATTCTCGAGATTTTTGTGTATATAGATTAAATAGGGTGTAAACTAAATGCGTCTACCTATTTTTTTGTATTTTTAGAAAAAAAATTAATTAGATCCCTACATTACCGACAGTCGGTAAAGTACAATTTACCACAGTGTCGGTAAAGTTCATTATTTTCAAGTGTTTTTATTCGCCGTTACAAATACTGCCTTAATGGCTGATAAAATACTAATTACAAAAATGCCGGTAAAGTAGAAATTTATAAAAAATACTTTCAAAATTCAAAAAAAAAAATGTGGCGTGTAGTTTAAACGGCAAATAATTCTAAATAGAATAATATTAATGACGAATTTAATTAGTGACAGTATAACTGATTAAACTTTGAAATGTCGATAATGCAGAAGTCTGTAAATAAATTCTTATTCAACTTTGACAAAAATAGTTGTGGCATGTAGTTCGAATCACAATAAAAGAATTATATACAATCGAATATAAAAAAATTCAATTACTGAAAGTATTACTGATAACAAATATAAATGTCGGTAATGCAGAATTCTGTAAAGAAATTCTATTTAAATTTGAAAAAAAGTTGTGGCATGTAGTTCAAACCACAAATAAAGGAATTATAAACAATCGAATATGAAAAACGAATTCATTTACTGACAGTATTACTAATACGAAATAAAAATGTCGGTAATGCAGAAATCTGCAAGAAATTTCTATTTAAATTTCAAAAATAACAGTCGTGGCATGTAGTTTAAACATCAAATAATAAATTTTTTATAAACATTTCGAAATACTGAACAGTGACAAGTAAATCATCCGACAGAATTATTAATATAATAATATAAAAGCAAATTTATCATCTCAGTCTGAAAATATATATAAAGGAATGAAAATTGACTTTGAAAATATGAGATAAATAAAACCATTTTCACGTAACAATATAATATGTATCATCATTTATTTTTCTTTTTATTTCGCGAAGGACTCTTGTATGCGCGATGGTCATAAAAAAAAGTTACGTAACCTCTATACGAACAAGACTTTTCTCGACAGAATTTTTTTTTTTTTTTTGATTTACTGACCAGACGACGTCGTAAAGAATCAACTTCGTTACATTATCGACATAAAATATTTACCAAGTTTTCCTCTAAGATAAAATCCAATATTCACAGTTTTCATGTCAGTCGTAAATAAATAAGTTGTGTGTGTGTGAGTGTTTGCCGCGCGAGCGGCGCGAAAAGAGTTATTTTCTCTTCTTGAGGGGGAAATTGGAAAATGTCAAAGTCAAACTTTTAGATAATAGTGGCATTCGTTAGCTTCGCGAGGTAGTCAACTTTTTTTTTTTACCTAAACCCCTTCTTTCTTCCCTCTCCCTTCCCCCCATTTTTTTTTCTCATTCTCCTTCACTTTATCCGAGTGTTATACAATGCTTTCGGTGAAATGTAAAGTATTGACGAATTCATTTCCTTGAATCGAAAAAATATATTCACTGGTTAAAAGCTGATGGACTTTACAAATCAGCACATGAATGTCTTTCGTTTTCAGGGGAAAAAAAATTTTTTTTTCGTATTTTTTTTTTTTGTACAACTTTTTTTGCAGTTAAAGCTTGAAATTTTGTTTCGTTTCCAATCGCAAAAACGTGAACAATAAACGTAATTCCCGAGTGTTACTTAAATTTCCATCGCGCAGAACAGTAATGAAATCAAACTTGAATATATTTGCAAGACTTTGGACACATTGGAATGCGAGAGCAAAAAAAAAAAAAAACTATATATGGAAATAGTTTGGAAAGAAACTTTTTCGAGATTCTACATTTCATTTATTCTCTCATTTTCATTTTTTTTTCACGGCAAACTTAATTTATTTTCATTTCAACGGACATAAGCTTTTGAAAAAGAAATTCCATCGAAATTTAGGAGGAAAAGTTTAGAAAGAAATAATTTTTAGAGATACGAGTGAGTGTCTATTTTTTTTTTAAAAAAAAGAAAAGAAATTCTGCGCAAGTTTCTAAACGAGGTTTGCATGAAAATTTCTTCAACCAAAAAGTCATTGGGAATAAGAGAACTTGAATTTCGTAGCTTACAGAAGCAGCAGTAGTAGTAGCAAGCGAGCAGGTGATGTATATTTTAATTGCGAGTCTACAAATTCCCCCCCCCCTTTCCCGCTTCCCGAAACGTTTGTGCGCATGCACGATGGAAATAGGGAACCCTTGTTCATTCACCTAAAATTCGCGACTAGTACCCGCTATTAGGACAAACCGGAAATAGAAGTGGCTGAAGTTTAACTAGCTTTGTGGTAGAATAGTCTCCCTCGTTCTCTTCATCAACTCAAACTGTGGGAATTAGCTCCTGGCCCCCGTCCAGATTACTTTTGCAAAACCTCCCACTACCTCCTCATTCACCTACCTCCATCTCTCTACGTGATTCTCCTCTTTACATTCATCTAATTTGAGAACTTTTATCCTCAGCCTCTCATAATAATTGAAAACAAAATCAAAAATTTTATTTATTATTATTATTTCTGAATCTGTTTTTTTAAAGAGATGATGGAAAATTCCACTGAGAAAAAATTTAATCTGTAACCACTCTCACTAAAGGAGAATTTCAATTATCGCCACGCCCACTGAATTATTAGTCACGCCCCTTGAAGAACAATTTAGTCAATTATTACGCCTACTAAAAAACATACTCCCACTGAAGGGAAATTTAATTTAGTGCCACGCCTTGCTAAAAAAGTAGGTTGGCTTTATGGCCACGCCCACCTATAAACCACTCCCATTTTTCACACCTACTTATAGACACTCCCACTTTGAAGTATTGAGCCACGCCTACTTATGAGTCCAATGTCTCCTCCCACTAATTGAAAACTTGTTCCGTAGCCACATTTACAAAGTCTTGGATAATTTGGTCAATGACCACACCCACAAATAGGAGGGTCTGTCTAAAGCCACTCCCACATTATGATGGCCACATCCACAAAATGGAGGATATATCTATGGTCACTCCCATTTTCACACCTATTTATAGACACTCCCATTTTGAAGTATTAAGCCACGCCTATTTACGATTTCTATTGCTCCTCCCACTAATCCGAAACTATGTTCATAACAAATCTTCTTTATTATTTCAATTAATAGTCCACTATGGTAAATGGAAACACCTACTTATTAAATATTTTACTAATAGGTCACGCCCATTATATAAGCTCCTCCTTTCATATCATCTAGGTGACATATATATAGAACTGGAAACCAAATAAGTATTTTTAATTTAAAGATTTTCACGATTAGAATAGTTATCGGTAATGATTTTTATTATTACTATATATATGACAGATTTTCAGTTGATAGATTGCATCAAGTGAAATATAAATGAATTTTAATTAATGAAATCTGATTTGTAATATTTTTAATAAAAAACAAGATTTGATCAGATTTTCAAAATCAAGTTTCGCAACATTGTCACGCGATAAATCTCTGTGCACGATAGGATAATCCAGTTATTGAAGGAGGAGGGGAAAAAGAGTGAGAGAGAGATAAAGAGTGGGGGAGAGAAATTATAACGATAGAATATATAGTGGCTCGCTCTAAAACGATTTTCATCACGAGACAATTTCCTGGCCGTGTGGTGTATCGAAAAAATTATCCGCGCTGATGAAGCGTTTCAATTTTATCTAGAAATTGAGAAGAAAAAAAAATTAAAATAAACGATAAAATCAGGTGGAAAAATTAGAAATTATAATGAAGAAAAAAATTTTCATAGTAAAAATATTAATTTAATATTAAAATGAAAATCTTAATATAATTAGAGGAAAAGATTTTCCATATATGTTTTGGGAGAGAAGTAAACTTTGTTTAAATTCGACATAGGGGACATTATATATATATATATAAAGTTCTGAATCGTCCTGACGACTGACCGAATTCGCGAATAACCGAGAGACAAATTACTAGCGGTCCACTGCTGCCCGGTAACGAATATTATGCATTTGCATCACGTAACCCGTTTTATGTTTTCGCTTTTGTTCCATATATATATATATATATATATATAGGAACCTATATATACATAGGAATCTGATTAGCGCGAATTGTGTCGTGTCAGATCGAATTAGTCACAGTTTTTAACAATAAAACAAATTTTTTAAAAAAAAACCTACTGTGTTTTAACTTTATATAATATGTATGTTCACCTTTTTTTCCAGACGATTTGAATTCGGAAATTTTGTTAAAAACGAGAGTTAAAAATTTTTTTAAAAATGCAAGAATTTTTTTGTGTAAAGAGAAAAAAATTTGGAAACAGGCCACACCCACTGTGTGAAAATAAGTTCAAAGTCTATTCCCATTGATAGGAAGTTTTTTTAAAGGCCACTCCCACTCTGCGAAAATTTGACTATAGGTTGCGCCTATAACTAGGCCACACCCCACACTCCCACTTTAAACTATTAAGCCACGCCTACTAACTAAAATCTTGTTCCAAGGCCACTCCCACAAAGTGGGAAAACTACTTTCATTTATGATCAATTTAATTTATGGCTCCTCCCACTAAAAAGCAATTTAATCTAAGACCACGCCCACTACAGAACGAATTGGTCATTAATAACTCCCACTGATGGACAATTTTGTTTATAACCACGCCTACTAAAAAGTAAATTGGTTATTTGCCACTCCCACTTCAGATCACTGACCACTCCCACCGACAGATAATTTAGTTTATATCCCCACTCACTAATAATAACTATGGTCAAAAGGTGTACGCCTATTTTAAAAATAGTAATTTTTTTAACATTAAATTGAAGAGTTCTTGTCTATTTTTAAAAAAAGTTACGAATATCCTGTAACATAGTATCAAATTCAAAATTGTGAATTGGAATGCACTTAGGCAGGTGTACTTGAGTTTGTAATTTGAGAATATTATTTTCTCTGAATCAGCTTTTTGATAAAATGTGGAATGGAAAAATCTAAAATTTCCAATTTTATTCAACATGAATTCTATTTGTTGGAGAAATTTATTTTTATTTTTTTTTAGTTTAACTAGTGACAAAAAAAAATTCCCGGGCATTTGTCGCAAAAAAAGAGAGAGAGAGAGCGAAAAAGAAGGCCTTTCCATTACTGAGCGAAACTGACAGGCAGACAAATGGCAACCATAAAAGTGGGTAAAACGTTCTGTCGAATCGAAAAGAATGATTTCGTTCTGTGTCCTCAACGAGACGTGCTAATTCTGGTAAATTCGAGTCTAGCTAGTAGTTTGACGATTGTTAAAAGCGTCTCACAATTTAATTTTTTTCTCTCACTGTCCTCTCTGTATATAGGGAGAGAAAAACAAAAAAATTTATATATATATATATGTATATTTTTTTCCCTCCTATCTCAACCGAGATAAAGGACGAGTGCTGATATTTTCCTCTTATATGTATATGTATGTGCAAGCCCGGTGCGAAAACCACTTTCGTATTTGGTTAAAAGCCTCGATATCGTCTCATGAAATGTTCTGATGGTTACCTGTGGTACAGGGAAAACAGTAACATTTTGCCCTCAGGACTTTTTACGATCGCTGTGGAAACATCGACCCCTATTACTTTGTGCGCGCGGGATTATTACATATATATATATATAAACGCATGATACATGTGATCTCGCTTTGTGTGAATAAAAAGCAACATATTGTTGCATCGAAACGATGCTTTGGCATTCTTTTCATCATAACATTCAATATTGATAATTTATCATACTTGTATCATTTACTTATTTTTTTGCAATTTTATTGAAAATAATTGAAAAAACAAAAAAAAAATTATTCTTACTTTAATATAAATAATGATAATTTGAAAATTAATTTCCAATTAAAACTATTACAACTGATGGGAAAATAGGACTATAGAGACGCCCAGTATTTTAAAGTATTTGACCACGCCCACTGGTTAAAAATTCACGCCCACTACTGGGATTAGTAAAAACATACACGCCCATTTATACAATATTTAAATAATAACCACGCCTATAGATGGGGAATATAGAAAATGAAAACGCCCAGCGATGAAAAACACGCCCAGTTATGAAAAGTTTAGCTAAAGTTCACGCCCAGTTATGAAAAGTTTAGCTAAAGTTCACGCCCACTTTTTTAATATTTGACCACGCCCATTCGTGGGGTCAGCTCAAAAAAGGACACGCCCCTAATTTAATATTTTTCCAATGACCACGCCCAGTGATAAAAAACTTAGTAGGTAGACACTCCCACAAGTTGAAAACTTGACTACATTGGTATTTTAATAAACATAATTGAATTTTCAATACTTTTACTTCTTCATTACGCTTCAAATATATTTATTTAGATAGATTTCCAAAAAAGAAAAATGCAAATGTCACTATAAGCAATAAATATTTTCGAGATATGAATCTATAGTTTAATTTAGATGCATCTCTATCCGCGAGTATATGTATTTACTATATTTGTGCGCCTGTTGGAGCTTAGTTTCGACTTAGTTACAAACCCAATAGCTCAAGGTAGATTTAGAGATTATCCAACATTTGCCGAGTAACAAAGTGGTAAGCAAACTGTTTGCATTTACTGCGTCCAGCAGTGATTGTTTATTAGTACACGTAATGACTTTATATAGCAATGGACAATAACTGCAATTGAGGCTGATCTGTTTGTGAGAGCATGCTTCCAATTCACATCAAGTTGAATATATATATCACCAGCAAAACAGATGCCTGTTTCGTGTAATTTGGTTAAAAACTTTTGTTACCAAAAATTTACTACATACGTATAGATGATTTATTTATATATTTATTACAACATATATTAAAAATTCAATTTTATATAAATTAATTAATTTCATTTAATTTTTAAAGGCCACTCCTACTAATTGATGACATAGACAATAACCACACCCACAAATAGGAGGATGCATCTAAGGTAACTCCCATTTTGCAATGACCACACCCACAAATAGGAGGGTCTGTATATAGCCAATCCCACAAAAAAGAAGGATCTGTCTAAAGCCACTCCCACTTTTTGATGACCACACCTACAAATATGAGGATCTTTTAAAAACCACTTCCACTTTTTCATGACCGCACCCACAAATAGGAGGGTCTGTATAAAGCCACTCCCACTTTTTGATGACCACACCTACAAATATGAGGATCTTTTAAAAACCACTTCCACTTTTTCATGACCGCACCCACAAATAGGAGGGTCTGTATAAAGCCACTCCCACTTCGTAATGACCACACCCACAAAAAAGAGGATCTGTCTAAAGCCACTCCCACTTTATGATGACTACACCTACAAATATGAAATTCTATCTAAGGACACTCCCACTTTATGGATAATTTGGACAATGACCACACCCATAAATAGGAGGGTATTTTTGAGGCCACTCCCACTAATAATAAACATATTAAATGGACACACCCACAACTGAATATAGTTCACATTTAGTAAATAATAATTTGAATTATATTTATTATTAATGAAATTATTGAATGTTTAATCATTTCTTTTTTACTATCTCTAATGCAATTAAAATTTTAATATAACGCAATATAATAATGAATAATAATATACTTGGGCAAAGTAAAAATAATCTCCTACCTTCCATTCTCTGCCCCAAAAAATAAATGAGAATGACAATTTATTAAAAGAGAACTGCAGTTTCGCTAAACGCACGAGAGTCATATTTGAAATGAATTCGATATGAAAAGAGAATGGAAGGTAGACAAAATGGTGTGTACCCCGCCTCTTTTGGCGCATTAATGCGTGGTGGTGAGCACCCCCCCTCCTCTCCTCAGTTATCTGATTACCCATGAGATCTCTCTGACTATACATACATATATATATTTAGTGTGTGGATCGAAAAGGTGGATACGATGGAGACCAGCCTTTATTAACACAGTGCAATTAACGTTTTTAGCATTGCCAAGCCTCTGGCTTTCTCTCTCTCTCTCTTTATATATATATATATATATATATATATATATATGTGGGTCGCCAAGATGAAACCGGGAATTGCGCTACTCACGAGTATGCGCGCCACAGAGTCGTTATTCCATTGGATAATGTCATAAATAAAAAGGCCCCCCCCTCATCCTACTTCTTCTCACCCCTTTTTTCATTGAGGACATATACATGTACGAGTTACAGACTCGGTAAATATATATATACATATATATATTGAGCAGACTAAAGTAGCCCCCTTTCAATTCGTTTTCTCTTCTCATCCAGCTTTTCCCTAACTCAGCGCCAAACTCCTCTTTTGCATTTTCTCGCCTCTTTTTTGCACACATACACATAGAGACCATCGAACCAACTGCGAAATTCACCTTCCCTTCATTTAAAAGAAAAAAAAACCGGTCATCCTGAGTTTGTCTGTCACGTAGTAGAGTAGACTAATTCAAAGGGTTGACAGCCGACAGAATTGTAATAAAAAAAAGAGAAAGAAAGAAAAAAAAAGAAACCCCGAAAAATTTCCTGAGGTCGACTTTAGTATACATATATATATTATATAGTATAGACAGTGTCGTTCACAATGTTAAACAACGTTGATGGTTCGTTGTTACTGGTAACGAGATATTGTCACCAGCGTCGTATTTAGCGTGCCAATTAATTGTCGTGATAATTAAAGGACATTTCTTCGTCCCTCCCCCCTTTTACTGCTTTCTCTCTGTCTCTCTCTCTTTCACGCGTCGTATACGGTCACCCTTCTCCAACAGCACGTGAATCATTTTTGGCACGAATTATCCTTGTTAACCGAATGCTCGGTTTTCGCACTAAAAACTTCTCACTCTCTCTCTCCCTCTCTCTTTCTCGGGTGGTACAGAGGCTATAGGACGAGCGCGTTTGTAATACGAATACGACATCCGAGATATGGTATTTGATTTCCGTTATTTTACTTTTTTCTAAATGTAATTAACTAATTATTACCTTCTATAAAATTAAAAAGATATTTTATTTAATTTTAATTTAAAAAATTGGAAATTATTTGATCTATTCCATGTAGAGAGAAAAAAAGCCTCTGATAAATGTATTGAACTTTTAACACGCCTACTGTTTATTAATTGACAAATAATAATTGATAATTACCACACCCACAAATAGAAACATCTGCCTAAGGTCACTCCCATTTTATGATGACCGAGCCCATAAATAGGAGGATCTGTTTAAGGCAACACCTACTTTATTTTGACCACTCTTACAAATAAGAGGGTCGGTATAAGCCACACCCACTTTATTATGACCACGCCCATAAATAGGAGGATCTTTTAAGATCAATCCTACTTTTTGATGGCCACACCTATAAATGGGAGGGTATTCCTAAGGCCACTCCCACATTAGTATGACCACACCCACAAATAGGAGGGTATTTCTGAGGCCACTCCTACTTAATGATGGCCACACCTATAAATGAGAAGGTATTACTAAGACCACTCCCACTTTATGATGACCACACCCACAAATAGGAGGGTATTTCTGAGGCCACTCCCACTTTATGATGACCACACCCACAAATAGGAGGGTATTTCTGAGGCCACTCCTACTTTATGATGGCCACACCTATAAATGGGAGGGTATTCCTAAGGCCATTCCCACTTTATTATGAGCACACCTACAAATAGTAGGATATGTCTTAAGCCACTCCCACTGATATAAAAATTTTGTTTAATCGTCTATCCTTCTTTCATTTGATACAACTTTTAACTAAATAATAACTGAAATTTAAAATTTAGAAATAATAAAAAAAATTAATACCAATTACTTGAATAACCAATTTTTCATGCAACTGGATAACTTCCAAAAAAAGAGGGTTACATTTAATTATAAAAAAGAATCGGGTTGATGCACGGTTACTTATAAAAAGTATAATAGGGCTTAGGAAGGAATTCTGTAAAATGAGAAATTCAAAAGGGGTCTTATTGAATGATATTCTGCACGACGATTATTGGTATATATGTATATACATATATATATAGGGTGAATGAGAATGAATCTGCCGTCTGGGGTGCTGTGTCGCGCACTGGGGATAACCTTACGCTGTTGTTCGATTTGAATAGACCGAATTAAGTTTCTTTTTCATTTCTCTCTCTCTCTCTCTCTCTCTCTCTCTCTCTCTCTCTCTCTCTCTCTCTCTCTCTCTTTATATATATATAATCGAGATTTCACTGAGACTTGGATTGAATCTAAAGAGAAAGGGGAAGATTTATATAGGAAGTTTTCGCGCATCCCTTTTGACATGGCATCGACAGATATCACGTTCTAAAACTTCTTTTTTCTTTCTTTCATATTATATATATATATATATATATATATATATATATATATGTATAAAGTGGGAAGCAAATAAAAGTAGAATGAGCCTGCTATTACAACCCTAATCCCACCAATGTTTATGCAGCGCAACTTGGGCTCTGGGTGTAATTTCATTTCAGATAAGGACTTCCCTCGACTGTAGCCTTTTCCTCACGTGCGCATGCATTCGTTTGCTGAGACATTTGCCTTTTGTTTGCTTGCCCCTTTAGCTCCCTTAACTCCCATCCTCTCCCCCTCTTTTCCTCCTTCTTCACTTCTAACCTTCAAGATATAGTCTCGGATTGTCCTCCGACCTGGAATTCTCCAATATCTTGCAAATTCAACCAATGTAATATACACTTTCTAGACACATCACATTTAGTTTCATTTCTTGTTATATACACACCAATCATCTTAACAATATATATATATATTTATAGAGTAGCAAGAATTTCTTGATTTAAATTTATCAAAAATTAAATAATCGATTTTCAATTAAAGATTATTCTTAATAGTGAAAATGGTCATGTTATGCCATCTGAAATGGTGGGGGAGGGAGGAAGGGGAGGGGGGGGTGATATACATATAGTTCCGGCACTCCGAAAATGAAATGATTAATTAAAGCGACGAGGAATCAATATTTGATGTGCTTCAGCGTCAGATGAGCTTTTTTCCATTATCCCCTGCGCCTTTTTAGAGCTAGACTTTAAAAAGGAAATTTTAATTCACTCTTATTATTCCCCCTTTTTGAAGAAAGGAGAATTTTTTTTTTTTTGTAAATTTCCAATTTTAAATATTTTAATTAGTAAGTGCAAAAAAAAAATTCTGTTTTTTTTAAAAGCTATATTAAATATACATAGGATGAGAAAATTTTTGTTCTAATTTTTATTTCAATTATATGATGATAAATATAGGGGATTTTTTTGTTAATTTGATAACGATATTAAGCAAATGGAAAATATTGTAAAGAAATAAAACGCGGTATAAGAAAAATAAAATATATAAAAGATTCTGATTTCTTTTTTTTTTTTTTAAATGGTCACGGAGACTGGAAGGTCTCACGGATCACATTGATTCAATACACGACGCGCAACCCCAGCTCCCAATAAAAGCTGCAGTAATTGCCGATGTGCCTCTGAGCAGCCTCCGGCAAAAGAGGCTGCACAAACTCATTGGCACGACGCGTACAGTCGCGGCAAAAAAGAGTGAGAGAGAGAGAGAGAACTCACAAATCCACCCCACGTAGACAGACACTAGGTCGACTTATGCGAGCCACGTGCGCAATTCTAATTTGCTTGCGAGCATACCAGCCTTAAAGTACAATGCCACCAAGGTACCAAGTGAGAGAGCGAGAGAGAGAGACGCATTGGTTTCAATGGACAATGGAATCATTCGTATTCAAACAAAAAAAAAAATTTTTTTTTGTTTTTTATGTACGCTTATTGTTTCGCCTTCTGCGACAATGCAATATCAATCACCATCCATTTCTAGTGAGCCAGGGTTAAGCGGTAAGGACAATTAACTCGACTCGCCTGTGATTCATCCGTCCCTCATAGCATAGTGTGACGAGAAAACCGATTAGGACTTGCGATAACAATCCTATAATTATCGTCAACGACGATCCTAACAATTAAGTTTGCAGACAGGTTCGATTTTCCATATATATATATAGGGATGAGATATCTTAAGATAAAAAAAAAATTTGTCTGAAAGATCAATTTTCCTTTCAGCCAATCTCATTAATTTAATTAGGGAAGGAGATTTCTTTGAGTAGTGATAATGTTGGATGGAGAATGGCAAAATTTATCAGGATCCACTCCTACAAGGGGATGTTTGCTCTGAAGCCACACCTACTACTATCTAACGCCACGCCTACTAATGATCACTCCTATTTAATATTTGACCTGAGATTACGCCTACTAAAGGTCACGCCTCTTATTGTATATTTGGCCACTCCTACTATTACATTTGACCTAAGGTAACGCCCACTATTAGCCACGCCCACTATTGGCCACGCCTACTATTGAATGTTTGACCTAAGGCTACACCCACCTATTGGTCACTCCTACTATTACATTTGACCTAAGGTAACGCCCACTATTGGCCACTCCTACTATTACATTTGACCTAAGGTAACGCCCACTATTGGCCACTCCTACTATTACATTTGACCTAAGGTAACGCCTACTATTGGCCACTCCTACTATTATATATTAGACCGTAACCACACCTACTATTGAATGTTTAATCAAAGAGCACGTCTACTATTAAATATTTTATCTAAGGCTTTTCCCATAGTAAACGGTCATTGTCTCCTCCCACGTGCTAATAATTTTACCACTCCCACTAAATCAAGAATTAATTTAATAATAATTTTTTTTTCAAATAAAAAAAGGATTTAAATGAAAATTGTATTAAATTTCATTGAAACAATGAGAGTTATAGCTGTGAGGAAAGGGGGTGTTAATTGTCCCAAGTGACAATTTTCTTTCGCGATGGAAAATTGTCTGGGATCTAAATTCAATTCACGAGCGTGAACAGACACAGTGCAATCAGCCAAATAGAAAAGGTCCCTTGTGAGGTCTGGTGTAGACTCGCAAAATTTTGTCTCGTTTTCTTGGTGTCCTGGTACAACCTATCTATCTCTTTCTCTCTCTCTCTGTTCCATTGTATAAGAGAGGGATAATGCATTTGGCCCAATTTAAATTCCGAATGAGACGTGCGTCTAGAGTCCACGGGACCTAATATAATCCTGTGATACAAGGGCGCAGGGTTCTTAAGCTCTCTCTCTCTCTCGCGCTTATATATATATACCAAATAGGCACGTTAAGGTTGGGAGTAACGTGCTCTCAACGTGCTGACAACCATACTGACTATAGTTCCCAAGGGATCAAGATTATCCTCTATACTTTTCTCTCTTATTATTGTTTACATAATCATCTCAGTATTATCAGTGTGTGATTAAAAAGAATTTTTTTTTATTCAGATAACTTCTAATTTTGTGACATTTTTATTATACATTAAAAAGAAAAAAAAAATACCGTCGTAAAGAAAAATATTAAGAAACATTAAATATATAGTTTGATTATTATCATCAGCTTAAGTTGATATAAGATGTCGATATATGAGGGTAATAAAATAGCGCTGTTTTCAAGAGAAGATTCTAAAAAGAGGAAAGGGGGCAAAAGATCGTAAATACGATTTTCATGGTACGTGATGATACTCACCGACGCGGTCTATATCTTCCTGTGTATAGTAGTGGTGCATGACTGCGGTTCTCAGCGTATCGAGGAGGTGGCGATTAAATCACAACACGGGTCCAGTTTATGACCGGAGATCAATCATTGTGTGACCATACAGCAATCACTTTACACCACTTCGCCGCACCTCATCAATTCTAAATTGCATCTTTTAAGTCACAATTTTCTATAATAATTTCTCTAAAAACATCCATAGTCTTCTAAATGATCAAAAAATGAAATAAAAATTAACTTTCTTCATATTATATATAACAATTTCATTTTGACACATTTAAAGAAATATTACCGGAAATGATTTATTAATGTTTTGGGGTTTGATTTGTTTAGGAATTTTGAATAGATGATTTACACTTGATGATAGAAAGGTGAAATGTATGGGGGAAAATGCCGGTTGTCACATACATAAACAAAAAAAAGGTTATACCGGCAATAATGATAATAATGAGAAAATTGAGATGCTCCTGGGGAAAAAGGATGATAACGCGACGGTAGACAACATTTTAGTTGATACGATACTGGCTGATTCTGCGCCGCGAACGCCCCATCAGCTGCAGTGGCGCCACAACGGTGATTCTCACCACTCCCTCGCTAAAGTTACGCAGCATCGCCGTTCATCGGACCCGACGCCACCGACAGTATCGATTGGCCCAGTTGCCTCCTCGTCACATACAACGTTCCACCGTCAACCCACCACCACTACTACTACTACCACCAACATCACCTTCTTCGCCATGTTCTTCACCTTCGACCCTAAATGACTCCTTTCCACCTTCCGAAACGCATCCTCGATCATCTTCTTCTTTTTTTTGATAACTCCAACTTATTGAAGATCAAGGAGTCAAGAAACCCTAGATCATCTGTTCCTAAAGATCTGGAGATTTTGATAATTACTAAATGGTTATGCTAATTGTGATCATCGCCTTCAGGATTGATTTGATTCAATTTTCGAAAGTAAATGCTATTATGTCAATTATATATGAAATACATTGGTGATCCATATAATCATATTGAATTTAAATTAAAACAAGTTTAATACTGTCCTTCTAGTAGTGGAAGCTCCTCCTAAGTTTGGATAAATTGCCAGAAATAGAATACTTTAGATAATCCATACACTCATTGATGGAAAATTCTTGTTTTGATATCTCCAACTTATTGCAGATCTATAGGAGTCAAGAAACCTTTTGGATGATAAATACCTTCTACTACTGGTCAGTTACGTATGAAATACATTGGTGATCCATATAATCATATTGAAAGTAAATTTAAAACATGTTTAATTCTGTCCTTCTACTAATGGAAGCTTCTTCTAATTTTGGACAAATTCCCAGAAGTAGAATTCTTTAGACAATCGATACACCCATTGATGGAAAATCTAGTCAATAAATCCTCCCTCTAATTGATGATTATTATCAACACTTCCACTAATAGAATATACATAAATATAAACTTCAACTATTGGATTATATTGGTCAACTATGAATGATCGACTTGTTTCATAACCACTCTAGGTAGTGATCAATTGATTCAATAACCAGTACTAATCAATTGCCACTACATAGTTTTATCAGTTAAAAACCACTTCCAACACTAATTATAAAAAATAATCAAATAACTTAGGTAAAATCTTGCTTTATGTATACCTCTTCATCGTCTTTATGTATCCAATTGCAATTAAATTCCCATTTTAATTAAAAATTAATTTAATATGAAACATAATTTTCATCATATTATATATTATTGTTCTGCTTGAGACTAAATTGGAGACCAAGATTGATTACACAACATTGTATTAGTTTCCTATGTATATGCATGTTGTACAGGTCAAGTGACTCTCATTCAAATGATTACCGTTTCAATAGTAATTAGTGTTTATAGTTAATATGCAATATACTAACTGATTTTGAAGTATAAAGCTAATTTCAAGAAATTTGGAATTTCCCTTTCTTCTCGTCGTAAATAATATTGAGTTTGACAAACAAAAAATAAAGTAATAAAGAACTGAACGATGAATCAACTTGTAAATATTGATGAGGTATATTTCAAGTTTTACATCATTTTTGTCGATTCGTAAATTTAACTGATGCTTTCTTGGCTGGCTGTATATTTTTTTTCAACGAGACAATAATCTCGTCTACTCGAGAAAATGTACGCGAATCACATATAGAGTCATCATCTGGCAAGGAACCATGAGGCTGTATATTTAGGACACAGTCAATGTGAATGTAATTTTGTTGAATGTTGGATTTCAGGAAAGAAGAAAAAACTGAAACCGTACTTCTATTATTTGATATTTGGTCAAAGGCCACGCCTACTATTTGATATTTTATCAAAGGCCACGCCTCTTATTTAATATTTAGTCAAAGACCACGCCTAAAATTAGATAGTAAATATTAGAACTCAATAATAGTCACCCCTACTGATGAATATTCTGTCACAGATCAAAAATTTTATTGGATGTGTGATCAGAAGCCACTCCTACTATTAAATATTTGGTGAAGGCCACGCCCTCTAATAGACCCCCACTATTGTTACGCCATAACATAGTTACTCCTACTATTTTTTATTGCACAAAAGGTCACGCCCACCAATATCTTTTAGTACATTAGCCACTCCTAGTAATTGAATAATTTATCAAAAGCCACTCCCACTGTTGGGTATTCTATAAAAGCCACTCCCACTGTTAGGTATTCTATAAAAGCCACGCCCTCTAATAGACTCTTTCTCTATTGTAACGCCCTCTAATAGACACGCCTTCTTTTGTAATAGTTTGTTTAAGGCCACTCCTACTATTGAATATTTGATACAGGCAACTACCACTAATAGACCCTCCCACTACTGTTACGCCCTATAATAGCCACTCCTACTATTGTAACAGTTGGTCAGAGGCCACTCCTACTATTGTATATTTGATAAAAGACCACGCCTACCAATAGCTTTAGTGCATTAGCCACTCCCACTAATTGAATCATTTATCAAAAGCCACTTCTACTGTCGGGTATTATTTAAAGGCCACGCCTTCTAGTCACTCCTACTATTGTAACAGTTAGTCAAAGGCTACTCCTACTATTGAAATTTAATTCAGAAGGAACGCCTACTTTTGGATATTTTGTCTGAAGCCACTCCCACTCTTAACTATTTGTTAATAGACCACGCCTCCAAACAACTTTCAGTATTTTAGCCACTCCTACTTTCGGATATTTTTTAAAAGCCACGCCCTCTAATGGATTGGCCAATGGACACTTCTACTTTTTGAAAAACTTGTTTATTTGTTATTTCTGTTAAAAAATGATAAATAGTTATTTTTAATAAATTTTTATTCTATACTGTTGGGTCATGTTTGTTATTATTATTTTTTTTTGAAAAGGGGAACAATGTCACTTTTGACTTGACAAGTGTTATCCTTAATAATGGGTAGGTTAGTCCCTAGTCTTAGCCACTTTATGAGCAAGAGACAATCCTCTTTGGCATCGTAGGCTGTTTTCAAGGCACAAGAGAGAATAGTTTACATGGGTGTCTAGAATGCATAGAGAGAAGGAGACAAATGGAGTGAGAGAGAGAGAGAGAAAGCATAAGCGACGACAAAGGACTGCGGTACCATTATTATTGTCATTATTATTATTATTATTATTATGATCCGCTGCCTCGAGTACTCGACAATATCAACGGGCGGTTCGCTACCGGATCATCACCCAACCCAAGTACACAGTTGGATGTTGCACAAAACCAAAATACTAACAAGAACCACACTATTTACTGTCTGGGCGGAAAAAAAAGAAGAAATTTTTTTTTTTGCTTTAACAAAGGTCAAGTGTACGATAAATGTTTAATTTAAAGTGATGTAAAATTTTGGTTCAATAAAGGTTAAAATGAATAGTAAATTTTAATTATTGGGAAAATGATATAAATAGAAATAATGATGATGATCATTTAATTTTCATTTATTAACTCATTGGAATTTTGTCCCATAATAAAAAGAAGATTTCAGAACATAAAATCAGGAATTCGAATTATCTTTTGAAGTTGACTAGTCGTAAAGTATATCACCGTGAACCTAAACCATAAAATCATAGTTGAACAAGAATCTTTATCGCCTGTTATGGAAACCTAGCGTAACGTCGCGTCGAGACATCGTCATCCTTATTGTTGTGTAACAAGCTTTGTATCAAGTGAGGCCAAAGTTATACTTGTCGTTAAAATCTATCGATGATCGAATCTTTATTAATAAACTGTAAATATTGTTACAAATATTTTTAATAATAATAACAACAAATGTTCTATTATTATTATAAAATTTAACTTTTTTTCAAATCACGAATTAAAATTAATTTGTTTTTAAAATAACTGTAAGCACTAAAAAAAAAATGTTCAACAAAATCATAGAATGTATACTAAAGAATAATATAGTGAGAAAACAGACTGATGAACTTGGAAAGATCTGTAAGCTGATTACTGCTTTCTCTTACTGCTTTCAAAGACTCTTAATTTCTTCGCTTTGGCGAAAATTGAGAACTTTACTTTTATTTCGAGGATTTTTTTTTGCGTGAAGAAAAAATAAAAGTTATCCTTCCAACCGCATACAAGTAAAAAGGAAAGTTTTTTTTTAACTTGGACATTTTGTTATGTCATGCTTTAAAAATTGTTTAATGACATTTGGTTAATATATATTTTATTTTTTTTAGATCCAGCTAGTAATGAAACTTTTTTTTCGAAAAGCCACTTCCACTATTGGTTCATTTTATTAATAAATCCTCTTAAAAATTAGTTATTTTTTTTCCTTTTGTCAGCAAGTGTAATTATTTTAACCCAATTCCTCTTTTGATGATGCATCGAAACGCCTTTTTGCTGAATCCTTCTCTTTTGACAAAAGTTCTATTCAAGTTATCTAAATTAAAAATAAACCTTTGTTTCTCGTCAAGAGAATTATTTTTCTTCTATTCTCTCTGTTTTTCTCGTCTTTCCCCAACCCTTTTTTCATTAAAATACCCAATTTACTTCTATTTTATTAAATTCGTTTTAATTGTCGTTTAACCAGAAGCTATATTTATTTGGAAATTAGTGCCTTTTTCATTTAAATCATTGTTTTATTAAAAAAAGTTATTATTTAACTAAAACAGTTAAACTCATGCATTCATTATGGCTTAGAATTTTGAAAAACTGATATCTACTTTGGGAGGAACTATTATAAACTTCTATATTAAGAAAAGAAATTCACCTACTGTGGGAGTGGTTAAAATATAAAACGCCTATTTTAAATCATTCGTAAATAGATAAAGACACCGTCCCACTGTGGAAGAGATCTGAATATGACACGCCTACTTTAAACCACTCCCAAAGTAAGAAAATAAACCACGCCTACTGTGGGAGTGGTCTAAAAATAACACGCCGACTTTATGCTACTCCTACTACTCTGAGAGTGGTTGAAATATGACACATCTACTTTATATCGTCCTCACAATAGTTTATGAAACCACGCCTACTGTGGGAGTGGTCTGAATAAGACACGACTACTTTAGACCACTCCCAAAGTAGGCAATAAACCACGCCCATTATTATAGTAGTTTGAATGTGACATACCTTCTTTAGGCCACTCCCACTACTATTATGGGCGTGGTTTAAATATGACACACCTACATAAAATCGTCCTCACAATAGTTTACAAAATTACGCCTACTGTGGGAGGGGTCTAATAATGACACGCCTATTTTTATACAACTTCTTTATTTAATAACGAAACCACACCTACTGTGGGAGTAGTCTAAAAATTGACACGTCTACTTTACACCACCCACACAACAGATCGAGAAACCACGCCTACTATATGAGTGGTAGGCGTGTAAGTGTCAGTATGTAGGCGTGTCATATTTAGACCACTCCTACTATGGGAGTAGCCTAATTAGAACACGCCTACTTTTTTAAATACTTTATTGAATATTAAAAAAATACCATTAAAATTTAAATGCATAATGGAATATTCGTAAAAGAAAGTTTGAATGTACAATGGTTATAGATATACATGTACATAGATACATACATAAGGAAGTTTAATATAGACATTTTCAGGTTTGTGCGCACAGGTAGTAATAAGATGAGTAAGAGTACATTTTCTCAATTAAAGTTACAGAAAACTTTCTGTCGTCTGGCGTGCGCTACTGCCTGGGGACGTTACTGCTTACGTATTCAACATCCTGAAGCTCATTCGGAGTTTGCTACAGAGAGAGATTGCGATGTATTATCAGTTTCGGGATAGAAGAGAGAGAGTGAGAGAGAGAGAGGCTGGGAGGATGAGTAGAGTAAAGGAGGCGAGGAGGGGGGAGGGTGAGGGATTTTAGTCCGGAAACTCTGTCCCGCCTCTTTGGGTGCGCCAAAGGGAGCCGATATACTACTCTATCCGGTTGAGTGAAGAGTCACTATCGGCCAAGCGATGCTTCTCTTGCTATGTGCAAAAGCACCAAAGTTGGACAAGGGGATTACCAAAAATCAGTTACTACTAAAATCACGTTACACACAAGCATCACATTTTCCTTTAGTGTTATACACTCGGTATCTAATATCACCTGCAACTGTTCCAATTACTTTAAACTTTTATAAGATTGATAATCAAAATTTTACTTTAAAAAGTATAATAATAATTATATTAACAATTATTATTATTATTAATGTTATTACTATTATTATTATAAAAAATTAAATGTATCAACTGCTATAGACGTATAAACCTAACAGCATAAAATTCTATGATAGAAAAAAAAATATGAATGAGGAATCCAATATATAGATCTTATATGTCAACATGAGGTTGCAAAACAAAATATGCCCATGGGATAAACACTTCTACAATTGTCCCTTCTCTCCCTCCCCCCAAAAAAATATATATTCGCCACATAATTCACGTTTGGTATTAGTAGGGAAGAGTGGCGGGGTACTCTGAATACATCACACTCTCACACGTTCCGAATTATACTTTTGGGACAACTTGACGTTGAATATTATGATCAGACAATAAACACATTGTTTTTTTCGCAAAAGAAAATAATTATTTTTATTATTTTCTTTTTAAAAAAAAAAACAGATCCATGATTTTTAATTAAAGAATAATATTGAAAATTGAAGGTAATTTTAATTTCCGACCAATTAAATCACAGTTAAAAATTCATTCGTTTTCCGTTTATGAATGTAAGTCGTCTCGTATAATTACTGTAATTTAAGTAATGTTCAGCAAGAGGTTATTCGTTTTACATAATGACAAGCATCAGGATAAGAGAGAAAGAGAACGAGAGAGAGAGAGAGAGATGGTAACTTTAAATTTATATATGCACGACAAAATTTGCTGGTGATAGTTCTTTATAATAACTTAAGACTCGCGTGAAGGATCGAGAAAGCAAGAGAGAGAGAGAGGTACATATAGTATAATTTGTCGCGATCGTTAAAAACGGTTGGAAGCATTAATGCATATTCATTGAACACAATTTAACGAGCTGCAAGAAGAAAACTATTCAATTTATTCTGCACTCGAGTGGAAATTGTGAATTAATAGTGCGTCTCGATTGTTGGACACTTTTTTACAAAGAAAAAAAAAGATTCCATAAGAAATAAAACCATCAAGTGGGCGTATACTATTTATGCCACGCCCACAATAGGCGTACATTTTATTTAGGTTGTCTCTATTGTAAGCGTGGCTGATTTTAACACTTTTAAATAGGCGTATTCTATTTTAGTTGCCTCTATTTTTGGGCGTGCTAAACCCTCCTATTCTATTACTAGGCTATCCTATTTTAGTTACCGCCCTGAATAGGCGTGGTTAATATAAATGTAGGCGTATCCTATTCTGGGTACTTCCCCATTTTGGACGTAGTAATTCTAAATTTACCTAAGGAAGTGTATCCTATTTTGTGTGCCTCCCGTTTTTGGGCGTGGTTAATATAAACGTACCTTAGTAGGCGTATCTTATTTTGGTTGCCTCCCTTTTTCGGGCGTGGTTAACCCTCACTTCTATTAATAGGCGTAATCTATTTTGGCTACCTTTCTCAACGGGCGTGGTTAACCCTAACGTATCTAAGTAGGCGTATCCTATTTTGGGTGCCTCCCTTTTTGGGGTGTGGTTATTCTAAACATTCCTAATGCGTGTCCTAGTTTGGTTACCTCCCTTTTTGGGCGTGGTTAATATAAACGTATCTAAGTAGGCGTGTCTAATATTTGGATAGACTTCTTTTTTTGGAAAGAAAAATTTTGTAATCACGGTACATAATGTAATTTGTCGCGTTTTGTTAAAAATAGACTCACAGATATTAATGCATACATATACATTGAAGAAAATTTTAACGAGCTTCAACATGAAAACTGTTTCAATTTATTTGTCACTCAAGTGGAATTGGTTGTAAATTAATAATGCGGAAGACACGTCTACTACTTCTCGACGATTAATTGAAAGGTAAACGAAGCAGTGGCCAAGAAATAATAATTAGCGAAGCATAGCTCTTTCCGAGTTTTCATTCTCTAAATAACATTCTAATTACTTTGCAAGAAGATCGTGGCTCCTATGATAAACATATATAGCATTAGTATAAACTTCTGAGTCGCTCTCTCTCTTATTCATATATGTACGACTGTAAATATACATTTAGTTTCTGATTACTATTGTATTAAATTAATTTTGTTTCTTTTAAATGTTTAACTTTGCAAAAAGTTTAAATTAAAAAAAGTTTTGTATACAGACAAAAGATAATAATTATTAAAAAAGAAAAAATTTGTAATTATATTAATTTTTTTTGTTTCGTTTTCTAAATTATTATGATTTTTAATAATTTGTGAGTATGGCACTTTTAAACTTATAGCAAGTGAATCGGATTTTGATTAAAAGTCAACGCCTAGAAATTCATAAACTAATTCAACATTTATGGGCAAGGTGAAACATAATTGATGCAGACTTTTAGCTAAGGTAGAAGTTTGCCGCTCCTTCATATTCATATGGGTCAAAGTTCATTCAAAAGTTAAACCTCTTCCTTCCTCAAACTAATTTCTGTAATCACTTTGGGTAAGAAAAGCGGTCGAATATGGAAAGAGAGTGAGAGGAGAAGAAGAAGAAGAAGAAGAAGATGGTAGAGGTGGAGGTGTAAAGGGAGAAGAAGGAGTAAGACACACACTATTCCCGCCTACTAGTTTCTTGTGCTTTTACTCTCTCAAGTTTTAGCAATGAAAATACACGGTTATTAAATCCGCGAAACACACTTCGACATTACTTGATAGAGAGATGCGAACTTGAAATATGCTCGCAAGCGATCAAATCGAAAGATTCTCTCACTCTCTCCCTTATTCTCTTTGCATATATATATGTATATATGATGCTTTTGAGAACATAGCACAAGATACGATACTGGAGGGATAAGTGAAGGGTCTTGTCGCACGAGTGTGCTTACGTAAATACATCGGTATTCCGACATTTGTATAAACTTCTATTCTGCTTCGCGTGACAAATTCGATTCGTGTTCTTAGACGGAATGTGTGTACAAAACACATTTATATATATAAATGTATATATATATATATATATATATACACGGAAAAGTGCACATGTGCGCGAAAAGCAGAGGGGTTTGTAAATGGAATTCGTGCTGCAAAGTTGAATACCTTTCGTAACCTGACAAAAAAGATAGAATTCAAAGCAATTCCGGATCTTGTAATGTATAAATTATGCAATAAGATGAAAGAAATAAATATATACAACTCCTAGCTAAAAGCGTTTTATCATAAGACTTTTCATAAAGTTTTTATTTTTCTTATTTAAAAAAAAATTTCAGTTATTATTAAAAAAAAAAAAAAATTAATCTAATTTTCTTCATAGAAAAACTTTTTAAATTATAATAAATTATTAGTCTGAAATGTATTACAAGAAGTTGAGTAATGAGGAAATAATGTCAGAAAGAGATGCAGAAAAGAATATGCGTCACTTTGTGTAAATTTCTTAATAGTTACAAAAAACCACGCCTACCGTGGGTGTAGTCTAAAAATGACACGCCTATTTTATACAATTTCCATGTTTAATAACTAAACCACAACTAGTGTGGGGGGTGTTCTAAAATTAATACGCCTATTTTACACAACTTCTATATTCAATAACGAAACCACTCCTACTGTGGGAGTGGCCTAAAAATAAAACGCCTACTTTATGCCACTCCTAATACTATGGGAGTGGTTCAAATATGACACACCTACTTTATATCAACCTCACAATAGTTTATGAAACCACACCTACAGTCGGAGTGGTCTAAAATGACACGCCTTCTTAGACCACTCCTACTAATATGAGTGTGGTTGAAATATAAGACACCTTCTTTTTAACGTCCTTATAATGGTTTATTCAACCACGCCTGCTGTGGGAGTGGTCTGAATATGACACTCCTACTTTAGACCACTCCCAAAGTAGGAAAATAAACTACGCACACTATTATAGTAGTTTGAATATGACTTGCCTTTTATAGGCCACTCCCACTACTATGGGAGTGGTTCAATTATGACACACCTACTTTATATCGCCCTCAAATTAGTTTTATGAAATTACGCCTACTGTGGGAGTGGTCGAAAAATGACACGCCTACTTTACACCACCCACACAACAGATCAAGAAACCACGCCTACTATAGGAGTGGTAGGCGTAAGTATGTAGGCGTGTCATATTGAGTCCACTCCCAAAAATAGGTAAACCCCTCCTATTATCGGAAAAGTGTTTTTAAAAACAAATAAATATACAGTATCCGCATATTAAATCTGATTGTACGTTAATTACGAAAGGAATATCAATTTTACGCTTAAATGAAATTCAATAACACTGAGAAGAGGGTTTTTTTCCCCGAGCGGCTTTGGAAAGATTTTCAATTTGCGTATTTCATTTTTCTGCTTACTAATCGTCTTGAGTCTCTCTCTCTCACTCTCTCTTAATTACGAGGGACTTAAGCGTAAGATAGTAATGATTAGGCGAATTTTCTTCAGAGCAAGTATCTTCGTGAGTGAGTGGGTGGATGGGAGTTTTGCCATATACAGGGATTTACATAACGTAGCGTTAACTGTTGGAGGCATAGTTTGGGTGGGGGGAGGCATAAGGCTTTAACACCGGACTTTATGAATGCTCTCTTGGTAACTTGGAAGAAGTTCAGGTGTGATAAGGACACTGTCTTGAATTCAGTTTCTCCCACCCTCTTTTCCTACTGCCGCTGCCATTTCATCCCATACCTATCACCGAGTACTAAGTGAAGAAGGGTTGAGGGAAGGGGGGGGGTTGAAAAGGGGGTTAGGGTTCTTATCCGAAATAAGGCACATCATACAAATCCGGCTGACGCTTTCCAAGACACGCAACCGGCCCATTTTCCCTAGAGCTCATCAATGTTAAGATTTGTGAAACTTTAGCTAAATCACGGAAATACACGGGATAAAAGACCAAGGAGATTGATTATTATTATCCTATAATTTAAAAATAGAAAATTTTCAATTTTTTAAGCTTGCTGAATTGAAATTTAATATAATTTTAAAATAATGAATTTAATGTGGCAGATGATTTTTTTAAAAAAAAATTCATTTTACTTCAATTGTTTTTCTTTTCAGCTCGTAATGACGCAATAGATTTAAATTGTGAGACATATATATAGGTAAGTCACGAGATAGCGGCGGAGAAACGAATAAAAGTGAGACACCGACGTTGGTTCGATACTTGTGATAGCGCTTTCCTCTTTGCCATTGCTTTTTATGAGTGCCCGATTGTGTACCAGCAAGTGGTTACCCCGATAGGCACGGGTAGAAAGAGAGAGAAAGAGAGGGTTTGGATTGGTGGAAAAACTAACCATTTTCAAAAGAGCAAGTTGGCCTTGCATATAACTGTGTAGGCGTGTATATTGGCTTCTGAAGAGAGAATACACTATGAATGAGTGTGAGTGTATATACATATATATATGTATATATAACAGTAGCAGGTGGTAGAGTGGAGCGTTCGCTCGCTTCTTGAAATAATATCACGGGAAGTGAAGTTATCCGCGCGTTTCAACCTCCACTCTTATATTCACAGTAGTAATCGTTCGCGCGATATCCTCGACCCGCTTCCTGTTATTGCGGCTGATTTAAATAATATTCACTTTAACAGATTTTAAAACGAGTTTCATTATTTTTCTCGTTTCCACGGTAATTCGTGTCCCGTCGGGAAATATATTTTTCGCCACCCCCCCTCCCCACCCCTCCCAACCATTGTCCTCTCACTCTTTTTTCTCTTTTACCTTCTTGTATTTTTTTTAAACTCACTCTAAAACTTTTAACTTTTGCCACCTTCTGTCGTGCCACCGACCTACATCCTTGTGCCCGCGATTACGTTTATGGTTAGCAGAAACGTGACTTTTCAAATGAAAATTTTACACCCCTCATCCCCCTTAATCGGGACTTACTGCTTTTCATCTGCCTTTGCTTAGGACAGGGAAAAACTTTTTGAATTATATAAAGAAAAAAAAAAAGAATTCTTCTTTAACGTTAAGAAAAACATTTTGCTTGCAATTAAAACTTGTTAAAATGTTTTGTAATTTTGTGTTGAAAAATGTGCATTAACTTTACCCAGTAAAAACACAGAGATGAACAGCAAAGAGGTGTTAGTAAACATAAATTGAAGTGACAACTTGAATAAGTATATTTAAAATTGAAACAAAAGCATTGGAGTAGGAGGATACGTATTTTTTTAACTTAACAGAAAATAAAATTAAAGAATAATTTTCTTGTCTAGGTGAGAATAATTTAAATCACACCTTCAAAGAAATAAACAAAAGTAGTATATATGTGACATCATAACCTACCAAAAAGAGAAAGAAAAAGTGGGAAGTTTTTTTTAACGCCCACTAGGGGTGTGGTAAAAAACGCCACGCCCATAATTTAGCCACTCCCTTAAGGGGCGTGGTAAAAATGTAACACCCACAGTTAGACCACTCTCTTAAGAGGTGTATTAAAAAACGCGACGCCCATAATTTAGCCACTCCCTTAATGGGCGTGGTTAACGAATACCACACCTACAGTTTAGCCACACTCCTAAGAGGCGTGGTGAAAAAATACAACACCTACAATTAGGCCACTCTATTAACGGGCGTGGTTAAAAGTACCACATCAATAGTTAGGCCAATCCCTTAATGGGCGTGGTTAACTAATGTCACACCTACGTTTTAGCCACGCCCCTAAGAGGCGTAGTGAAAAATACAACACCTACAGTTGAACCACTCTATTAAGGGGCGTGGCTAAAAATACCACACCCACAGTTAAGCCACTCCCTTAATGAGCGTGGTTAATGTATGCCACGCCTATAAATCAATTTAAAACCGCTTTTTAAGTTTAAATACATTTTCAGGCGAAATAAATAGTTTTTCATATATATTTACACTTTAAAAAAATTTAATGGTATAAAAATGGGATGTGTTATGTAAACCGTATAATATTTTGTCAAAATGATAATGTAAGCGGCATATAGTATATATTTTTGTGTGTATGTGAAACTAGATCGACAAGGAAGAGGTTTGCTGTGATGGGATTCGAATCTCGATCGCGTCGACCGACATTATACAATGTGACAGCTATGCACTGGAGATGCTCGATTCGCGTCATTACGATACGGTATATATATATACCACGGGATAAATCTTGATAGGCGCGCACACACACACACGTTGGTGTGTGGAGCATTGGCTTCAGCTGTTCGAATGGCGAAATATGTTACGCTTGACTGACGTCGCTTGCCACACGGGTACAACCAAGTTGAACATGATGGGACAATGTTGTTCATCGAAAAGTATTCCTTTGGGATCACCGTATGTCCCATAAGTTTCATACCTTGTACACATTGACACCGCACATGCTAGTGAAACACGTGGCATGATTAAAATCATCACGTGTCAATGATTATCAAAATATTTTTTGTAGCTATCAAATTTTTCAAAAAAGGGAATCTAAATTTTTTTTTTCTTCTGTCGATTTAATTTTTTTTTGAATTATTATAGTCGATAAGTTTTATTTTGCTTATTTTTCGGGGAAAGGAGGGGTGGGGGCGGTAAAACTTTCTACAAACGTAACGTAATTTCGTAATGAACTCTTCTAAAACAAATTCCATCATGCGAGTAAAACAGAAACTGGAATTTCGAGGTAAATTTAATTGCTTGAAAAGAGAGAGGGAGAGAGAGAGAGAGGGACGGGGGATTTGGGAAATAGCCGACGGGCGAATAAGCGTTAAATTCATGGTTTTCTTTGATTTCAAAGCAACTGGGTACGTGTATTTAGTTATTTTTCGAAAAAAAAAATTTTTTTTTCATATTTTCAAAAAGATGATTGCTAGCGGGTATAAATATATCTATGTGTATACTTACGCACATTTTGGATAGAGAAATGATGAAAATGCACTCACCTGTAACAGACAAGAAAAAAGAAAAATTATTTTAAAAATATTCAACTGTAATGAGAATTAATTTTTTTTTTTACTTAAGTAAAATAATTTGTTTCTCTTCAAAAAAATATTGGGATCTTATATGAATACAATGAAAAAGCAAGGAAAATTGTGAAGGGGTCGGTAGCCTCGCATGCAAATATGTATGTCGTGGAATTACATCTCGTCCCTCGTCTGTAAAGCGCTTGCAATTCCCCCTTGCAGTGCAATACACACGTACGATAGCGTGGCGTATTTATCCCCGCGGTGTTACCTCCGACCCTATATATATGTATATACGATACCCGACTCTAGTATGTTTCCTACCCAAAGATCAATACATGCATCTGATGGTCTCCCTTTGCCTATATTCATATATATATATATATATTAATGTGAACCACACTCATTTCTTTTTCTCTCATCATGTATTCTCATATTATGTTTGGCGCATTATTTGCCAAAGAAATTAAAATTCAGAAATTTATATTTTTACTATAAAAAATTTTGTAGAAATTAATTTTACCAAATATTAGAAATTGGGTGTTATTTTTGTATATTTTTTAAAAATAATTTTTATAATTGTAAACCAAAATTTATTGTATAAAAAACAAAACATTATTTAGGATAATTTTCTTTAGTAAAGAAGTATTTTTCTCCGTTGGAACATCACACAGCTAAGCTTAGGAAATTGATCTGAAATTATTCGCTTCGATTGAACTACGCGAGTAGGGAGAAACTCATATTTCAAAACTTTGCGATTGTTTCGTAATTAGTACGAACGTTAAGCTCGCATGGCAGTAGAAAGCTTCGAGGCACTACTCACTCTCTCTCTCTCTCTTGATTGGTAGCACTGCTCAACGTCGATCGTTTGCCAGGAAGTTGCAAACTCGGAAAGCTCAGAGTAACTGGTGCATGCTACTACATACTACTAGGCGAGGTAGTACCGGGACATCCGTCCAACTCCTCATGACAAAAGACAAAATTAGGACGCTCAAGCTTCCAATTATGAATTATTATTATTATTATTATTATTATTATTACGACTATGGTCATATCTCGCGCAAATTCCTTTCAAATCCTTCCTCTCAAGCAAACGGACCAATATTTTCACAAAGTAATTAGCGTCACTCATAAGTCATATACTAGATGATAATAATAATAATTCAATAATTATTCAGAGAAAATTTTCTCATTTTATAATATCGTAAAAGAAATGATGATGATTTTTTTGTCTCAGACAACAAAATACTAATTTTATAAAGAACATTGACGAAGAATCGATAGGAGAATCTAAAATTCTAAAGGGGAGGCTCTAACAACTGCATCGCATGGAATTTTCCCCTCCAACACATACACACACACATACACAAAGTCACTCACACAGTATAATTTTGTCTAAATGGAAACGTAGAGGATTGACTGACTAGCGTTAAAAGAGGTATTTTGCACGCTCATTAAAACGCAAACGAATTCCTGTTGCGACCGTTTCATCCAAAGAGAGTCGATTGCTCAATATATACGATGTCGATAAACATACCTGTTACATAGTCAAAAAAAAAAAAACTTTGAAAAGTCAACATCACACGCATTATGCATGACAAAAGGCCTTTCACTGTTCCTAAATGCATCACACTTTTAGAAAAAAAGACTTCTGATATTTTTAAATCCTTCCCTTTTTAACGAGAAGAAGAAGAAAATTTATTAAAATAAAAAAGTGAAATTATTTACACCCTAGAATTTTATTATTAGGTGATTCTATACTGTGAAACAGTTAGTGGGCGTGTCAATTAGTAAATTTAGCCTTAGACCACGCCTACTAATTGCCACGCCCACTTGGACCTGTGTCTTTCTAAATAGGCGTATCAATTAGTAAGTTTAGCCTCAGATCACGCCTACTAATTGCCACGCCCACTTATTGGGTGTGGCAATTAGTGGGTTTGGCTTTAGGCCCTGCCTCTCTCTAAATCCTAACTTATTTTTTTATAAAGGGAGTGTCTATCAGTAGGCGTGTCAATTTGTGGGTTCGACTTAAAGTCACGGCTCCAAACAATTCTTTCTTACTTTAAAAGCACAAAAGAAAGTGGGTGTGTTTAATATTATAACTCACGTTAATCCCGCCTTAAGTGGGCGTGTCGATAAAAACGCCACGCCTTTCATATGCAGTGCTTTGGAATAAATTTTTTAAAAATAAAAAATCACTCAATTAACTAAACTGACAAATGTTCATCTTTAATTTGATAACCCAATATTTTGAAAATGTGACCATTTCACGGAATTAGCACGGCCACACGTTTCTTATTAGATATTTAATAGTAAAAGAGGCACGTAGAAATATCGTTAAAAAAAACTTGCTCAAGTATGCTAACTGAAGGTAAAACGACTAGTTTTTCGTTGGAGCTAAGAAAATTTGTGAAATCGCGCTTTTTATGTATAGAAAAAAAGGAGTGAAAAAAATTGAAGATCAACGTTATTCGAAAAGTTTTTAATTAAAACTTTTTAATAAAAAAAATAAAAAATACTGCTACAAAAGAATTTTCTGTAAAATCGAAATGTTCAATATTGTCTATTTTATATTTTTTTTTGCCCTTTATATAAAGGTAATTATATTTTATTAATCTTTTATTTTTGATTGCAGTCGATTCAGGATTGACAATATTTTTTTTTTAATTGTTTAATTAAAAATGAAAAAAAGTGATATTTAAAAATTGATTATGCATTATAATTGAAAGATAGAAATGTGAAAATTTGTTGTAAAAAAAAGTAGAAAAGTATAGAACTCAATGGATAAACGTCAAGAAAAGCTCGTGAATATCGACTCTATCTCACCATTCCTCTTCTTCTTTGGCGTGTACAACGCGCCATCGTTTTTTTCCCTCTTTTTTTTATTGCAGCAGCACATTGTTCCGGATACGAGAAAATATTCGTACCTTGATCTCTAGAACGAGCATTGTAAGGTCGGTGAGAGTCCGATGTGAAAAAAATTTTTTTTTTTTTCATTCCTATCTAATTTCTCTTCTCTCTTTTTGCAGTAGCGCTTCGCTGACGTTCGCCGAATTGCGATTAAATAAGCTCTTTCTCTCTCTCTCCCTTTCTCTCTCTCTTTCTCTCTCGCAGTGTGAAAAGTTTCTTTTACCCCAAAACTACATTGAATTCAAAAGGACATATGTGTTTGAAAATTGCTCTCTAATTTATTAAGCTCTCTACAAAAGTAAAAAACACGAATGTATTTTATTTCTGGTTTTAAAAATTTTAATATCTTAAGAGAACAAACTTCTTGTTTACAGGTGTCTTATTATTTCCTCTCCTATTGTAAATTATAAAAAAAACCTCCTATACTGGTAAAAAAAAATTACAACTATTATTAATGTTGATTAAATATGAAAAACCATTAAAAGAGCTGGAAGCACATTTAGCAAATATATATTGCATAAATATATAGGGCTTTCGTATCAAAGATTTTTCTGTAACAGAAAACTTCAAGTCATTAAAAGCGACTCGTTTAAAATTTTCAAGAAAAGCTCCAGGTAAAAGTTTTAATTATAAATCTACGAAAACTTAAATCTCTAATAACAACTTGTTAGTACTCTCGTCTCATTCGAATTTTTCTACTTTCGTAATTCTTAAATAGAAACAGCACTTTTACTCACAGTGCAAAAAATGTCCAATGATCGGAAAATTTTTCAATCTACCGAAACATTTTTTTCAAAGTAATTACTTTATATTATTTATAACATTAGCAACAGTAATTTAAAATTATGATAACGCCTATTTAGTTAACGCCTACTTAGTTAACGCCTACTTAGTTAACGCCTACTTAGTTAACGCCTACTTAGTTAACGCCTACTTAGTTAACGCCTACTTAGTTAACGCCTACTTAGCTAACGCCTACTTTTGTGGCGTTTAGTGTACTATTTATTATCAAGCAAATAAAAAATATTGTCTACAAAAAAAGATTCTTTGAAAAGATAAAAACAAGAAGATACAACGAAATTAGAAAATAAACTGCAAAATCACTGTAATGGAATAAACATTTGATTTTTTCTGGAATATTCAGTTCCAGTAAGGGATTGAGAATGGTTTATTGAAGATATAAAGAATCTCTGAAGTTAATTCGACGATTACGCATTCTAGGACAGAAACCAGCAATTTCAACATCCCATTCTTTCTAAAAGCCGTGAGCGTAGTTATTCGGCAGCTTTAGGAAAGTACTAATGTCCCTCTCGTGAAATTCCACATTTCTCGATGCCTTGGCCAACAATTGAAATTAGGAAGGGTGTTCCAAAAATTTCAAAGAGCCATGAAAGCACACACTGTATGTGTCTCATATCATGAATTCACCACTACCACCTCACTCTCAAAAAGGGTAAGGCCGACTAGACATAAAGAGATTGTAAGGGTAATCCCAAATATTTCTCTTTTGGATATAATACAAAAACGGCAAGAGATTTTATGTAATAAAAAAAAGAAGTTCTAAGCTTATTAAAATCTAATGAGAAATTGAATCGTATAGCATTGGAATTTTTTGCTTACTATTAACTTAACGAGTCTCACAAATACATTGAATACAAAATTCATTGAAATCATACATATATACATGTAAAGACTTGACCCGCTTCCTTCAGCAACAAAGTGTTTTTTTCTCTCCCTGGATTCTGATTTCTGTAGGATGCTGCTGCTACTACTGCTGATGGTTTAGAGGGATTCACTATTGTGGCAATGTGTACACGAGTATTTCGTTTCTGCGACCAAAGTCCAAAAATCCCCTATAGTGCGACGAACCGCAAAAGCCCCATCGTAACCAAAAGCATTGGCAGTTACGCGCAAGGGGCGAGGGAGAGACAAATTTGTTAGACGAAGGAAATTGACCACGGGTGATCGCCAGGTCTTCCTTCGCCAGTCTGAACGATTTTCACGAATCCGCAAAGAGAACGAAGGGATCCATCCGCTTTTGGAATGGGCAAGGGGAGAGAAAGAAAGAGAGGGCGAGAGATGCGGCTTATATCGACGCTCATAAGTCACAGACCAAAGTCATAATCTCTCCAGCAAGCAAACTTAATTTAATAATTTATTTAACTCTACAAAATAATACTCAGATATACTGTCATAATTCTCCATTATTCACTTTCTCACATTAACTTTTACTCTTACTTTTCACTACTTTATATTTTTATTTACTTTATATTTCTTTTTATATTTCACTTAAACTCTCGTTTTTATTCTCATTCTATTTCTCATTAGTATCGCTATTTCTTGTAATTAGTATTTTCTTATCATCTTTCAAGCAATGCTCGACAATCTTTTAAGAAACGCCCCTTCATAGACACGCCTACTAAAGCCACACCCCTTTTAATTGTAAGTACCGCCCCTAGGGAAGTTGCTAAAGGGGGCGTGGCAACTCCCTTAAAGGCGGTACTTACAGCAATAGTCACGTTCTTCCACCAAAGTAACTCCTCCATAGACACAGCCACTAAAGTCACGCCCCTTTTAGTAACGCCCCTAAAGGTGAGATTTACAACAGTAATCGTGCTATTTTTCAAAGTAACGCCCAACAATTTTTATAAGACACGCCCACATATACACACCCACTGAAGTCACACCCCTCAGAAGTGGTACTTACAATAGTCGTGTTCTTTCTCCCAACTGGCGCCCGCATAAACACACCCACTAAAGAAACGCCTCTAGAGGTGGGACTTACGTCAATATTCGTAATCTTTCTTCACAATAACTCCCAACAATTTTTGTAAGACACGCCCCTTATAGATACACCTACTAAAGTCACGCTATTTTTAGCAACGCATCCTAGAGTTGAGCTAATAGTTGTGTTCCTTCTTGAAAGTAACGCCCAAAAAATTATAACACACCCACTTAAATCACGCCCCTTTTAGCAACGCCCCCTAAAGTTAGGGCAGTAATTGTGTTATTTATTAAAAAGTAATGCACAAAAATGTTATAAGACACGCCCCTTATAGACACACCTACTGAAGACACGCCCCTCATAGCAACGCCCATAGAGAGGTGATATACAACAATAAGAGACCCAGTAATGGACGTGTCATTGACTTTGATGTGACACGCCTTTTTTTAGTAACGCCCGTTAGAGGTGGGACTTAAATAGTCTCTTTCACTTTCTCTCTCGTTAGCATTGTTATTTCTCGTGATTAATCTTTTCTATATCAATGCATTATTATGAATATAGTTTACAATGAAAGCTTTTCAATTCTAGACAATTTTTTTAAAATCTTTTTTCTGTCCCTCTCTCTCTCTCTGCTTATAATGATCTAAAAAAATTTCTGCCCAAGGGTTGAACGTTCCTGGAACATCTCTCGGCACTTAAGTTCGTTTAGGGGCGTGCACGCAATTTCCAGAGCATTTAACTGCTAAGCACTTTAGGAACTTGTGTGCAATGGGTGCGCGCATCACACACAGATATATGTATGTATTAAGAGAGTGATAGTCAGAAAAAGATAGAGAGTGAGAGAGAGAGAAGGAGGAGTCAATCTACTCAGTTCCATTCAATCAGCTATCGATTTCTTCGATTTATTAACCACAAGAAGGGGGTAAAAAGACGTACTATCGCTGTCGTTATTTTGAATCAGGTCGTCAACCCTCCCACCTATTCTTATACTACTAAATATTTTATCTGTAGCTATACATCTATTAGGAAGGCAGCAATTGACAAAATTTGTGGGAGGATATTTTTGATAAGTGTGTGTGCGTGTGTGTGTTTGTGATATACGCACTCGATTAGAGATAAGTTTGCAGAGACATCCAAAATCGACAGACTGGACTGGAATATTTTTCACACATATAAAAAAAACTCGTTAGACATTCTATATATAACGAAATGGTTTCTATATATATGTACATACATCTGTAAAATGATGAAGTCTAGATGGTAAGGAGAACTTTTCCGCTTGACCTTCGAACATGAATTTGCCCCAAGAAATAGCGTTCAATGACAAACATTTCCGAAAATCATATCCTCGTCTATTGCCTGTCTTGGTTTTGATATAGAAATAGATGAGGGTGATTTTTCTTTATTTTTTTTAAGGAAATGATTCTAATGAAAGTTACATTTTTCTTTTCGAAAAAATGAAAACGAAGGTTATTTTTTTTTCGTTTCTTTTTCTATGGCTACCATTACAGAAATTTAGTTATTTCAGTAACGCTCATTATTAAAATTTTTTACAACACTAAAATACATCAGCAGAAACAGTGCAAAAAAAAATCATAATAAATTGATCTACTTCCATATTGAAAAGAGTTATTTTTCCTTTTTTTCATGTTCTTTCTTTCTACAAGTTATTCAAATATGTAAGTAACTACTCTCGAGGAAAGTTTGATTTGATTTTGCTGGATTTGATTTTTTTTTTCGCGAATGAAAATTGAAGTAGGAAAGTCTCTTGGTGGAGAAATGGGATGGATTCCCAACGGTACATTCGCAGTACGTCAAAGTTACTAAAAATGTAATGTAACATCGTCGAAAGTCGATATTCCATAAACCAGACCAACAGAGAAATATGGAGTTGTGCCTCGTGACCGTGGCAGGGCCACGCGAGACGCTTGATATCAAGGAGCAAATTGAATCTGAGTGGCTGCCGTGAAAGACGAATATCCCACTCTTTCTTTTCCATATTGTCTATCGATTTTGTTTTTATTTTTACCTTTTTTTATATCTTATTTTATAAACCCGATAGGTTGAATTTGATACATTAAACTCATCGATATTTCTGTTAACTTGGATTTCTATTCTCGCTATCAAATTAATCTTGCACACCGCTTGCTTTTGGGTAGAGAGAAAGAGAGAAACAATAAGAGTTATTGAAGAAAACACGAGAGTTCAGAAAACAAAAAATCTAGTTATATATATAAAATTCGATGAATCTTTGTTAAATTAATTATTAACATCCGCAAAAAAAACGATATTGGAAAAATATGTTTTAATGTTTAAGAAGTTTTACTAATCTTGTGCTATTGTAAATTATTGATCAAGTTTCTCATAACAAGTTTATAATTATATAAATATATATATATATATAGACTGCGCAATCAAATACGAACCAGTTTATCATCTAATTGATACATCTGCAAATTTCCACAAATTCAAACCGCACATGCACACTGGACGTATTAATTAGACGGTAACTGACGTTCTGCATTAATGATGTTTATCGAGTATAATGTCACATGACAAGTCCACTTTTTCTTTTGGGTTGAGAAAAATTCAACATGTCTAATATCAAACGTATTTCACATGGCTAATATGGAACCTGATCAAATATTAGTTAAGCTTTGATTATCTCAACAGTCTATAAATTGTCGCAATTCTGTCGCGAGCACAGTGAAAAAAATTTAAAATAAATTTAAGAAAATTGTGCAAACAAAAAAAATAAAATTACAAAAACGTGTTATTAAGCCTTATTTAAAAAGTTACTCAAATTTTTCATGTTAAAAAAAGGAGTGACAATTGTCAAAAGGCGTGTCATTTCAAAGAATACGCCTAATATTTTCACAGGACACGACTACTAAAATTAATAAGAAGAGTTTATTTTTAAAACACTGTCTTTTAACGCCCAATAATTTTTCTAAGACACACCCCTTATAGACCCATCTATTAATGTCACGCCCCCTTTTAGTAACGCCCTTAGAGGTTGGACTTACATGAATAATCGTGTTATTTATTCAAATAAAGGCTCAAAAATTTTTGTAAGACACGCCCCTTATAGACAAACCTACCAAAGTCACGCCCTTTTTAGTAACGCCTACTAGAGGTGGGACAATAGTCATGTTCTTTCTTAAAAGTAACGCCTAAAAATTTATGACACACCCACTTAAGTCACGCCTTTTTTAGTAACGCCCTTAGAGGTAGAACTTACTACAATAATCGTAATCCTTCTTTGTAATAATTCCCAACAATTTTTGTAAGACACGCCCCTCACAGATACATCCACACCTTTTTTAGCAACGCCTCCTAGAGGTGGGACTATAGTTTTGTTCTTTCTTAAAAGTCACGCCCCTTTTAGCAACGCCTTCTAGGGGTGAGACAATATTTCTGTTCTTTCTTAAAAGTAACGACCAAAAGTTATGATACGCCCCTCATAGACACACCCACTTAAGTCACGCCCCTAGAGGTGGATCTTACGACAATAGGCGTGTTCTTTCTTAAAAGCAAAGCCTGATAATTTTTGTAAAATACTCCTACTAAAGGCGTGTCTACAAATAAAGGGCGTGTTATTTTTTCAAAGCACCGCCTACTTTTTTGCTACTAACACCCCTTTTCGACACGTCTAGATAAGGGGCGTGTCAAAACGCCTATTTTCTATTATATAGGTACAGTATTTAATTAAAAAAAATTAATTGTGTAAAAAAAAAGTCTGGTAGTTAATTGGTGTATTTGTGGTGATGTTATTGTAAAACGATTACTATTTTTCGAATGCCAGAATATAGGGAGTGAGAGTGTGAGGATATCTTGAAGTGTAAAATGGTTTACTGGATTGGCTCCGACGTGGCGAGGCAGGAGCGGGACGACGCACATTCATGCGGGACGTCGCGTATATATATATACATCTCTTACAACAAAAACGAGTTCTGTATCGAGTCGGCGTCGATTGAATGCGACTGGTGCGACGGAAGAAATTCTGCGCGCACACAGAATCGCATCAATACAACTCGGACGGAATGAATATGAATGAAGCAAGTTTCCGGTCTGCTTGAGACGATTCAAATTCATACATTTACTTTCATATTTGCCACGAAAATAAGGAAAATACTCAAATACACTTCTTTTTTTTTATTCTTTTGGCGCAATTTGCTTATTATTATTATTATTATTATACATTATCAAAATTATCATTATATTTTCGATATTCGAAATAAATGGTTCTATTGATTCGTTGCTGGTGGTAAAGTGGAAAAAATATTTCTTGACTATTTATAACAAAATAAAAACCTTTTAAAAAACAAATGCACGTTCTCGGTGATAAAAATTCGATTTAAATTCATTATTTTGTTATTTAAATCAACTTGTCATTGGGACACGACGCTATTTGGAGTGTGGGTCCATTGGCCAATATCGGTTTTTTCTAGAAAGGACGCTAAATTTAAAGAAAACTGTGTAGGGTCGCCTGGTAGGAAACGGCAGGTGAATTCGAAATTACCAGCAGCCGCAACATTTTGGCGCCTCGGGACGTTAAGCGAGGTTCCGTAATTCGTACCGATCCAATTACGCTAACGCAGAGAATAAGTTAACGTTACACGAGAATGAGAGAGGGAAAATTGTAAAGAGAATGAGGAACTCGAAAAAGAGAGAGAGAGAGAAAGAAAGGAAGTGAAAGCTATTTATAAACAAAGCACGATTCACACAGTTGCCCCTTCCTCTCTATCTCTTCTTAAGCCGCGCGCGCGAATCGACTAATTCGGAAGTCAAATAAAGATTTCCGAACCTGTTTCGTCGACTATCTTTGTGTTGAGGAAAAAAAGTTTATTTTTTTTAAACATATTGTGTTCTTAACGTTTTAAAAAAGTTTCTACAAAAAAAAAGAATCTTAACTCTAATCAATATATATCTTTTGTTTTTTGACTCAAAAAAAATACATGTTGAAAATTACAATTCTAAAATTTTATAAATAAATTTCTATTTAATTTAATATTTATTCAGCTTTAATTTTGTTTGTAAACCAACAAAGTTTCCTAACTAAATTATTATTCTTTTTAAAAGAAAATATTTTCTATTAAAACAAAAGTTATTTACAAAAAAAAGTTTCATTTTGCTTTAAATTTTCTTTTTGTCAAAAAAAAACTTTTAACAATAAAGTTAAAAATTCATGTAAAGTTTTTTTTACCATTATATTGGAAAAATTTGTCAGAAAAAAGAAACTTTGTAACTTCTAGAGTATCAAAATACAAAACCGCATTGTATGTGAGGTAAAAAAAAGATAAAATTTCTCTCTTTCTTTTTTTCTTTTTTTTTTAAATATAAATTGCAACATTTTCATGATCGATGTTACAATAAAGGACAATTTGTCAGTAGATCAGAAAAATGGAAAAGAAAAATTTTCAAAAAATATTATTCTTTAAAGGTCAAACCAGGTAAATAAAGAAAGTGGAGAAAAATATGGTATCAACGTTGAAATCGTATTTCTCGAAATCCCAAAGGATCATCGTGTCTTTGATCCACAGCAATTTGATCAAACTTCGCAAACAATCGCCAACCTTTACAATATTGAGTCGATATATATATATAAATGTGTACATATATATATATTTCTGAGAACTTTATCAAAAAACGATAAGAATTATAAAACCTTTATAGGTCAAAAAATTAATTAAAAAAAATATCAAGATAAAATACTATTAAAAAAGTTTGGTATTCTGCCACTTAATTCACACAAATTGTAATCCAACAAAAAAATTGATAGGAAAAAAAATAATTAGCAATTTTTTCCAAAAAGTACCGCCTATTATTTTTTTTATCATATTTTTAAAAGACGTTAACATAAAGGTTTTGAAAAATGAAATAACCCGGTAAAAAAACGCCCTCTGTGGGCGTGGCTTATAGGGGCGTGTTCCATAAAAAATAGTAGGCGGTTCTTAGAACTAAAAAAACGCCCAATGTTTTGAATTTACAGCCGGGTTTTAAGTAAGAGGAATGCCTTTTAACAGTCGTTACGCCTTCAATAGGCGTGATTAAGAGAGGCGTGCCTTACAAAAATAATGGACGGTTCTTACATTACAATACACGCCCAGTAGTCAGAAAGTGGGCGTGGTTAAAAGAGAAGTGTCTAATAAAAAAGTAGTGGGCGGTTTTTATATTAAGACACACCCAGTAGTCAGAAAGTGGGCGTGGTTAGAAGAGGCGTATCTAATAAAAAGTAAGTGGGCGGATTTCATATTGAAACACGCCCATGAGTTGACAAATGGGCGTGTCTAATAAAAGTAGTGGGCGGTTATTATATTAAAAGACATGCCCATGGGCCTACAAGTAGGCGTGGTTAAAAGAGGCGTGTTTTATAAAAATGGTAGGCGGTTTTTTCATTAAAATACACGCCCAGTAGTCAGAAAGTAGGCGTATTTAAGAGAGGTATATCTGATATTTGTAGGTGGTTCTTGTTTTATAATGACACGCCTATTAAACAGTAGTCACACCTACAGTGGGCGTGTCTATGAAAATTGGGCGGTGTTTTGAAAACGACACTCCCCCAAAAAATTAGTTTTGCATTTTATGGGCGTGTTCGGAAAAAATGTGTGTGTTATTAAAAATAAAATAGAGTGGGTGTATTTCTAGTATGAAAAAAAAGAAAAGGCACGTCAATAAGATTCAGTTTAGTTGCGTGTAAAAATAAAAAAAAAAGTGAAATTTCTTTTTCTAAAACAATTGAAATTTGAAATAAATCATGATTCTAATTTATTGTTTAGTAGTCGTTATTTTCAGTTATTCCACGTGTCACATCATTCTCTCAGTTGGAAGCGACGTTCCCGACCGAGTTACCCCGTTTGAATTGCACTAACCTACAATCTGTTTCGCGTAAGAGTTCCGGTACACAAATCAAATTTATTGCTCGAGCCAGAGAAACTAGACAAGATTTACTCGAGGTTGGGGGGATCGTATCTCGTCGAATGGTATATATATATATACCTATACCTCTCTTGTTGTACCTTTGGGAGTGTATAGAAACGTGCGATTATGCGAGAGAATTCTCTCTCTCTCTCTCGTCCATTGCTGTTAGAATAGAAACGATCGCTTGTTGACGATCATGATTGTGACCGCTTGCCTTCATGCGCCATGTTGAAATATGTCATCCCATGGACCACGAACGATACCCCAATTATGGTGTATATATATATATACATTCATTGCACCATTATTATCTATAAGTGATGATCCTCTATATAATCCAAATAGGATATTAGCGTCAGTAATACTTATTAATCAGTGAAATAATGGAAACATGCTTAAATATTTAAATTAATTTAATATTTAATTAATTAATTAATAGACTTCCATTTAAATCAGTCCAATCGAACTAAAATTATGCCAATAGTTATAACAACAATAACAACAATAATAATAATAATAATGAAAATAATAAAACTAATAATACTAATAATATTAATAATAATAATAATATTTTGAGTTATATTTGTAATGAGATCAAAATTTCAAATATTTTCAATGATTTCAATTAAATGGGAAATCAAAATAATGAAATTAATTAAATTTTTCTCTCCCAGGGAAGTTATTCTTTTTACCAATTTTATTTTGATATAAAAATAAATTTTTTTTTAAATTTAAAAAGGAACGCATCAGAAATATATATATACGATTTATTTTATATATTTTATATTTGCCTTACTACGTCTTTGGATCCCATTCCAATCATGTCTCCCTCTCCTATCCCACCTTCCCCATTATTAAGGCACATCTCGATGATTTTATATCGAAGTGCAAGAGTCTGTAAAAATGGACCTGACAGAACGAAATAAGGGTCGATGTTCACCATGGAAACTGATACTGTATCAAAAGAGAGAGAGGGGGGAGGGTAAAAAGAGAGTTTGAGGGGGATGACCGATTAAACCGCGGGAACTTCTGTAATAAGCGTGTTCGATCTTGGAAAATTTTTTTTTACGCCTTCCCCTGGGGGCGTCTCCCCTTCTTTTTATTCCTTGGGATCAAAGATTATTAAACTCTATTACGATTTATACAAAGTTGTACATATCCCATTCCCCATTCTCATTTCACTGTGTGTTGTGATGTTTTAATAAAAAAGGATTTATATATATATATCTACATATATCCCTTCTGTAATCCCGTCAATTTAACAATGTTGTTAATTTTCGAGAAAGTAATAGTTTGCTTTTCAAACTCAAAAGTTGATAATTCCTGGCATTGTTTCAATTTAACTAATTGACGGCTCTCGTTCGATATATATATATATATATGAAACTGACGATTTACAAAATAAATAATTGACTATTCAAATTAATTTCATTAATCCGAGAGAAAAAAAATTATATATTGATCGGGTATTTTTAAACCGGAAAAAAATTATTTTTTTTTAATAATAATAATTTAATTAATTAAATTGTTGTTTGAGAAAATATGACTCTATAATAACAATAATATTATATTATAATAATAAATAATATAATTATATAAAATTACTAAAAATTAGTAATAGAAATTGAAAAATTTTTAAGTTAGGAAATTTTTTATTCTTTTTTTTTAAATAAATTTTCCACTTATTTTCTATATATAAATCGATTTTTTTTCTTTTGTATGTCCTTGTTACTGAGAATTTTCTACTATTTTTACAACAATGAGGAGCTGTTATAGAGTCATTTTTCCTCTAATGAGGGTGACAGTTATGACGATATATAGTGAAGCGATTGTGTGTGTTTTTTTTTCAGAAACCCTAATACACTTTCAACGTTGAAGTGGTGAGGAGGAGAAAAAAAAAACCAAATCTGCAACATAATTTTCTTATCAGCATTTTCCAGGAAAGCAAAAAAGATTTTTAAAGTAACTTCAATTATCCAAAGTGAATGGTGAATATTAGTTTTTCAGAATAGATAAAACAATATGGGAAACAATTTGAAAAAAAAGGAATAAATATTCTCGTAAAAGAATTTATGAAAATTGTGATTTAAATAATTTAAATTTTTTTTCCTTTAAAATTTGAAAAATTTTAGTTATTTAATAAATATATTTTTCTATATTTATATTTTATGTAAATACTTAATTATTTTTATAATTAATATAATAATATATTAATATTGCATACAAATAAAAAGATTCTTAATTCGACAACTCTTTTTTTTCTAATAATGAGAATTAGTGTTGAGCCACGTGCCTCGTCGATTTGTCAGAGACGCAAGTTTTTTTTTTTGATGGGGTTCTAATAATATATGAGGAGGATTGGTTTTTGAAGAATTAAGAGATCGCGTGGGGGTCTTTGCTTATTGTTTCGCAAATATAAGCCCACAGGACACGTGTCCTACAAACCAAAAACTCCTACCGATTATATTCGACCTGCATATTCTTAATATAGAGAGATCAACGAGGGTATTTAAATCATAATCTACATATTATCAACGCAGTTATATTTCGTGGTTAATTTATTTTTTAATTTACTTCATTTTTAATGTCACTTTTAATAAAGTATATTATGCATTTGTTTTTGATTTTCAAAATTTGACGTAAATTCAATTCAATTTTACACCCATTTGTTTCTGACACATTGTTACATTGATATTTTTGACATTATTTGTAAATGAGAGGAAAATTATAATTATGAAATTTGTAAATAACAAATTTATTTTTTTTTTTTACAAATATTAAAATTTTTCTCACGAAGGAAAAGTTAAATTTTTCTTTTTTTTTTGGAGAAAATATTGTGTGTGAATATTATATAAGACTTGCGTGGAATTTGAAATTTGATAAAAAAAAAAATTCGCGCGTCTGCTTCCGCGTGGGCTACGATGCACGACGAGCCGAGTATCGTGACGAGAATTACGAGGGGACGATTATCAAGGATTTTCCTAAATATATTCGGCGGGCTCGATAATATATCCGATGAATTTATGGGCAAGTACTGCTGGGAGAATGGGCATCGAGGGAGGGTTTTTGGGGTCACGTGGCACGGCGCGCACATCGGGCACCAAATGCAGCGAAATTTATTACCTTACCGTGCGGGAGACCGATTACTGATCGCGCCTAATCCAAAATCTCTGATTCTCCCCATTCGCACCTCATTCGAAACGTAATCGGGATTTTCCCTCTTCGAAATCTACCCTTTTGCATCACACGCTGATTCACGACCTGTTTTATGCAAAGCTCCTCTAAATCGAATATAAGGTAGTCGTGTGGAGTTATTTTCGTCTAATTGGCAAATTTTTTTCTTTTTTATTTGATTCTTTTATTCTTTTTCTTCTCTGATTTTCTTTTTTTATTTTCTCCTTCTCCTCTTCCTTCTCCTCTTCCTTTTCCTCCATTAACCTCTATTATTATACAAACTTTGAAATCAAAACTTTTGTATTAGGTGAACTACTTCAAGTCAGCACTTCAAGCCAGCGCGGCTGTGCGGTATGCGTATCTGACTTGCGTTCTAAGGGTTTAGGGTTCGATCCCTCATGCGTGCGAGATTTTTCGTTCTTAGTTTTAAGTGTTATAAGTACAATATTTGTTCATGTGTAATATCAATTATTAAATAATTATTAAATTAAGTATAAGTGCAAAGTAAAAAAAATTAAATATTATGAATTTAAAAAAATAAAAAAATTTACAACACAAATTATTTTTTGTAAAATAATTTAATTAATATAAATGATAATTATTATTTGAATTATTTATTGTTAATAATATTTTATAAATTCTAAATAACCTTAACTATTATTGGCTTCACATTACCTGTTCGTGGTAAAAATGGGAGTAATAAGCTAATAAGGATGAAATTTGCATTGGAAAGCGTGTTTTAGCATTTTGTAAAAAAGTGAGATTTTAAGTCCGGATGAGTACTTTGCCAGTATTATGCCAGTATTATTCTAGTACTACGTTAGTACTGGTGAGCGGGACAAAATCAGTACTGGACAGCGTTACCAGCCAGGGTTGGTCCACTACTGGCCCAGTACGGCAGTCAGTACTATTATACTGACTGGCAGTGTTGGGTCAGTACTATGCCAGTGGCACATTTCTACTTGGGCTTCTTCTCCTCCCTTTCCTCCACTATTATTTCCCATCTCCTCATCCCCTCCTTCTAATTTTTCATCTATGTTCTTCTTTTTCTCCTTTAATTTTCTCTTTATTTCTTTTACCTCCATTTCCTTTTTCCTTCTTCTTTTCTTCTCTTATTTATATCACTTTTCAAAACAATAATCTTTGGAGCAAAAAATTAAGGGAATGAAAAATGTTACAGAAATAGCAAAAATAAAGAAGTAATAACAAATTAAAATCATTCCTCTCCTATTCCTTCTTCCCTTAACATTATTCTTAAAATCGTTGACAAAAAAAATACTACCTCTTCATTTTCCCATCACACAATAAACACATCGATCTTATCAATTATATTTATTTGCGCTAATATTTGTCGGTAAATAAAAGGATCTTTTCTTTTTGTCAAAAAGAGATTAGAAGGGACAGATACTTGTTAAAGGTATTTCAAAAAGGTATAAAGAGGGAACACGTTTTATTGTCATCACTAAATAATAGAAACACACACACACACACACCTTTGAATTTTCAAGGGTAATGCCCCATCTTTGATCAATATGATTATAACCAATCAGAGATAAGCTCCGTTAGAATTAAGAGCGGTTGACTGAGTGCTACTGAATACTCAAAAAAAAAAAAAAAAAAAAACCCTTATCGATAATGCTGCTGTGACGCTACTCACCCCAATTTCTGATTTTAATCTCCCGGAATACATCGTGTATAAATTCATTTACCTAACGATTCGTTGAGCAAACGATCAAATGGGGTTGCTGTCAACATCTGGGCATAAAATTTCTACAAATCCAAATTGTTCTCAAAAAGGGTACTTGAAAAGTTGACGTTAGAAAATAAAAATGTGGCGAAATGTTTTTGATTTCCTATTGACTTTTTTCCACCTCCTATCCTCTTTTTCTTTTTTCCCCTCCCAACAATTTGCCTTGTCTTCTCCTATTTTCTCTTTTCCACTATTTCTTTCTCTTTTCTTCCTCCTATCTCTTTACCACTCTTTTTACCTTTTCTTCATAAAACACTTTCCCTTTCCTCCTTTTCCTTATATTTCTTCATAAAAGACGAAAGCGAGTTAAACAGGAACGGGATGAGGAGAAAAATGATTGGAATAAAAAGAAAGGGAAACGAAAGGGAGAAAAGAGTAAGAAGGAGGTAATAAAAGGCGGAGAAAATAAAAAAACAAGGAGAAAAATGAAAAAAGGGAAAGGGATAGAAAAAAAGGGAGAGGACAAGAGAGAATATTGGAGAAGGAAAGGGAGAAGGAAAGGAAGGGTATTGGAGGTGGCAAGGGAGAAGGAGGAGATAATAAAGGAAGAGTGTTTGGAAAAAAGAAGTTTAAGGGAATAAAAATAACAAGGAGAGGATAAATTAAAAAAGTGAAAAGGAAGAAAAAAAGTAGAAAAGAAGAAAGTGTATTGGAGGAGGAAAAGGAGAAAGAGGAGATGTCATGGAAGAGTGTTGGAGTAAAGAAAAAAGATGATGAAGGGAACAAAAGAACAAGAAGAGCTAGGGTAAATAAAAAAAGAGGAACAGGAGAATAAATGTTCGGAAAAAGAAAGAAGAGGAAAAGGAGAAAAGAAGGAGGAAAACAGAGAGGATTAAAGGAGAAAAGGGATTATCGGAGGTAAAAAACGAGAATTAGAGGAGATTATACGAAAGAAAAATTAAAAATCATTGCAGCTTAAAATTTCCATTAAAAATCAACAATTGTGTATTTTCACCTAAAACAAACTTTTTGAATATGTAAATTAGAAATCAGTCCCACCAATCGAAACAGGATACTACAAAATGAATTTTGTGGCTTGAACGAAGCTTGGCATCCTCTCTATCTCCCTCTTCCCGACTATAAACCCTAAAACCACCGACGCGTCCTTTTCACGGTTAATTCCCGCATGACCACGGGGGTAAAATTGAATTAATTGTATGCCGCGCGTTTTGATCCTAGGTACGTCGAGCGAGCGCGAGCATATTATATCCACGTACGCGTTTTGTCGCAAATTCATATAGGGAATCTCCCTCTCTCTCTCTCTCTCTCTCTCTTGAGTTAAATCCAGCGTGGTAATCAGTCGCCATTCTGCGCAACGTAACGTGTTGCGCCTACACGAACGTTTATTATCTATATAGTGGAAAATGCGCGCGACCCCTTCGTCAAAAGCTACTTGTACTATTCTGTTACGATATTCTGTAGACGCGTATTATACATGCACGCAGAATGTCGCTTAATTAAGCTTGCACTCATGGAGCGCTTTATTCATATACCTCAACACACTGTGAGGCTTCCTATTAAAAAATACCACGAATTCCCAAGCGCCACAGAAACGTGTGGGCCACCCGATGAAATCGAGGGAAACGTGAAGTTCTTTTTTTTTTGGTTGCACACACCTTCGACGTGTCTGGGATAAAAGGACGTTTGAGGAGTGAGCATTCAAATAATTCAAAGAGGGTCACGCAATATTGTCATCCTCCTCCACCTCCTTCTTAAATACTCCCTTCTATTTTTTATAATAAAATACTTTCCATTTTTCATATGAAAAATAGAAAATGTAAAAAGAAAAACCATAATCGACTTGTTTTAAATTAAAAATTAAAAAATAATTTAAAAATATTTAATTAAATATCCAAGTGAATTGGAGCAAAATTTTTGTGAAAATATTACAATGTAGCACGTCAGATACACACACACATATATAATAATTTGATATTGAATTGAAAAGAGTAGAATTTCTTTTTTTTAAATACATGAAAAATTTCATTTTATCATTTTTATTTCACGATAAAACATTGTGCGCATAAAATTTCCATTTCAAAGGGAAAAAAATATTTCATGCGTTAAAGTGAATGTGAATCGCAGACGAAAAATTGGTGAGGTTTTTTTTTTTTTTTAAATACCCTTCTTGTATTAGTCACTTAAAAAATAAAATTAGAGTTTTTAGTCGGCGAGAAACTGCTTATTAGAGTCGTTCCTTTTTTTTTACAGTCCCCGACTTCCATATATGCAGGTTTGTATCTGCATTTACACGCATTTAACCCCTTTGATGGACAGAAAGCACGTAACAGAGAGACGCTCAACGAAATACACGCGCGCATAGATATCCATTTCCATAAACGCATTGGTGGAGCATTTATATATATATATATTCGTCCAATTATCACACAGTTCGCTGAAGCTAATTTTCGGTATTCTGATCATCAATGATAGCCCAAAATTTTTAAATTACATCCCAAAAGCAAGATGCAAAATTTTTCTCATACCCAAAAAAAAAGTTTATGGAATTTTTTTTTTAGAAATAAAAGTTAGGTTTATGAAAATCATTAAAAATTTTGGGTTTTTTTAAGGAAGAGGATGGAAGAATAAAGAAGGCAGAGAAGAAATGAGAATGGATGAAAAATAGGACGAGGATAAAGAGAAGGATAAGAAACGGAGTTGGAAAACAGAAAGGAACAGGAGAAGGAAATGGTTAAGAAAAATAAAAGGAATGGATAAAAAGTAAAAAAAAAAATACTAAAAGGGATTGGAGAAACAAGAAGATGAGGAAGAAGTTAAGGGAAGAGAAGGGAAAGAGTAAAAGAAATGGAAGAAAGAAAATGATCTGAAAAAATAATTGAGGACCAAAAAAACTGTAAGGAAAAGGTAGGAGGGAAGAAAAACTACGAGGAGAAAGGACAGGGGAAAGAAGGGGTAAAAATAAGGATATGAGAAATAAGATGAGGAAAGAGAATGAAATGAGTAAAAAATAAAAGTATAAGGGAAAGAAAAGAGATGGAAATAATTTTAAGGAGATAAGGAAAATGGTAAGGGAAGAGAATGAAATGAGTAAAAATAAAAGGAAAATGGTCGGGAAAAGAAAAGGGATGGAAAAAAGGATAAGGAATAAGGTAAAGGAAGAGAATGGAAAGAGTAAAAAAAATAGAAGAAACAAAATGGTAAGATAAAATAGTGGAGGACAATAAAAATGTAAGGAATCGAAAAAATGGGTAAAGGAAAGGAAGTGGAGGAATAATTTTGTAAGGAAACCGATAAAAGAAGAATGAAGAAAAGGACTAGAAGGAGATTGGAGGTAAAAATAGATAAAAACAAAGAGGAGGGTAGAAAAGAAGAGACTTCAGGAAAGATTTCGATTGGAATATAAGAATTAAAAAGCATCAATGGAGGGAGAAATAAAAAAAATCGAATATGAGAGGAGAAAGGAAGAAATTACATTGAAATAAAAAAAATGATTGAAGGAACAAACAGTTGAGAAAAACAAATAGGAGATAAGACGAAAAGGCACTACAAAAAAAATTCTCTTTGCAAAACAGAAAAAAAATTAATTACTACCTTAGACTTTCACCTATCTAAAAATGTTTGTTCAAAAAATTTTTTTCCCAACAAAATTGCACCATCGTCAAATTGAATGAAACAGGTCAATTTACTTTTTGCTTGGCAAATAAAAGTCAGATGATTTTTTTGTATTATATTCAAAAAGAGACCTATTAAAGTAATTTTCTATAAATGATTTAGTGGTATTTGTTGAATTAAGAAAATGGAGGGGTATTATTAACTTATAGGACAGATGGGCCATGAATGTTTCATTTTATACTGCAGTCTTAGGACGATTTCAAAAGCCATCCCGTCCCTCTTTAATTCTTATAGATCAAGGTCTGTGTGTGTGTGTTCGGTTGCTACGATATAATCCAAACCATCTGGCTCGCGGTAGTGCGGATAAACGATTGGAATTGGGAATTGCTTGGTGCGGATCATCGAACGTGACCAATAGTAAATTAGGGACCTTGAATGTTGCGTGCCTGTCTCGGTTGGCTTCAATTTGGGTTTGCGTGAAACTCGACTCACTTTCATCATTTTCGGTATCCCACAAATGTCGATTGGAGATAATAGGTGCGCTCTCTCTCCCTCTCTCTCTCACTTCCAATCTGAATTCTAATATTTCTCTTTTCCAAAGTAGAAATTCTGTTTATTTATAAAAATTTGAGAAAATAAAAATGATTAAAATCAAATTTTGGTAATTTTTACTGTGGATGTTGATTTTTATAAAGAAAAAAGCTTTACGTTCCACTTGTGCCGCAAGGGAATGCGACGTACGAATGAGAAGGTAGAAAATGCGGTATCTCCAACTGGATGTGCTTTTATATATATATCTCTCTCTCTCTTCCTCTCGGCTCTTTTTTTATTAGAAATAATCCGGGAATTCGCGATATTACGTGAAAGAAGGTCACGAGGAAAGGTTATCGCGGGGGCTTTTATATTATCCTTTTTCAAAAGAAAAAGAGGAGGGTTGTGAAATCTGTTTCTAGCCGCTGTGCCGCTTCTTCCCTTAGCGGGTACTTACGTAACTATGACATCGGACCCTTGTGGGGAATGAAAAGATGCCGATAATTGAAGAATATTACCTCGTCAAGAGGAAAGAAAAAGAGAGAGAGAGAGAGAGAGGCAAATGTAAGCTCCAATTTCATTATATTCTCAGTTTCATACTTGTCTTTCGTAACGTCGTTGTCGTTTGACCAGTGAGCAAAGGCGTAGAGTTATCAAAATGGAGTACTTCAAGTCTCTTATTAGTGTCTTATATAGCGCTCGAGTGAGAGCTTCTCTCATTTAGATATACGTTTACAGTCCCGCACTTGCACCTACGTGGGATTACGTTGTCGAGGAAGATAAAAGGCAAGGCGAAAATTACTTCCGAAAGGAGGGGAGAAAGAGAGAATAAGTATTTTCCTTCGAATCACCCACGTCACTAAGTTGAATTTAATTATTTTTCCAACCCACTATTCAGGCAAATGTTTTTTTTAAATTTTATTTCATGATTCATTTGTTGAATGTGAATTTAATTTTAATTTTCAATCAATAAAAAGTTGGAGAATAGGAAATAAGTGATGGGAGGAAAAAAGGAATTAGGAAAAAGGGATAAGGAGAAGAAGGAGGAAAAGGTTAGAAAAAAGGATGAGATATAGAGAAGACTAAAACAATGTTTAGGAAAAATGAGGATGGGAAAAAAAAGGAAAGGAATGGGAGTGAGGAAAAGGGATAAGATTAAGAAAAAATAGGAAGAGTGAGGAAGGAGAAAAAAATGAAGAGGATTAAAGAATAAAGGGAAGTAATAGGAAAAGGAGGATGGAAGGTAGGGAAAAATCAGAAGAAAAAAAGGGAGAAAAAGGGAATGGAGGAGTATATCCCTAAAGAAAAGAAAAAGGACTAAATGGGATTGGAGGAAAGGAGGATAGGGAAAAGGAGGACGGAAGGTAGCGAAGAATCAAAAGAAAAGAAGGGGCAAAAAGAGAGAAAGGGAATGGAGGAGAATATCACTAAAGAAAAGAAAAAGGACTAAATGGGATTGGAGGAAAGGAGGACGGAAGGTAGCGAAGAATCAAAAGAAAAGAAGGGACAAAAAGAGAGAAAGGGAATGGAGGAGAATATCCCTAAAGAAAAGAAAAAGGACTAAATGGGATTGGAGGAAAGGAGGTTAGGGAAAAGGAGGACGGAAGGTAGCGAAGAATCAAAAGAAAAGAAGGAACAAAAAAAAATAATGGAAATGGAGGAAAATATCCCCTCCCAAAAAAAGGACTAAATGAAAAGAAATGGGATTGAAGAAAAAAATCCCTAATCATCGAAATCAAAACTACACAAGAGAAACAAGTGAAAAAAAATTTAAAAAAACCTCAAAAATTACTTCCTTGGACTTTTTATTTTTCACCATCATTCATTTTTCGATTGGAAAAAAAAATTCAAACAATATATCATATTATTTTTTTTCCCCTATAAAATTTTCGCACGTTGCGTATACGATGGGATATATGTTACCTCAAATGCTAATTTCTCTCTGGATTAACGAAATAAATTTGATTTCTCTTTGCAGCGATAGGCGTGAAAATTCAATCGCGAGAGACAGGAAATGCGATTCGACGCGACAGGACGTGCCGAATGAAATTTTGAAAAGCATTGAAAGACAAAACATTCACGAGGAATGGGACGCGCTTGTCACGTTCGCAAATGTTGTGTCTATATATAAATATATTTCTATATATATATGTGTAGGCACCAAACATGAACATTTTCACAACAGAGGAATCAGCGGAAACGGAAAAGTGAGGCGCGACAGTCAGATCAGCTGCGGACGGCTAACTCGCTGATTAACCAAATACCGGTGAACACGACAAACGAGCGGGTAAATAGCGTACAACCTGTCGTTCACACATATATATATATATATAGGCGAGCGTAAACGAGGGGTCCAAAATACGAACTTTTTCGACATCAATTATTCCACACTCCCAATTGACCTTCTCTTATTCTGTTTGTCGCCAATTTTCAACCTTGAGTGTGTGTCACAACCCTTGTCAATTCTAGCATTAACTTTTCACACGCTTGGATTATCCAACTGTATATAGTCTTTTTTAGATGGGTTACAATCGATTACTTTTCTCAAATTCAACTTAAAATGGTAAAAAAAAAAAATTATTTAGAATAATTTAAAAAAATTAAGTTAATGAGATGAATATTAAAATTCTTTTTAGAAGAACTATCAATGTTTGCTGGAAAAACAGTTTGAGTTGCATTTTCTCTCTCCCTCTCTCTTTTGGTTAGTTGTTGATAGCCCGCAGAATTACGAGGGTAAAAAGCTTGCTTTAATATCTCTTGGTCCGAGATGTTGAACGCGTCCGCAAGAAAAGTAAAGGGTGGTAATTTTTTTTTTTCATGAGACAGAGTGAGTGTCAGAGCGTGACCTGGAAAATTTGTGTTTTGGACACGAAATATAGCCGCTTTTAACCTCGACTTGTTAAAATGCACGCGACTAAAACGCATGCTCTCCCTCATTCAGTAAAGCGTAATCTGATCCAAAGCGGCCCTTACAAACACGAAGCATCGTCATCTCTCTCTCACTCTCTCTCTGTCTCTCGGGTTTTCTGCAGTTCCCACAGCAACGGCCACAGCTACGCCAGCAACGACGATCCACTGATATGTGTGTGTGTGTATATACGAAGTTGGCGAATTTGCGTAGTTAGCGTTACTTGTGCATTAATTGAGGATTACAACGGCAACGAGATACGAGAGGCATGGACTAGACGATATACGCCGGTATAGGACACTAAGGATACAGTAAATAGGATGAGGAGGTTTGCCAAGAAGGGTAGCAAAAGGGGAGAAGGATGAGGTGAGATGGTTAGGAATGGGAGAGAGAAAAGGGGGAGGAGTTGCAGAAGATTGGACAGGTTTGCAAGCGAAGGAAGAGGAGAAAAGTTAGTTTTCACTATAGGAAACTAAAAGAATTTTGATGTAGTAGCTGATTTTACTATTTTTACTATCAATGCACACCTAACTGAAAAGGATAAACTGATTAAAAATTAAAACTGAAAACAATTTTTCAATCTTCAATAATTTTTGCAAAATTTTATTCAAAGTAGTTCGCAATTAGGTCAATCGATGCCTTTTTTTAGAGATATACAGATGGCTGGAATTTATTTAAATAATAATGAAAAATTGAAAACAAAAATTGACCAAAAAGTTAATTTTTCAAAAATTAACAATGTTGTAAAACTCAGTAATTCTGTTATATTTTATCGAAAAAGGTTTGCAAATAGGTCAATCGATGTGTTTTTATGTCTTCTAAAAAAAGGCTTATAAATAATAAAATTTTAAATCAGAATTTTAAACTAAAATTGTCAAAAATTAGAAACTATGCAAAATTGATCATTTTAGAAATTTTGTAATATTTTATCGCAAAAAGGTTGCAAATAGGTTAATCAATGTGTTTTTATGTCCTCGATAAAAGGCTTATACAATTTAAAAATTTAAATCCATATTTAATACTAAAATTGTCCAAAAAGAAAATATGGGTAAAATTGATGATTTTCTTAAGTCTCAGTAATTCCGTTATATTTTGTCCTAAAAAGGTTAACAAATAGGTCAATCGATGTGTTTTTATATCCCCTACAAAAGGCTTATGCAAATTAAAATTTTAAATCAGTATTTACAGCTAAAATTGTCCAAAAAATAAAATTTGCACAAAATTGATGATTTTTTTAAAACTCAATAATTTCGCGAATTTTTATTCAAAAAGTTTCGCAAATAGGTCAATCGATACGTTTTTGAATGATTTATCGAAGGCTGGTATGTATTTAAATTTTAAATAAAATTTCAAAACAAAAATTCACCAAAAATACTATTAGCCCAAAATTAACAATTCAGAAAATCTCTATAATTTTGCAATATTTTGCACGCCAAGGGCGAAGAAATTAAAGGAGAGCTAATGAGAATGGGTTGAGGAAGAAGATGTCATGAGAAATGAAAGGGAGATGAGAAACTGAACGACAAGCGCGTGATGTGCTCAGGCCCAAATCTTAGTCTCTCACAGATTCAAGAGCACTCCTGATAACTTTCCTAATCAGAAACGAAACCCCCCTTGGGGTATTCCATTCGCTCAACCGTATCACTTCAAGTAATATCTATATATATATACGTAGCTCTATATAATTGACGCGGAAGCTCGATTTAGAGAACGCGCAGTGTCGCGTGCATTTCATGTCAGCCAGCTAAACGCGTAAGCTTTAAATGTGAACTTGCAAACATTTGAGTCGCCGCCGTCAGCATCAACATGGAATTATTCGAGTCGACAAGCGTATCGATTATATATATATATATATATATATTGAGGTTCCCAATGTTATTACGGTGTAATCGTCCAGCAGAGTCATGCGAAAATGATGGGGGCGGGGGTATGAAAAAGAAGGGAATTTCGATGTCGATCGAAATGTCACTGTGAAAGTCGAGGGTATTATGTTTATAATGATTTTTCTTATTCAATGGCGAAACTAATTTTTGGAATTTATTGAGAGGAGAAATAGATACATATAAATGGGGGACAGCGTCATTTTCCCCTATTTTGTTTGATTAACCAAATATTAATAATATTTTTCTCTATTAAAAATAATATATATTGCGAATTGTTTTAAATCTACTTATTTTTTAATATTTAATTAAAAAAAAATAAACTTTCATTTAAAATGTTAATTTGAAGGTTATGTTTTCTTTTTTTAGTAAAAAAAAAACAATTATGGATTTATAAAAAAAATATATCTCTAACCTTTACTGATATCTGATGTATCATATTTCAGATGAGAAGATCTGCTGGATACACACACGCGATTTAAATAAATTTCGAAACACTCCCGACACCCACGTGTTTTAATGAAAAAATAAAATATACTTTTCCTAAAGATTTAAATTAAGATGTTTGCAAATTAAAATTATTTAAACACTCACAGAAAATTATAAAGTATTAAAAGAAGCTGCAACGCTTATTTTAATTATAAAATAATTACACTCAAGTTCACTATTGCTCTTAACAGGTCAAAGCACGAATTGCAACTGATTGAAATTTGGGATTTTCCCACCGCACATTGATTACAACTTTATAGTCTTAAGATATCCTTTGTATTGAAAAAGTAAACAAACAGCTTGAGGTATGCTCAGGTATAAAATTATAATTTCAAGATTATTTCGTTACATTTAAAATATTTGGATATTGTAATTTTTTGAAAATTTAATATTATTACATTTATAATTACATACAAATTACAAAAAAAGTCATTTATGATTATATGGACACACACATATAAATAGGTCCAGACTCAAATTGCCAATGATAAAATTATAATTTGAAAGATTTAATTTTAGTACAAACTAAAAATATTTTTAAAAAATAACAAATAATTATAAAATGTAAACTTTTACCTATACTTTCACTTTTCACCTTTACTTTCACCTACACTTCAACTTTCACTTACACTTACTTACAACTTCATTTTCATTTACACGTCTCTTGAAGGTGGAAGTGTAGGTGAAAGTGTAAGTAAAGGTGAAAATGGAAGTAAAAGGTGGACATGAAGGTAAAGGTTAAAATAAAGGTGTAAGTAAATGTTCAACTCGGTATAGGCGAAAGTAAAGGTGGAAGTTTAGGTCTAAGTAAAGTTTTCAGATGGTGGTGGAAGTAAGAGGTGGATGTAAAGGTAAAGGTTATAGTGAAGGTGGAAGCAAAGGTAAATGTGGAAGTGCAGGTCTAAGTAAAGTTTGAAATGTAGGTGGAAGTAAAGGTAAAGGTAGAAGTGATCGTGAAAGTGAAGGTGTAAGCAAAGATTCAACTCGGTGTAGAATCTTGTAGGTGAATTGTAGCTGGCAGTAAAGGTGGAAGTTAAGGTAGAAGTTAAGGTGGAAGTAACGGTTCTACTGGGTGTAGGTGGAAGCAAAGGTAAAGGTGGAAGTATAGATCGAAGTAAAGATTGAATTGTAGGTGGCGGTAAAGGTAGAAGTTAAGGTGAAAGTGGAAGCAAAGGTGGAAGTACAGATCGAAGTTATGATTGAATTGTAGGTGGCAGTAATGGTAGAAGTTAAGGTGAAAGTGGAAGCAAAGGTGGAAGTATAGATCGAAGTAAAGATTGAATTGTAGGTGGCAGTAAAGGTAGAAGTTAAGGTGAAAGTGGAAGTAAAACGTAATTTTTAAAATTTAAGTGACAATTTTCTAAATTTTAGTATGAACAAAAAAAAGATAATAACAAAAATTTATACAATAAAAAGGATCTTTCATCTTTCTAAAGAAGAAAGAGTTACATGATTGCATACAGAACGATTGGTGAATTTTTAAAACAACAAAAGAGGCGGGTCAGCAAGAAAACAAAGTTCATCTTTTTCATTTTGAGGTGTATACACGTTGACGTGGAGCATATATAAATATATGTATATGCGTATGCAAGAGAGAGTAAGAGAGATAGAGGATTTATTAGTGTTTACGTTACGCGGGTAATATGCAAAACAGTAGCCTTGTTTCTTTACTGTGCTGTCACACCACGTAGAGGTCCGCCGGTCACGTTATAGAAGCGCGCGTGGCTGCGGGTGTCTTTTCTACGCTCCAAAGCGACGCTCGTAATTAATTCGTTTGATTTATATCGGCAAAGGACTCGAATGCTAATTTCGTATTTACTTGTTAGCAGTAGGAGTATGGGAAATAATCTCTCTCTCTCTCTTTCTCTCTAACACACTGTCCCATGTACCCTCTGAAGACCCCATATTGTTTTCCCGTCTGTCTACGGGGTCCACCTCCTCTTTCACACTGTACAAAGCAGACCAAGAGTATAGTAGTTGAAGCTCGCTAGCTCGCGAGACACAGTGGATAATTAAAGTGCGCGGCCTTTGTTCGACTTGGATCGATAGCTTCTTCGACGGAAGTATATTACGAAAGAAAACACCCTGTCCCATCTTATTCTTCTTTCTTTTTCACGCTCCCACCTCCTTTCCTTTTTCTTCTTCTTCATGCCTTCTCTTCCTGCTCAAGACTACTCGAGATTCCTCTAAATGCGAACTCAGCCAAAGAAAATGACTAGGGTAGGGTGTATTATTGTCGATTGGAAAAAAGTATATATCTTCCTCTCCCACTGTCTTTCTCTCATTTTTTTTTCTCTCTCTCTCCCTTTCATTTCTACTTTGGCGACCCGTATGGAAATCCTAGCAAACTCACTGTTGGATATCTCTATATATACATATATATATAATAAGGGATGTCAATCTAGGTGTGAAATCCAATATCTCTTTCCCGAGAAAAAAAGCCTTTTTTATATAGGAAATAAAAGAACTAAAAAAAAAGAAAATTGTGATAATGAATAATAAACAAATTAGTTTTTTTTTTACAATTAGCACTCGGGATTATTTTCATTCTCTCAAATCTATATATTATCCTTTTTCAAAACTATCTCAAATGAAAATGGAGTTTACTTTTAATTATCGTATATGGTAACATTTTCTTTCTTGTACGCTTCGCTTTGGTACTTGAAAGAGTAAGTGAGAGTGAGAATGGGAGAGAGAGAGAGAGAATAGCTTTCACGGTAGGGTTTATTACTTTTTTTTATATTTAGAAGTTTAAAATTTAAATCTCATACAATTTATGAATTGTAATCATTAGATTTTTTTTTATTATACATATTTGACTAAAAAACCACCAATAATATAATTTTCTCTTGATTGTTGTGTATTAAACAAAGAAAGAAAAAAAAGAGTAAATAATAAAGACGTAGGTTAAATTTAGAGGAGATAAAATAATGAGAAATTGATGCGTGTGCATGAAGCAATATTAAGTCTCTTCCCATGAGTACTTCCTGTATCACGATTCGACTTCGAAAAGGTGTGTGCGCTTGTTTGCAATGTCCGCCGGCGCCAAATAGGGTAGTCAGATGAGAAAGTGTATGTATATATATCACACGCGCGTTACCAAGAAGGGAATATATATATATATACAGAAACCCTTGTATACATTGAAATACTTTTAATTAACTTTCAAGTCGATATTTCTCAAATTACATTTTCCCGTTTCTATCTTGAAATGAGAAAAAAAATATTCCCTCTTTCTTGCGACGAAAATATTTTCAACTAAAGAAGAATTGTAGAATTGCAAATTTTTTTAGGTGGAAGTAAATATAAACGTGGAAGTAAAGATCGAAGTGTAGATGGAAGTAAAGGTAAAGGTGGAAGCAAGGGTTGAAAGGTAGGTAGGAATAATGGTAAAAGTGGAAGTAAGGTTCAAAGTATAGGTGAAAGTTAAGGAAAGGTGAAAGTAAAGGTTGAACTCGCTGTAGGTGGAAGTGAAAATAAACATGGAAGTAAAGAGCGAAGTGTAGGAGGAATTAAAGGTGGAAGTATAGGAGGAAGTAAAGGTAAAGGTGGAAGTGTAGGTGTAAGTAAAAATAAAGGTTGAATTGTAGGTGAAAGTATAGATAAAGGTGGAAGCAAAGGTTAAAAGGTAGGTAGGAATAATGGTAAAGGTGGAAGTAAGGGTCAAAGTGTAGGTGAAAGTTAAGAAAAAGGTGACAGTTAAGAAAAAGGTGAAAGTAAAGGTGGAACTCGCTGTAGGTGGAAGTAAAAATAAACGTGGAAGTAAAGAGCGAAGTGTAGGAGGAAGTAAAGGTAGAAGTATGGGAGGAAGTAAAGATAAAGGTAGAAGTGTAGGTATAAGTAAAAGTAAATGTTGAATTGTAGGTGAAAGTATAGATAAAGGTGGAAGTAAAGGTTAAAAGGTAGGTAGGAATTATAATAAAGGTGGAAGTAAGGGTCAAAGTGTAGGTGAAAGTTAAAAAAAAGGTGACAGTTAAGAAAAAGGTGAAAGTAAAGGTGGAACTCGCTGTAGGTGGAAGTAAAAATAAACGTGGAAGTAAAGAGCGAAGTATAGGAGGAAGTAAAGGTGGAAGTATAGGAGGAAGTAAAGGTAAAGGTGTAAGTGTAGGAGTAAGTAATAGTAAAGGTGAAAATAAAGGTTAAATTGTAGGTGGAAGTAAAAATAAAGGTGAAAGTAAGAGTAAAGGTAAAAGTATTAGTGAAGGTAGAGATTTTCATTATTATCTTTCGTAAAAAATCGAAACAATTTGTTTTATTAAAGGAAAGAAAACAAAATAGTAAAAACAAACGAAAGAACAGTAGTTTCATTAAATTAAAAAATTTTCACAACTTTAATTGGTTTAGATATCGTGAAATTGCAGCTCGCTTGAAATTGCAGAGTTGGCGCAAAAGCACATCCTTTTACTTAAATAGGAGACGAAACTGGCTTCTGAAAATGTGTGGTGACTCAAATATAGTATTTCGTTTATATATGTATATATATTCATGCAAGTGTATTTCTGTGACATATAGAAAAGGCCCATGTCTATATAGTATGCGTTTATCTGTGTATGTGTGTGTATATGTATATAGTAAGCACACCTGCATACAAGTGAACCGAGTAGAACAGAAGCACACAGTATATTGGTTCAAACCCCGCGTACTCAGCGCTCATGAATATGCTGGGGCACGGTGTGGTTCGATCCTGCTTCATCCCCTTGAGCCCCGGTCAATCTCACCCCCTCACCTCCCATCCCAACTACATTGTATCGAGAAAGGGGGTTTTTGGAAAGGGTTAAGGCTCTCTATGTGTTTATATCGAGCGACGTACTTTATCTTCCTATATATATATATATGCAATTTAGAAAAAGGAGAAAAAAAATCAAGACGTCAAAAAAAAAAAAATAGTGAATGTAAAAGTTTCAATATTGTTCCGAGAAGATTGTAAAAGAATTCAAAAAAAGACTTTCTTACTTCCAAAAAAAAATATGCTTCAGGGGTCGGAAATCTAAACCGAGTTTATTACTTCTTGCTTCTTTGGGGGAAACGGTCTCATGAACTCAATACAAGAGGGCACAAGGCGATGGCGCAATGGCAATAAGAGAAGGGGAATTTTATTTGCCTCGGACCGGAAAATCCTTCACCTTTTTCTTCTTGGCGCAAATTCACTTTTGCGCGCAACAGCTCTGTGTGTATGTGTTTCGTCTGAATCGAACCATTTCAACATATATATATATATACAACGCGCCATCATCCATCTTTGAAAATCAAAGTATATTCCCTGTTCGCATGGCGATAAATCTTTTTGTGCAAGACGACAGCCTACAATCTAGACTCTTTCGATTTATATATAGGTATAGAAGACTCGCTTCTTTAAAAGTTCTTCCTTTCTTTTTTTATATATCAAGCCCTCAACTTTGACGTTTGTTAAGATCGTGACTTTTTGAGGAGAGACTTTTGCAACATTGAGATCGTTACCGAAAAATTAAATTGTTAAATAATTATAATTTTTTTTATATAAATCATCTTTAGAATGAAATTTTGGTTTTCTGAGTAGAGATATATAGAGGGAAAGAGGAATTAAGGCGTAGGAATAGGCCCTTTCATTAGTGTTTTGGTATCGTGTTTCTAGCCACCCTAACGAGTTGAATGAAGGGTTGTCGCGCCGTTGCGCGCCAAACTACGAGAGGTTAAACGGGAATGAACGAGGAAGCAACGGAGAAGGGTTGTTTGCAGTTTCCCTCTAATTTTGTTGGAAACATCGTTACACCTAGATTGTATCATCTTGTTTATGGGCTTATAACCTAGATGTCGTAGTCAACAACAGACCTCACTAAACTTGCCGTACTACTCTTATTTCCCTCAAAGAGAGACGCAGAGAGAGAGAGAGAGAGAGGGAGAGAAAGAGATTTCCCACTCCTCTCACTTGTTCCCCTATTAGCAAACAATAGGTCGTTGATAAAATCACATCAATTGTACCGAGAAAAATAAAATTTTATTTTAATGTACGTTTTAAATTTCGCTGAATTGTGGTTTTAGTTCATGGACGCCTCCTACAGATGTCGCGTTAGTATTCTTTTTCTCTTCTTCACCTGTGGAAAGAGAAATTCGTTATTTTATATTTGAATTTCGTGGTACTGCGATTTTAGTTCGTAGACGCCTTCCAAAGATGTCGTGTCAAATACAGACAGCTTTCTTTTTTCTCTTCTTCAATATGGAAGGAAAAATTCAGGTGTAGACGTTATTTTATATTTGAATTTACGCGGTATTGTGATTTTAGTTCATAGACGCCTCCTACAGATGTCGCACGGTATCTTTTCCATTACTTTAACACTTTTTTTTCAAATATCACCTACTGAGTCACTTAGTTATAGTTCTTTTTTCCAGATTTTTGCGTGAATTTTAATTTAGTTCAGTGACGCTTCCCACAGATGTCGCCTCGAAAAGACGTTGAAGTTCAGTGATCCAACTACAGCGACTACATAATTTATTTTCTACTAAATCACCTTTTTTTTGGTGTAGATTTGAAATTATTTTGCTTCCAACATTAGAGAAAAATTCCTGAATTAAGGGATTCTATGTGCCTTTTGAAAAAGGGGCACGCAACATCGAGAGTGTGCAATTGCATTTTCTGCATTCAGACCACGAGTACATAGAGGGTTAGAGTTACTATAAGAGAGATGGAGAGAGGGAGAGAGAGGTCGGCAAAGTTCTGAAAGGCGTAATATCCGTTGTAGGGTGTGCGGATCCAGCACGAGTGCTACGCGTAGAAAGGTATGCAACGAAGGTTGATTAAACGAAAGTAATACGTGGGTAAACCCAGTGGCTAACGTAGACGGTATTCAGTATTCACTTTCTGGTCATAAAAGCCCATTGAGCGCCCTATAGTAACGGTAATATGGTTCGCCGTGACGGAACCCTTCGTCCATCATTGACAGGCTATGCAGCCAACCATTGTCAGGGTTGGGTTACATTGTCATGTCTACATATATATGAGTGATAATGTTGGCCTATGTTTTGGTCCAATGTTCAGGAAACACATCCTCACGCACTTCTATATCCGTCACACGTTGTTCCTCTCATGGGTCCTTTGCGAATATTACGACTTCTCTCTCTCTCGACATGATATTTAACATTCAATGTCCTTTCACGCATATTCTGCGTATCAAGGAGAGTGAGTGAGGAAGCATATTGATGTGCAATTTTCGCATATATATGAGAGAATGCCGCCAGTATCTGCCTTTACCTTCTTGCTTCGAAATATACTGCAGAGCATTATTCCATTGTAATGGAGACTATTGACTTAATGAGAACATACAGGATTTTGAAACGTGAGGTGTCGCATCGCGTTGATATTGTGCGTGTTTTGGCATCACGTGAGCTTTACTGAGAGGAATTACCTCATGATATTATCATATACTGGGATTTTGATTAAAAATTTATTTTTAGAAAATAATTTTCTACACTGGAAAGAGAAAACCAATTCTAATTTTTGGATTTGAAAAAAATTCGAAAAACTGAAAAGACATTTTTAAAAAAATTAAATAAAAAACTAATCCTTATCTTTAGGAGAGTAAAAAAAGGATTCCTAGAAAAACTCAAAAGACATTTTCTCAATTCATAAACAATTTAAATAATTAGAATAATAATAAAATAATTAAACATAATCTGCCGTGCAAAATCATGTATAGTTTTTTTTTAATAAAATTAAAATTATCAACCGTAATTTGTTAGCTTTGGTTTCTGTTGAGTAAAAGCAATTTTTTTCTTATACTACTATAATAACAGCACAACTGGTGTGCTGGATATTCTCAAAGTTTTTCTAACACGTTTAGGATATAATGGTTTCACCTGAATTTCTTGTCCGAAAAAAAAGTAGAAAAGAAAAACAGAAAAAATAAAGACACTCTGAGAGGGAAAAGGACAGAGAGTATAGTAATCCTAGCCTCGTAGTTGCGCGCCATCTGTTCACAAACTAGGAAAACAAGTTTTCACCACGCTAAGTTTGTCAATCTATTGACTAGCTATAGTTCATGCCATTGTGTCAGCTGTATGTAATTTTTTTTCCTGCAAAATGAATTTTTAAATATTCTAATTTGTAACTAAAATTCCAAAAAAATATAGGCATAAATTTAAAATACTATAATAAAAAAAAATTTTTTTGCAGTTATTTTTCCTATTGTAGAAAATATATAAATATGTATTTAAAATACTATTTTTTGTATTATTTTATAATTACTCCATTATTCTAATTATTCCATTAGTATGTAGATGATGAATATACAATATAGGTTATATTCGCTAGATTTACTTTAATTAGATGAACGCAACAGAATTTGATTTTACGCAAACAAAGAGGAATTAGTAAACTAATTACTATAAAAGTTACATGTAAATTTAAAAAAATTTAGAAAAATTTTTGTAGATGCTTTAAAAAATTATAATTTATAAATTAATCAAATATTATTTTGGCAGTTTTTTAATATGAATATTATGACAACAAAAGTCCTTAAAAAGGACAAAATTGACAAAAAGCGATCATAACCTTAAAATACAAAGTCAAAAGATGAACGTAACCTTCAAATTTGAGATTATAGGCTAAACAACGAACATAACCTCAAAATTTAATGGCAAAAGACGAACGTAACCTTAAAATTTGAGGACATAGGTCAAACAAAAAAACATAACCTTAAAATTTAAGGTCAAAAGTCGAACGTAACCTCAAAATTTCAAAATTTAAACAAAAAGCAATCATAACCTCAAAATTTAAGGTCAAAAGACGAACGTAACCTTAAAATTCAAGGTCATAGGTCAAAAGACGAACGTAAATTTAAAATTCAAGGTCTTAAGTCAAACCACGAACATAACCTCAAAATTTAGGCCTAAAATATTAAGAATTTTTCTTTAAAAAAATTTCTAAATTAATTTTCTTTTACTTTACACTTTGTAAATTGCTTCTGAATATAAAATTAAGATCAATACTGTTTTCAGTAGACACAAGAAAAAATATTTTTTAAAAAATAAATAAAAGGCGAATACACACATCAATTTATATCCAACTTCCTCTCATTCTCTGACCTTTATTTCAATGTGTTCGTATATTGCAGTTAGACGAAGCTATTGGATGTCATTCTGTGTCCACTTTCGCTTACATCTATACGCACGTTCGTTGCGTTTGCCTTGTCAATTGAAATAAAATCAACGCACATATGCGGACCTTCCCGAAGTCAATTGTAGCAATCGTGTTTATGTTGTGTATATACATATACATATATATTGTCTGCATTCACGTACGTGTGTATTTTTCAATGAATTCAGTTTGGTCATGATTGAAAGTAGAGTCGATGGGAAGCGCGAGAAAAAACAAGAGGGAGCTCAAAAAAATAAAAAAAAAAAAAAAGTTGGGAACCTTCTATTTTAATAAATGTTTCTACTTCCTGGGAGCGTTCGCCGACAACAGTTATCAATTAACGCGTCACTGATTCTTCATGTACGATTTTTTTTTTTTCATTTTCCTCAACGATATCAGTTTCTATGGAAATTGCAAAAAAATAATATTCAAAATGATAATATTAATAACTAACAGTTATCAGAATTAGATAAAATTAGTATATATTTTTTTTTTGTTTGAGAGACTTTATCAAAAAAAAAAAAAAAAAAAAATGTTTGTTTTCTCTTGGGACTTTTAATTCACCAGTAGTAAATTACACTGTATGCAATTAATTTATCATTTTCCACTCGAAAAAAAAACAAAACAAACAGGATTATATTCATGGCATTCTTTTTATCTTCGTTTATATATATGTTTTAAAAATACGTTCCTATATATTATATTGAATCGGTATGATGTTTCCAGTAACGCCTCCTGTTGTTTCGAGAGATACTCGAATATATTTATATGCCTGAGGACACGTGGATCTAGGTAGGTATATATACGGGAGATATTATCTGTTACCTCCCCCCTCTATATATATTTATATATATATATATAGTAGGTATAGTTAAATTTTTCATGGTAATAAGTGGCTATATGGTCTATTTTGAGGTTATGTTTGACCTATGACCTTGAATTTTGAGGTTATGTTTGACATATATGGCCTTGAATTTTGAGGTTATGTTTGTCGTATAATTCTTAATTTTGAGGTTACGTTTGACATATGGCCTTGAATTTTGAGGTTATGTTTGTCGTATGACCTTTAGTTTTGAGGTTATGTTTGAAATAAATCCTTAAATTTTAAAATTATGTTCGACCTATGATCTTCAATTCTGAGGTTACATTTGACCTTAAATTTTGAGGTTATGGTTTTAAACTTCAGAAAGTATTGAAGTATTATTTATTTGTTTTTGTAAAATTTTTGTTTTTTCCTCTTTTTCCTATTCGCAAAAGAAAATTGCTGTTTCACGGTAAAATTGAGCAGGGAAAAGTTTACAATAAGTAGTACGAATAGGAGAGTACACGTTCTGATATGGGGTATACGAATCCAAAGGGATGGTTAGAGACTGAGTTATACATAAATATTTATATATATATATATCTCCACAGCACAGGTCGCGGTAATTTCTGCCGCTAAAATCATCGCACCCATGGGAATTTCTCTGTTTCCGTATAACATATACACACTGTTTCATGCAAAAGCCAGAGCATACGAAATATTTCCGTTCTTATACAGATATATACTGAGAAATACATTTTTTTTTTTTTTTTTTGAAAATACAACATTTGAAAATGTTATTAACCTATGGATAATTTTGCTACAAAATAATTTAAAAAAAACCCTTTATTTGTTTGATTAATCAGGAATTCTCCAAATTTTAAGGTTATGTTCAACTCTTAGAATGACCTTTGCACCATTTTTTTTTAATTTTGAGGATATTTTCTCCTATCTTAACCGACTCAATTGTCCATTTTACTGTATATAGCGTAAATATTTTAACATAACCTAAAAAATCCTTTAGAACCGCTGTCTATTTTACCCATCACATCAGAATTTTAACATAACCTTAAAAAAAAACCTTAGAAGGTACACAAAAAATGGAAAATAATCTAACCCTAGGATGCAGTTTATATTTATTATACATTTTTGGAGTCGCTGAAACCGAATCCGCTGTTTATTTTACCCCATCAGGTTAGAATTTTTACATAACCTCAAAAAAGAAATTAAATTTATTACAAATTAGAGTTTTGTTGTCTTAATTTGTTAATAATAAATTATTTAGAATTTTTTTAAATTACATATTCAAAAATTATTTTAAAAACAATTCTTTACATTTTTTCATACTTTTCTCAAATATAGTATATACAAGAGACAAAGGATTGAATATTCCATTGAATATTTTAATACACTTTTTTCTGCTCTCTCTCTCTCTCTCTCTCTCTTTTTTTCGAAAAACTCATGCGGTTCTTTTATCAATGAGCAAGATAAATTTGAGAGCTTTGCAGAAAAAGAAATATATAAGGAAAAAAAAGAGGGAAAAAAAATCCGCAACACAAAAAAAAACAGTATTGAAGATAAAAACGATGGAGGCAATTGTGTGCCAAGAAAGAGTAGATCGAATAATTTTTCACAGACATGGATTCTCTTCAAATACATATATATATATATATACATAAAAGACTGAGGTCGCGACAAATATAGAAAATTTTCGCTCTACTTGTTAGCTGGACATGACCACACTCTTCGGAAAAATTTTGCAAGATACACCAGCGTAGTAATATGAAAATACTTCGTTCTCAGAGGAAGCAGTGAGAGGAAGAGAAGGGTGGGGGAAGAAGGACTTTATTTTCCTTCTATTTTCCATAAACGTGTCAAAGGCACGGTGCAAAGACACAATTCTCAGCTCTTCTCTATATATGTATATATATATATAGGTGTGTCGCGTCCTTCAAATGGCATTAAGCGTGAAATATATCCTGCACTTGACAATGGTGCAAGTATAGAAAAGGATCGTGGAAATGGGCGAGTAGACGAAAAAGGAGAGCGAGAGAGAGAGAGAGAGAGATGATTGTGCAAAAGGGTCTCGAAAATGATTGCTCAGCAAAAGGGTGAGATCTCTCGAGTATGATTAATATGTCGAGAAAATTGAGACAATTACGTTTACACGATTCGGATATACCCATCATTTCCTGATTATACATGTAACCATGTTGCGTTTAAATTTTTTCAATTTTCATAATATTATTTTACAAACCATTTTTTTTTTCAACTATTCATGTAAATATTCTTAAAAAATATTCTACGATTATTTTTTTTTGCGATATAGGGCTCAAAAAAGTGGCACTTTACCCCCTAGTATGGGAAAAAATGTTTATTTGACCATCTAGTGTTTGAAACGATTACTTTTTTCCCTAGGGCTGAAAGAAGTCAATTTTACTTGCTGAGATTGGAAAAAAGTGTTGTTTTAGATTTCCTAGTGTTTGACTTTACTTGCTGAGATTATAAAGAAATGTTTTTTTTTTACTTTCTATAGTGTTTAAAACCACCACTTTGCCCCCTAGGATTGAAATGAAAATCTCAGCAAGTATAGTAGACTTTTTTAAAAAAAACCTAGGGAGTAAAATGGTATTTTCAAACACTAGGGAGTAAAGCAGTCTTTTTTAATCAAAGAAGTAAAATAAATTATTTCTTGAATTGAAAAAGAATATTTTACTCTCCAAGGTTAAAGAACTTTTTTAATGATGAAAAATTATAATTGAAAAAAATTCGTAAAAACAGTGTGGGAGGGGAATTAGATATTTTTTTTTGCAAAGCTATGTCATTCTACGTAGTTTCGCTTCTGAAAATTAGTGTGGATCGGGACTAATAACGCGCGTTTTATTACTGCGACGACCCTTTGATCGCAAGTTCACTTCTCTCGAAATGGGAAAGTTTTAATTAAACGTACGATTAATATATATATATATATATATATATACATTTCGCGTATAAGCACAACGAGGAAAACGGATATCATAAACGATCGTTGAAAATGAACACCCTATATGTATATATACTTTTTATACATATGTGTATTCTATATGGTGTTCCATTGCATATTGTCGCATGCCATTTACTGCATATATAGATATATCGATTATTATAAAATTGCCCGGCACAATATGCTTCTTGAATCGATGCCAAAAAAAAAGAAATTTGTAATACTCTATACAAAATGAGAAGAAAAGATCAATTTTCGTGAAAATGAAAAATATTTATTATTTAAAACTTTGAAAAATATTTGCATGTAATTTTAATTTTTTTTTTTGTTTCAAAATTATTTTTCAAACAAAATTTCACTACATTTTTTTTTATCATCTATTTGAGAAAAATATACCGTTATTCTAAATTTTAACTGCCTATAGCTTAAAAATTAAAAAAAAAACAATTTTATTGAAAAATATAAAATAGAAAAATGTTTTTTAAAAAAATGAAAAATTTCTAAAAAAAAAATGAAAAAAGAATTTCTCCCTTAAATATTTTAATTGGATAAAAAAAACTTTTTTAGATTAAAGAGACCTGATGTTTCTTTTAGCTTCATATGTTAGGAAAAAAAATCTTTTGAAATTAGATCATATGAATAACGAAGTTACATGGTATTTTATTTACATATAAACATAATAACAAAATGTTATTTTCAAAAATAAATATCCGAATCTAAAATACTTTTTTTAATACTCGTTTTAATCGTAAAATTATAAAAAAAATTTTTTTGCTCTTACAAAATGTATTTTTTAAAAAAATTATTTATATTCGATAACAATAAAAACTATTCATACTTTTTGCAGTTTGTTAACTTTTTTTTTCATTGAATATTTATATTGAAATATAAATATCTTCTATTTCGTATATCTATATATAGGGTAAATCTGTTTTGAATAAAAAAAAATAACATTTGTGAATGTGATATTTAAATTGACTTTGATAGAAATAAAAAAGCAAATGAAAAAAAAAAAAAAAAAAAAAACAATACACATACATAGTAATAATTAAGCATTAAATAAAAGCTTGAAAAAAATACGCTTCGGTCGTTGTTAAGCTGATAATATGATACGTTGCTGTCAGTTTCAGACGTAAAAACGAGTTTTAACAAGCTACATGAAACACGAGTATCGGTTTTACTCTTTGCTGGCGCTCATAATTGGTAGAATTACTAATGATCCCGGTTACAGTCGATTTCTCCACCCACCTTGGGAAAATACCGTTACATAATAACATGATAACAAAATAATTATTTAAATCCAATTAAAACTTTAAATTCCATTTTTATACAATTTTCCGCATGTAATTAAAAAAAAAACACACACACACACAAATATAATAATTAAAATAAGAAATCCTTTAAAATTATTTCCAATTATGAAAATTATTTTTTTAGCACAAAAAAAATTCTTAATTTTTAATTAAAAAAATTTAATTTTATATTAACGCTTACAAAAAAGGTGAAAGTTTATAATTTTATTTCTCTTGTAAAAAATATTGCAAAAAAAATTTTTTTTTTCAAATAAAAATTAGTATTACAATTAAAGTATTCCACATTTTAAACCATATTTCTTTTATATTACTAAAAATATTACTCTATATATTTAACCGCTAAAGTTGATTTTAAAATTTTGTCAATTTTATTCGACAATAATCAAGTGCGTGTATTATAAATACAATAAACACATAAATTCAATAATTGTGATTTGGTTTCATTATATCGATTCAAAAGCGAGAGAATGCATTTGAATGAATCTCAATTATTGTTAATCCGAAATAAACATTGCAAGTTTGGTGCATAGCGGAGTGTAATGCTAAATCACTAATGTAATGTTCCGTACGTTTCCAGGGGATTACTCGAAAATGTCGTCTGCGCGAGCTTTACTGCTGAGAGATGCACTGCAAAATTATAAATGCGGCAAACCGCAAATAACACACGCGCACGCAGAGTGAATTTATTTTACAGTAATTATATATCAAGGTATACACATATTGCAAAAGTTGGTTGGACTGTAGATGAAAATATATATTTAAATAAACAAGCTCAAAAAAAAAAAAAAAAATTTTATGTAAAAATAATAAATTGGAATATGTTTGAAATCAGAATTTCCTTTAAGAATAGTACAACTGACGGTAGAAATCAGTTGACGGTAGTACTACTAACGGTAGTACTACTGACTGTAGAATTTAGTTGATGGTAGTATGAATGGCGGTATAATTACTAATAGTAGTACGCAACTGACGGTATAATAACTAACAGTAGTACGACTGACGGTAGAAATTAGTTGACGGTAGTACTACTGGCGGTAGAAATTACTTGACGGTAGTACTACTGGCGGTAAAACTTAGTTGACAGTAGTACTACTGACGGTAGAACTTAGTTGACGGTAGTACGATTGACGGTAGTACTACTGACTGTAGAATTTATTTGATGGTAGTATGACTGGCGGTATAATTACTAATAGTAGTACGCAACTGACGGTATAATAACTAACGGTAGTACGACTGACGGTAGAAATTAGTTGACGGTAGTACTACTGGCGGTAGAAATTAGTTGACGGTAGTACTACTGGCGGTAGAACTTAGTTGACAGTAGTACTACTGACGGTAGAACTTAGTTGACGGTAGTACGATTGACAGTAGTTCAACTAATTGTAGAACTTAGCTGACGGTATAATTGCTAACGTTAGTACGACTGATGGTAGTATTACTGACGGTATTACTACTGGCGGTATAACTAACGGTAGTACTACTGACGGTAGAATTTAGTTGACGGTATAACTAACGGTAGTTTGACTAATGGTATTACTACTAACGGTAGTACAACTACCGGTAAAACAGCCAGTAGTTCTACTGACGGTAGTAAAAATGACGGTATATTTTATTAAATTAAAAAAATATTTTTATCAATAACCCCTCCCTCCAAAAAAAGAGTGAAATAAACAAAATTCACTATATATGTATGTACCATAATATAATAAATTATTCATTAAATTACCAAACAAAGAATGTAAATACCTTCAATATGGTACTCATTAATCAAAATCAATATCGAATATAATAAAAGAGACATTTTCCTTATAGAGGGGAAGGTTCGGTATATATATATATATATATATATATATATATATGACAAACGTCAAATTAAGTCGTTTTGTCGGACGTTTTGACGCTCATATACTATATATATAAATAAGAAGAACCGAAAAACCCTTCGTGATTTCCTATTAGCTCAAATATCGCCTTCGCTAAGGACGAAAGTAATAATTTATCCCGGAGCATGATGGGTATAGAGAAGGGCAGGGGTAAAGGCGCGACTACTGTCGAGTTTTGTAGCCAAAGGGAGAGAATAAGAGGAGTTCCAACGCACCCCGATGCTTATACCATCCGGCTCGTTGTAGCGCAAAAATAAGTGAGTGTATGATGCACGAGCTAAGGGGAATTATACTCGGGTGTTGTAAGTGGAAATAAAAGGGGGTTTGGCCACACAGGTTTCACTTGAATACATATATATATATATATTCCAGTGTCCATTGCATCGATTATAATAATAATAATAATAATAATAATAATAAAAATATTAATATTAAATGTTATGCATTAAAACTTAGAAGTCTCAACAGTCTCAATTTTTAACGGTCTTAATTCTCAATAGTCTCAAGTCTCAATAATCTCAAATTTCATTAGTTACAAGTCTCAATGCTCAATAGTCTTAAAAGTCTCAATAGTTTCAAGTCTCAATAGTCTCAAATTTCTAAGTCTTAAGTCTCAATAGTCCCAAGTCTCAATGCTCAATAGTCTCAAGTTACAATAGTATCAAGTCTCAATAGTATCAAGTCTCAATATTATCAAGTCTCAAAAGTATCAAGTCTCAATAGTCTTAAGTCTCATATATTGTGTACCACATAAAAACCGATGCCAAAGTTTCTTTATAAGCATTTCACTGTTTTGAGCTATAAATAATTTTAAAATCATATATTAAAAAAATAACATATTCTAAATGAATTACATTTTTCATTTTTATTTTGAAATAAAAGAAGAAACTAACATTTTTGTATTTCTTTCTTTCTTTTTTTTCTTTTATAAATTTAAAAATAAAAATATCGAAAAATATATGAAATTAGCTGGCAAACGGAATTTTGTTTCCATGTTTATTTAATTCGAAACAGACCACAAATGTTACGGGAGTGGATAATGTTTATAAAATGACGGAATAACTTGGTTATGCGAATCGCAAGGGACCAAGGGTTCATTCCACTCCGACCTATAAACTCCGTTTAAATCAAATTTGTCCAATTAGCTGTTTGGATCTTGCCAAGTGATTGGATTGAAAATTAAATTTTACGCTCTAAACTTTCTTAAATTATCGAAATCAAATTTTAAAAACGAGAACTATTATTTTTCTCTCTCTATCTATCTCTATTTTCATAATGGCATAACGATACTAAAGTTATTTTCAAGTGAAAATCAATGTTCAAAATTAAAACCTTAAATAATTAAAAATATAAATAAAATATATATATATAGTTCCTTTAGGGTAACTCTAGAATGAAATTAATTGAAGGCATACATAACCTCAAAATATAAATCTAAAAGGAAACATAACCTCAAAATTTAGGGTATTTCCACAATAAAGAGAGGCAAACATAACCTCCAAATTTAGATCATTTTAAGGTGTATCAACAAAATTAAGTTAAATGTCACAAGATCAAGAGGCAAACATAACCTCAAAATTAGATCGTTGGCCTTAAGTTTTAAGCTCAAAACGAAATTATCTTATATAATTAAAAGGATTATTATCAAAACTAAATAGCATGCAGGGAGGGAACGATGCCCCCTCGTGTATAAACGTATAAAATACCGAGGGAGCGCTCAGGCATTTTAATAAATAGACTCTAGATACCATTAGCCACGGTTTGACCATGCATGAGTCATGCAAAAAAAAAAGGGACAAACAACAAAGTATGATACACCATAAAGCAAAAAATAATCGTGAAATGAGAATAAGAGGACAAGAAATTAAAAAAAATATAGGGGGAGGGGGTGACGGGGTAAAATGGTAGGGGTGACTCTATACGTTTGGTAATTTGCCGACAAATTAAAACCGCACTCTATGGTTATATTTAACGATAACCCTCGGTGTGCCAAGCGTCTAATAAAACAAGATACCGTTTAATATACACAGGGTCGTACAAAGAGGTTTAATGTTCCAGTTGAAGTAAATCGACAGTGATAGCATATATATATATATATATATATATATGCCGTCTTGTTTTCAGTGTGTGTGTATATGGGGTTAAAGTTGGCGTCATGCACAAACTTTTTTCCCTTTTTTTTTTTTTTAATCAGGTATATAAATTAGTTCCGCTGTGTCATTTAATGTCCCCTTTTACACACATTAAAAAAGTCATTCCACATAATTTAGTTCAATGATTAAAAAAATTTTTTTTTTTCACCAATCAATTTGTCTAGTGTTGTAATTTCTTAAAATATAATTATATATTATATAATATTTTAATTAAAAAAGTTTTTACATTTTAGAAAATTTAAATTTCCCGCCAATTTGCCGGGCGGCGATGCGAAACTACTGAAGTCAAAAGACTGCTGCTTTCAGTTGTGAAATATGACTCGATCAGTACTCTTTCTGACGTTTTACTAAAGGTACTAACCTCTCTTGTATCGTGAGTATTCTATAAAAATATTTATATTAAAATAATAATTTTTACATTTCGAAGAAAAATTTGAATTTATTTGCCATTTTGAAATAAATTTTTTTAAAAATTTTAAACCAAAAGAGTTGAAATAATTTTTGTACATGTAACTATATATATATATATATAGATAACCAGAGTCTAATTCAATTTGGTGAGCACACAATGACTTTGTACAGCCGGGCACATTCTTACTTGTCGAGAGATAAGGATAAGTTATTAGTTAAGAGTGAGAAAAAAGGGTTTAAGGAAGGGCTTGGTTGACTAGTTGGCCGCACATAGGGAGTTAGAATAGGCTTCCCAAGTGTAGACCTTCTACACCATAAATCTCTCGTGTATTAAAAATAATTGCTTTAAGCCACTCGGCCTCGGCGTTTACGTTGTGCTTTATGCTTTTCGCTAGCGCGGGTAAACGCGACTCACACACACACACACACATATAGGTATATATACCAGCTGTAAAGTTCCTATATACAGTGAAGTTACGCGCGTAAACGGCTACCGGGCAGTGGCCTCTCCTTTGTATTATCTATAGGTCGCGCTTGCACTCTATCCTTAAATCTTGTTAACGAGCTGAACGTTTCAGTCGCGATATATACATTGTCGAGGCAACAGAAAACTCCCACGTTACACTATACATATAGTTTCAATGTAAAGGTATCGCGCCAAAAAATTTCTATATAAACTCGACAACCACTCTAAAAAAAAAATTCCTCTATTTCGAAAAATAATTTGTAAAATAAATTTTAATTTATTTTTTTACAAGACCTAGTATAATAATTAGATTTAAAAAAAAATAAATAAAATTGTAATTAGAAAAGAATATAAATAAAATTTTGAATTGTAAATAATTTATAATAAATTTTATATGTTTCAGTGTTGCAGCAATGGAAGTGACGAAAACAGCAAGGATGAAGAAAAAAGAGTTTTCTGCAGTTCTTAAAAGACATTGTTTTCTATCATTTTTCTTAATATGATTAAAAATATTAAAATAATTACTTGATTGTAAAGATAAAAAGTTACGGTTTTTGGTTTTAAAATCTGAATTCAACTTTTTTAAATATAATTATTTTTTTTATTATTATTATGCAATAATATTATTTTATTACTTTTTATTTATTTTGTTAATACTTAGTTATGAATATTAATAATAATTAATTAGATATAATTTCATTCTCATAACAATTAAAACTTTTTCTTTTTAAACATATTACATTTATCATAATAATTTCAATATTTGAAATATTTAGAATTTATCATTCAATTTTCGTAGAGAATTTTAATAACATTTTCAAAATTCAATTACAATATTTTAATTACTATAGGTATATTTATTACATAACTTTGACAACTATGTTTAAAAGTATAATACAAAAGTTTGAAATTCAAAAATTTTATATATTTCCTGAAAATTTCATTTCATTTGATAATAATAATAATTTGAAAAGCTTTGAGCATTTATACTATATATCTGAGAATTTAATTTATTTCTCCTAAATGAAAATTTAATTTCATTTGATAATAATAATAATAATAATAATAATAATAATAATAATAATAATAATAATAATAATAATTTAGAAAGCTTTGAGTACTACTTCTCTCATTCTTGCGTTTGTACCCGAAATGAAATATACATTAACTTATACATTTAAAGTGCCTTCCTGTTTTCTCGGTACAATATAATTATCACCTTTTTTTGCTTCTTTCTCTCTCTATTTTTTATTACTCGCGACACTTACGGATTCAAAAAGAGAGTCGAGCAACGTTTACATATTCCAAAGTCGATGCTTTTACCGCGAAGGTGGATAAGGGCTCTATGTAATTTGAATGTTTTCAACAGAGGGTGCGTAATTATATGTATGTATATATGTATATGCATCGTACTCTGAAGAGAGAAAGAGAATAGAACGTTTAAAGGGGGAGGACATAGAATGCAAGAGCGGTCGATAATAAGGGTTGATAGAATCACCCTATCGGCATCATCAAGATGGGAAAACTTAATTTTGCCTCTTTAAAAAGAAACGAGAGCAAAAAAAAAAGACGAAAATCGCTTTATCTACTTTTCTTTATTTAATATTTTTCATTTTCCGAAGAGAGACGCCTCGAGCGTTCTTTCACTAATGAGAAACTATTACGGCTTTTTCTTCGAAACGATGTCTATGTAGACACTTATTACACTCACACATATATATATTTTTTTTTTTTCAAACCGTAACTTTTACTCGAAAATGAGCCAATTGACGTTTCACTGAAGAATAAAAAGTCCAACAAGCTTTTCATACACAAGACAGAATGCTTACAAAATCATTTCTGTGAAATATGCTCTTATAGCTTCTAGCATTCAAATTGCTTGAGTGATTCCTATAGCTTACTTTATTAAAAAAAATATCAATCGCAAAAAAGACGGCATTTTCTTTTTAAAAATGTAGATTTTAATTAAATGTTAACTTACGGTTTTTCAAATGCTGAAGATTAGATATAATACTCACCTGAAACAGAAAAAAAAAATTTTTTTTATCTTTTTTTTACAGTAAAATTGACTTTATTGGAAAAAAACATTCTGTGCGCAACTAATTTGAATATTTCCGAGCTGGGAATTCTACAAATCGAGTTATATGTTATATTCGAAATACATTAAATTACGTCTGTGAAAACTCGGCAACACATTTCTCGATATTGTGCGAGCTAAATTTTCTATTTTATATAAAAAAATAAATAAAATAGAAAAAAATCGAACAAGTGCCAATTATACTTGTAATCAAACTGAAGGTTCTATTTTGTAATTAAATTTTATTATCATTCTCTCTAAATAATAGAAAAATCTATTAGAAAAATAAGTGGTCCAATTTAAAACACATACATTTTACCCTCTCCCTTATATGCAATTATTTTCAATTCCGGGGTCGAAAAATATCTCAAATATTTCCTGTTTTTCCAGTTGAAAAATTTCTGAAAAAGCTATTTATTTCTATATAAAAACAAGATTCACATTGCAGATCTTTTGAAATAAGCTGTTCCCTCGCAACTCGTCCTTCTTCTTCTTCTTTCCTTTTATACCTATAAATCTGACCGATCTTTCTCCGCCACGACTCGGCGCATTATTCAAGCTCGACCCCCTTTGAAGAAAATGCAGTTGCAATGATCGGTGGGAAGCTCTAGTTTGCCTCAGGTAATATCGCGAAACGTTTTTTTTTTGTTTATTTTTTCCTTCGAGGTTTCTTTTTTAAATTTTATTTTCCTCTTTTTTTTCTTTAATGATACCAACAGTGAAGCCATACTGTTTCGCGCAAAGCGGAAGTAAAAATAAATGCGAGCCCCAGACTCTTTACTCTCTCTCTCTCTCTCTCTCTCTCTCTCTCTCTCTCTCTTTCCCTATCCATGGAAACCTTGGGATGCCTCCGCACTTCTCTCTTCTCATCTCTCACTCCCCCTCATCTAGAATCCTTTGGAAAAGCGTTTCCCAGCAGTAGAATTAATTAGCGACGCCCTTCTTACAGTCGATCGAAGAATATTCGCTTCGACGCGCAAAGTCCGTTACCTAACTAGTATCGCAGCAAACAGAACTCACAAACGAAACTATGGATCAAGTTACACACGCGAGGGTTGAGAGAAATACGTTAAAGGGGGTTTCCTCCTCTTTCTAGGGAGGTGAGAATGATGATAGCTGTGCAATAATTATTTTGTCAAATGACTCTAGTTAGTTTATTTCTCTTATATATATAGGAATGGAAAGATGCAACGAAGAGTAGGACAGAATGATGGAAAACTAGTGGAATGAGGAGAATGAGAGAGATGATGATGATGATGAGAGGCAAGGGTATAGGAGGATGCGAAGTGAGATGGAAATCCCATTAGCGAACTTGACTCTTGGGCGCGACATTGCCTTTCCTTTCCCTCAAGAAGTCGTCGTCATTCCCCTCTTCTATAATAAACAAGCATGTGTCGATCTTTTATGGCGAGTTTATCAAGAGATGTATTTTAATACAGCAAAATTTCATCAAAAACTTTCTTGGAATTAATTTTCTTCTTTATCATCGATTTCGTGAGATGCCAACTTTTAAACAAGGTATAACATTATTATTTTCTTATTTATTATTCTTAAATTTATGATTTCACTGTTTTTAGATTTCTCCTGATGCTGACTTACAAATGAAGAATCACAAACAAGAAATCAAATGTCCAACACGAGAGGGGAAAAAAATTTTATTGAAAACCTTAAAAGACATTTTACACTTGTTTTCCGAAAAATAAATTTTTGGCGACGGCTAACGAGCGGAGACTGCAAAAAGAAAGTATTTTTAGAAAACCTCAAAAGACATTTTACACTTTTTTTCCAAAAGAATATTCCCTCTTTGATTAATTTTAAATCCATATTTTATAATTTTAAAAAAAATTTCCATCTTCAAATGATAACCGTTTTTTTAGTTCCTTTTTTAGCCCCCTATAATGTCCCCTTAATATCCAAGTTTCAGTAAATAAAACCCAATTCTATTTCGTTTCATGTTTCTTGATTTAAAGAAGCCAAAGAATCTCGACAACCCTCGCGCTTTTCTAAATTAATATTCTTTGGCTTATTTTATTTCGCGCAGTGATCGCAATGTTGAATTCTCGAAATTCTTGGTAAATTGTCCTCCAGCCCTTTTCTCCTATGTCACATCGAGGCTGTTCAACCTTTTTCCTAACCCCTCATACCCTAAATTCTCGCTTATTATTTCTCCGATCGAATTCACACCTTTTTTTTTATTTTAATTCTCCATTTACGATCCTTATATGGCAAACGCGAGAAAAAAATTCAAAACCCCAGACACATAATTAGTATATGGAGGAAGAAAAAAAACCGCCATTTATTGGCACGTATTGAAAAATAATTGAAAAATTTACCCGCATACTATTTCCAGAATTGAAAATAAATTTTTTTATTTTAGAAATCTTAGATAAATAATTAGTTCGTATTTCTATTATTATCAAAAATTCAAGCATTGAAAAGATTTGTTTTGCAATTTCATTTTAAGTGGGGAAAAAAAAAATAATTTGCTAAATATTGTCTGTGGGATAAAAATAATTTTCCAGCTTATTTCCTTTTTCCTTAAATGAGAGAACGTCTCGCTCAATGGAATCTGAGCAGACGTCGGGAATCTAGAGAATTTCGAGTATTACTCGGTATATAATTCACTGACCACTCGTGCGACGCTTCTAAAAATGAAGAAAAATATTTATATATCGATTTTCTTTTCTTTTAATCAAAAAAAAATATGTAAGTAAAAAAATAAACAAAATTATTCATTATGGAAGAGGGAAAATAATCTACAGAGAAAAAAAAATGTGATACAAAAGATAGAAGATAAGAAGAGGAAAACGATAAAATAAAAAGTTAAGAGGGTAGAATAAGATAAAAAAAAGAGAAAAGATGAAATGGCGCAAGAGGGTAACCTAAATTAATTCTTCCTGGTTATGTATTGAAAATGTTCCTTTGCTTCGAAATGAAATGGGAAAAGAGGTTAAGGAGAAAAAAAGAGAGAGAGAGAGAGGCAGATGGAAAAGATAGTGAGAGAAGGTTTTCAAGTATGCATAGCTAAATCAAAAAGTAGAGAGGCTGACGATGAAAGGGAGAGGGAATTCGATTCCCTGAGAAACGGAAGCTAAGGAACGGCGGAGCCACGGCTCGCCAGGGAATTCAACATATACTATATGACTCTTTGCTCTAACTTTCTTCTCTTTTTTTCTCTCTCTCTCTCTTGGATAGAATTCCCAAGTTTCGAAGAAAGAAAACGAAGCTGACACGACGGTAAACGATTCAAAGATTGGCGGTTAAAGTGTAATGATGCCTCAGAAAAATGGAAGTTCTCGATTTTGCACTACTCATATTTTCAAACGTCATGACAAAAACAAATCTCAATATTTTTTTTTTCCACTTTTTCCATTTCTGTAAATAGAGACAATTCTGGCAAAAATGGTTTTGCATAGAAAAGATATCTAGAGAAAAATTGTTTTGATGACCCCTCCTCGCAGGAAAGGTTTTATTTATTATTCCATTAAGAATTCCGTTTAACTTTGAAAGAGCTAAATGAAGAATAGTACTTTCTTGCTTTTTTTGGCTATACTTGTTTTGGAGAAACAAGACACCTGTTCCCTCGTTTTCTCATTTGAAATACCTCAATGCAACTTTAGAGCAGGGTCAAAAAGAAAAGGGAGAAAACTTTGCTGGTGAGCATTTCTATATATGGTTTTTTGTTGAAATTAGCACGTAAATCCCTATCTACTCTCTCACACACACTTAATGATACGTTTCTGTTAGTTTCACGAGTAGACGCGTCTCAAATGAAATTACAGAAAGTCCAAGTGCAAATATTTTCATTGACGTAGTAACACACAGTGAAGAAAGAACTTTTCTTCTCTTCCTTTTTTTTTGTCGTAACGAACTTTTTAAATTACACAACGAACTTTATTCCCGCCGAGAAAATTCTCCCACTCCTATGTATATATTGTATTTCGTTATTGAGTTTTTCACTTTAATTTTTTTAGTTGTTTTTGCTAAAAAAAAATTCTGATTTTTAGATAAAAATTACATTAACCTATATTAAAATAATTTAACCAGTGAATCAGCTGCGGTGAATGCTTTTCAAGTTGAGGGAAAGCCCTGCGGGGCCACATCAACCCCTCTACGATTTTGGTTAACCGGTTTTCTCTCTCTCTCTCTTGTCCTAGTAACTTCCTAGTAACGTTAAACGATTTTATTACGGACGGGAAAGCACACAACGGTTCGTCAGCTTAAATCGATAAACCGAAGAGCACTAAGCAGAATACCTATGTGCACACACTGTATGTTTCTTCATTGCTCTACAAGATTTAGCGCAGCTTTATAATATAGTGAGAGAGGCACACTATATGAAGTAACTTACCCGGAAAATGAAAATTAGTTTATCGATCCCTACTTATCACGTAAACAATAAACTACAATTATTTTTTATTTACAACTTTTTTTTCTGTTGGGTTAAAAATTAATATATTTTTACCTAACAATAATTCTTTTATTTTTTTCTAGGTGGTGTAAATTAAGTAAGTAGAAAAAAAAAATTATTCGAAAAAGTGAAAAGACAATTTTTATTTTATATACCGAAAAAAATGTTGCTATTACCATATATGTAATTATTGGTAATTCCAAAAGAATGACGAAGAAAAAAAAATTGTTATAGAAAACCTTAAAAGACATTTTCTGAGAAAATAAATTTTTTTTTCTCAACACAGTAACAAGAAAATCTTCAAATGATGAAATTTATTGTTTATTTTATAGTTTTATTTACATTGTAGCGAGCGCATCAAAGATCGAAATAACATTACCGATTGTAAAACTCGGGATATTCTAGTCGATTTCATTTTATAGCCACGCGAAACGTGTATTTAGAACTATGAGTGCAAACGATAGTCCTCTATTACGCGCTTTTAGACATTGCGAGAAAAGCACTCTTGTGACCTGTCAGTACAATCCTTTTATTGCTGGTTTTACTTTTACAATGCCCCCCCCTTCCCATCCATTATTTTCTTTTTCTCTTTTGTCTTCTTTTCTTGACTCTCAATATTTAAACTTTATTTTGATCATCAATGACTAAAATTTTTTTTTTTCATTCAACTTAATCTGTGCGATAGCGTTGCTGCAGTAGTAGTGTAAGTCAATTTTGGTCAGACGTGTCGTGGCAAATGAAAGTAGTAGAGGTTCATACTAACACTTTCTATCACTAACGGTTGGAAGAAGTTTCATCAATTTTTTTTTATTGGCCAAAAATTATAAACATTAAAAGAAAACGTATTTTTTGTCGTAATCAACTCGTCTTAGGCAAACTAAATTTTTTTTGAATTTTAAATTAGTCTAAGAGGGCTATTCTTTTTTTAAAATGGAAGTCTTTTGAGGTTTTCTAAAAATACTTTCTTTTTGCAGTCTCCGCTCGTTAGCCGTCGCCAAAAATTTATTCTTCGGAAAACAAGTGTAAAATGTCTTTTAAGGTTTTCAATAAAATCTTTTTCTCCTCTCGTGTTGGACCTTTGATTTCTTGCTTGCAGTTCTTCAATTCTAAAAGTCAGGATAATCTAAAAATAATAAAATCAAATATTAGTTTTTACATAAAATTTTTTTGCAACTTTGTATTAGGAACCCCAACCGAGTATGGATTTTAAAATTACCTTTTCGATGATAAAAAAAATAGTAATACAACATTTTTTTTTATTATCAACATAAAAATTCTTCTTCAATTAATCGTTAAATCTAAAATGTCTTTCCCTCTTAGACGGCCTTTCGTCCCATAAATATTCAGCTCGCAAATAATTCAATCTCTCAGCCCCTCGGACGGCGCGGTCGTTTATCGCTCGAAGAAGTTTTCTATCGTACCTTACTCTCTCTCTCTCTCTCTCTCTTTCACTCTCCTTCTTTTTCCATCCTCTATATCATTGCCCCTCCTTTCTCTCTTTCTCTTTTCCTCTCTTTCTCCCGTGGACGATACAGTCTCCTGTTTGCAAATCTTGGGAAACACAATTTGACGGAATCATTTACCCCGGTAAACAAACTTTATAGACTCGAATAATTCCCGACGAATAACATTAAGCGGTCGTACTAACCAATACAGACGCGCGCCGAAAGAGTGTATACGAGAGTGAGAGAGAGAGAGAGAAAGTGTACCTTTATTTCAAGCGGTTGAAAACTTTGAATACGCAAATGGAATGAGAAAGATCTGAAATGAAACACGCAATTGCGAAGAAACATTTCTAGTAATTTTATTAGGAATTAAACTCGGAAATTGGAATTTATTCTTGTTTAAAGTGCAATTTTAAAGTGGATGGATTCGAAAAGCTTTATCCAAGTGAATTGGTTATATATATATAGTAAAGACACGAAACCACATGACAAGAAAAGAAGTTCATGGCAATTTTTCAAAAAGCTTCAACAATACTTTTGAATATCTTGGGATTTGAAATTATATTTTCTCTACCGAAGAGTGAGAGGGTGAGCTTCTTAAATTATTGAACACTTTTTAAGTTCACTCTTTCCAAGTGAAAAAATATTGAAACGAAAATGTGAGAGAATCTTCGACGTACTTTTCTAAGCAATGTTATACGCGAGAGGGAGAGAGAGAGAGAGAAGTTGTAACAGTTTTGAAAATTGTCTTGAAAACTTTTACGTGATTTTTTTTCGTCACTTTATGACTAGTTCTAAAATTTCCTTTCAACAGAAAAAAATAGGAAACAAATTTTTTGAATTATTGCAAAAAAGTGTTAGTGAAGTAAAAATTAATATTAAGTTAATTAAAGTGACGTGAAAGATATGTGAAGTGAAAATGTGAAAAAGTGAAAATGAAGTGAAAGTGAAGTGAAAGTGACGTGAAAGATAAGTGAAGTGGAAATGAAGTGAAAGTGAAGTGAAAATGTGAAAAAGTGAAAATGAAGTGAAAGTGAAGTGAAGTGAAAATGAAGTGAAAGTGACGTGAAAGGGAAGTGAATTGAAAGTTATGTGAAAATGAAGTGAAGTGAAGCAAATGAAAGTGAAGTGAAAGTGTAGTGAAAAAGAAGAGATAATAAAATGAAAGTGAAGAGAAATTTACGTGAAATTATAGTAAAAGTGAAGTGAAATTGTAGTGAAAGTAATGTGATGTACTTTTCTAAAAAAAAATTTTTTTAAACAAATTTAAAATGAAATAAATATAATTTTACAATGTTTCTGTTTAAAATTGACTATCATGTCGATCGTGAACATTAAGTTTACTCCCCATATAAATTGTCAATAGTTTTCTCTTTGTTAGATTTTTAAGGTTTATCGTAAAACTCACAAAGAACCGATAATATCACACATACATAATACATGTTTACGTTCTTTTCCTGATTTTAAATTCAATTTTCATTTTATCCGCGCGCAGCGTGAAAGCATAATTTGTGTTACTTGACCTGAGAAGATTACAGAGGAGTTAATAGGTCCAGAACGATAGGTGAGCGAGTTTTAAATAACGATTAGACCAAACTATTACGTGCTTATCGCGAATTACATAATGTTCCGTTAGTAACGATCATAAGTTGCATGTAGAGACTGTTAGAATCCATGAGGTGAGGGGTGGCGTGACTAGCACAGTGGTCGAAGCTTCTTCTTTGTGTGTGTGTGTCTGTGAGTTATATATATATATATATATACATTTAAATATATACGTAAATAGGAATATAGATGGTGGAAGCTCGGGAACCAACGCCAACGGTCACTGAGCTTTATACGTAGGGACTTTACCTTCCGGGAATTGGCACTAAGCCAATACGCGTTTCCTGAATGACTACAAATATCTTTTCCTTCTATTTCCCCATTCATAGAGTTTACCAATTCATTCCATTTCATCCCTTGCTCGAAAAAAATCGATTTTTTTCCATTTTAAATCATGCATCTTAATCCTTGTGTTAGCTCTCGACGCTACACTCTCTCAATGTTGTGATGGGAAATCGATATAGATATTTTTTTTTGATTTCATATTCATGACATTCGATTTAGTATTTTTCAACAATTTTTTTTGTTTTAAAAAAAAAGAAGTTGGATGTTTCAAAAAAAACGTCTTTAGTTTATTTTTGAAAAAAAATCATTTTTACTGCACATTCTAGTTCCTTTATTTTAACTTTACCTACAATTATTAAAGTGAAATGAAAATGAAGCAAAAATAAAGTGAAAGTGAAATGAAAATGAAGCAAAAATGAAGTGAAAGTGAAGTGAAAAATGAAGTGAAGAATGGAGTAAAAGTGAAGTGAAACTACAGAACACAACACCCCAGAATAAAAAAAGACCCATTATGAAGGAAGGGCCAAAAAAATTGTTTGCCTCAAAATTAATTGAAGATTAGTGATGTTAAGGGAAGGGGTGGTGAAAGACTTGCTACGCGCGGATATCGTGATGTAGTAGAGCGCAAATTTCTCCCTTGGGACAAATAGGGTGGATGCGAAGAAGTAAAAAAAAAGATCTAAGATTATACCTTTACGAGTAAACAATATCAAGATCTTGAATCGTGTCTATAAATATCATGAGCAAACCTCTTGAAATACTCGTAACGAAGTTTCATTGCACATTTTTATATATATATATATATATATATATATATATATATCGAACAGTTATTAGTGGTTCAGTTCTGATGTATCTCCTTTCCCGGCAACTTTATCTTTCTCAAGGCCATTATTGTCTTTTAAATTGCTTCACGATTTCTCTCTTTTAATAATGGTAGTTTTTCAATTGCAATTTAACATTAAATATTTTTTAATTAAACTTCTCCTTTTTCCGCTGCTTTCAATTATATGTTTTATCAAAAATAACGATTTTCAGTAATTACATTTTTTTAAAATCAATTATGTTTAAGTATTTACTATTATTTATTATTAATATTATTGTTATTGCTATTGTAACCACAAGCATTGGTATTTTATTTATTTATTACTTTAGTTACTTACTGATAATTTTTTCGTCCAGTTGTTAAGTCCGCAAAATAAAATCGCGTTTTCAATCTTCAATGAGTGAGAAGATGAAAAAAAATTATTTGAATTCACTTTCAGAGTATGTAACCTGAACACGAAAAATAAGTAAAGAAAAAGAGAAGAACAATAAACGCTCTCACGTGGAAAATTGTAAAAGAAGAGACATTTTTTCTTATAGTTGACGTCAATGTGAGGCTTTTCTCACGCGGTTATCTTATCACTATATATATATGATGCTTAAAACGATATATACAAAAAGTCACGTCGTGTATAGGCAGTTCCAATATCATTATATTAGGAGCTCTATAAGAAGAAAAAAATGAAAGAGAGCCCCACTTTGGACCGCGTGATCGTTTGAAAAATGTATATATTTGAAAATCACGGGGTTCTCTATGAATAAGAATTTTCGCGCAAAACGATTGAGAATGGGGTCTGTAAAACGACCAGCGCCACCAACAACTATCAGAGAGAAAGAGAGAGAGAAAGAGAGAGAAAGAGAAAGAGAGAGAAAGAGAGAGCATTTCTCGTTCGACTCCTGTGAGTTGAATATTAAAATGGTTAAAAAAGTTTCATTCTCAATAGAGAATTGAAATTCTTTAATGATTATAGAACTTTACTCTATTTTACATTTATACACCTTTATATTTTTCATGACATATTTCTCTTTCATTCTTATTTATTTCGTAATTCTTAGAGGTGACACATTTTAAATATGTTTTTTTATTAATCGTAGCACATAATAAATAATTTTTTAACAAAAGATTATTTCAAAATTAAAATATTCAAAAATTTTTCAAAAAAACAAAATTTATTTTGAGCTAGTTCATAATATGACATTTCAATCAAAAAGTGCGCCTTACATTTTATGTAGAAAACTTCCGGGTTAATACTTTAAAATTGGTCCCGAGCAATTATTTCGATATTTCAAAAAACCACAAAATATATCTCGACCTAGCTCAGCATCCGCTGGACCAATCAAAAAGTGCGCCATACATTTTTTGTTCGCTACTTTTTGCTAAAGACTTCGGCGGTATTCCCGAACGATTATCTCGATAATTTAATTTTTTGTAATTTTTTCCGAATTTGTTTTCTAGTGTAGCTCAGCATCCGCTGGACCAATCAAAAAGTGCGCCATACATTTTTTGTTCAGAACTTTCTTCTAATCACTATGGCGGTATTCCCGAACGATTATCTCGCGAATTTAATTTTTCGAATATTTTTCCGAATTTGTTTTCTAGGTTAGCTCAGCATCCGCTGGACCAATCAAAAAGTGCGCCATACATTTTTTGTTCAGAACTTTCTTCTAATCACTATGGCGGTATTCCCGAACGTTTATCTCGCGAATTTAATTTTTCGAATATTTTTCCGAATTTGTTTTCTAGGTTAGCTCAGCATCCGCTGGACCAATCAAAAAGTGCGCCATACATTTTTTGTTCAGAACTTTCTTCTAATCATTATGGCGGTATTCCCGAACGATTAACTCGATAATTTAATTTTTTGTAATTTTTTCAGAATTTGTTTTGTAGTGTAGCTCAGCATCCGCTGGACCAATCAAAAAGTGCGCCATACATTTTTTGTTCGCTACTTTTTGCTAAAGAATTTGGCGGTATTCCCGAACGTTTATCTCGCGAATTTAATTTTTCGAATATTTTTCCGAATTTGTTTTCTAGGTTAGCTCAGCATCCGCTGGACCAATCAAAAAGTGCGCCATACATTTTTTGTTCAGAACTTTCTTCTAATCACTATGGCGGTATTCCCGAACGATTATCTCGCGAATTTAATTTTTCGAATATTTTTCCGAATTTGTTTTCTAGGTTAGCTCAGCATCCGCTGGACCAATCAAAAAGTGCGCCATACATTTTTTGTTCGCTACTTTTTGCTAAAGACTTTGGCGGTATTCCCGAACGTTTATCTCGCGAATTTAATTTTTCGAATATTTTTCCGAATTTGTTTTCTAGGTTAGCTCAGCATCCGCTGGACCAATCAAAAAGTGCGCCATACATTTTTTGTTCAGAACTTTCTTCTAATCACTATGGCGGTATTCCCGAACGATTATCTCGATAATTTAATTTTTTGTAATTTTTTCCGAATTTGTTTTCTAGGTTAGCTCAGCATCCGCTGGACCAATCAAAAAGTGCGCCATACATTTTTTGTTCAGAACTTTCTTCTAATCACTATGGCGGTATTCCCGAACGATTATCTCGATAATTTAATTTTTTGTAATTTTTTCCGAATTTGTTTTCTAGGTTAGCTCAGCATCCGCTGGACCAATCAAAAAGTGCGCCATACATTTTTTGTTCAGAACTTTCTTCTAATCACTATGGCGGTATTCCCGAACGATTATCTCGATAATTTAATTTTTTGTAATTTTTTCCGAATTTGTTTTGTAGTGTAGCTCAGCATCCGCTGGACCAATCAAAAAGTGCGCCATACATTTTTTGTTCGCTACTTTTTGCTAAAGAATTTGGCGGTATTCCCAAACGTTTATCTCGCGAATTTAATTTTTCGAATATTTTTCCGAATTTGTTTTCTATGTTAGCTCAGCATCCGCTGGACCAATCAAAAAGTGCGCCATACATTTTTTGTTCTCTACTTTTTGCTAAAGAATTTGGCGGTATTCCCGAACGTTTATCTCGCGAATTTAATTTTTCGAATATTTTTCCGAATTTGTTTTCTATGTTAGCTCAGCATCCGCTCGACCAATCAAAAAGTGCGCCATACATTTTTTGTTCGCTACTTTTTGCTAAAGACTTTGGCGGTATTCCCGAACGTTTATCTCGCGAATTTAATTTTTCGAATATTTTTCCGAATTTGTTTTCCATGTTAGCTCAGCATCCGCTGGACCAATCAAAAAGTGCGCCATACATTTTTTGTTCGCTACTTTTTGCTAAAGACTTTGGCGGTATTCCCGAACGTTTATCTCGCGAATTTAATTTTTCGAATATTTTTCCGAATTTGTTTTCCATGTTAGCTCAGCATCCGCTGGACCAATCAAAAAGTGCGCCATACATTTTTTGTTCGCTACTTTTTGCTAAAGACTTTGGCGGTATTCCCAAACTTTTATCTCGCGAATTTAATTTTTCGAATATTTTTCCGAATTTGTTTTCTAGGTTAGCTCAGCATCCGCTGGACCAATCAAAAAGTGCGCCATACATTTTTTGTTCAGAACTTTCTTCTAATCATTATGGCGGTATTCCCGAACGATTAACTCGATAATTTAATTTTTTGTAATTTTTTCCGAATTTGTTTTGTAGTGTAGCTCAGCATCCGCTGGACCAATCAAAAAGTGCGCCATACATTTTTTGTTCGCTACTTTTTGCTAAAGACTTTGGCGGTATTCCCGAACGTTTATCTCGCGAATTTAATTTTTCGAATATTTTTCCGAATTTGTTTTCCATGTTAGCTCAGCATCCGCTGGACCAATCAAAAAGTGCGCCATACATTTTTTGTTCGCTACTTTTTGCTAAAGACTTTGGCGGTATTCCCGAACGTTTATCTCGCGAATTTAATTTTTCGAATATTTTTCCGAATTTGTTTTTTAGGTTAGCTCATCATCCGCTGGACCAATCAAAAAGTGCGCCATACATTTTTTGTTCAGAACTTTCTTCTAATCACTATGGCGGTATTCCCGAACGATTATCTCGATAATTTAATTTTTTGTAATTTTTTCCGAATTTGTTTTGTAGTGTAGCTCAGCATCCGCTGGACCAATCAAAAAGTGCGCCATACATTTTTTGTTCGCTACTTTTTGCTAAAGACTTCGGCGGTATTTCTGAACGATTATCTGGATAATTTAATTTTTTGTAATTTTTTCCGAATTTGTTTTGTAGTGTAGCTCAGCATCCGCTGGACCAATCAAAAAGTGCGCTATACATTTTTTTTTCGCTACTTTTTGCTAAAGAATTTGGCGGTATTCCCAAACGTTTATCTCGCGAATTTAATTTTTCGAATATTTTTCCGAATTTGTTTTCTAGGTTAGCTCAGCATCCGCTGGACCAATCAAAAAGTGCGCCATACATTTTTTGTTCAGAACTTTCTTCTAATCATTATGGCGGTATTCCCGAACGATTAACTCGATAATTTAATTTTTTGTAATTTTTTCAGAATTTGTTTTGTAGTGTAGCTCAGCATCCGCTGGACCAATCAAAAAGTGCGCCATACATTTTTTGTTCGCTACTTTTTGCTAAAGAATTTGGCGGTATTCCCGAACGTTTATCTCGCGAATTTAATTTTTCGAATATTTTTCCGAATTTGTTTTCTATGTTAGCTCAGCATCCGCTGGACCAATCAAAAAGTGCGCCATACATTTTTTGTTCGCTACTTTTTGCTAAAGACTTTGGCGGTATTCCCGAACGTTTATCTCGCGAATTTAATTTTTCGAATATTTTTCCGAATTTGTTTTCCATGTTAGCTCAGCATCCGCTGGACCAATCAAAAAGTGCGCCATACATTTTTTGTTCGCTACTTTTTGCTAAAGACTTTGGCGGTATTCCCAAACTTTTATCTAGCGAATTTAATTTTTCGAATATTTTTCCGAATTTGTTTTCTATGTTAGCTCAGCATCCGCTGGACCAATCAAAAAGGGCGCCATACATTTTTTGTTCAGAACTTTCTTCTAATCACTATGGCGGTATTCCCGAACGATTATCTCGCGAATTTAATTTTTCGAATATTTTTCCGAATTTGTTTTCTAGGTTAGCTCAGCATCCGCTGGACCAATCAAAAAGTGCGCCATACATTTTTTGTTCAGAACTTTCTTCTAATCACTATGGCGGTATTCCCGAACGATTATCTCGATAATTTAATTTTTTGTAATTTTTTCCGAATTTGTTTTGTAGTGTAGCTCAGCATCCGCTGGACCAATCAAAAAGTGCGCCATACATTTTTTGTTCAGAACTTTCTTCTAATCACTATGGCGGTATTCCCGAACGATTATCTCGATAATTTAATTTTTTGTAATTTTTTCCGAATTTGTTTTCTAGGTTAGCTCAGCATCCGCTGGACCAATCAAAAAGTGCGCTATACATTTTTTGTTCAGAACTTTCTTCTAATCACTATGGCGGTATTCCCGAACGTTTATCTCGCGAATTTAATTTTTCGAATATTTTGCCGAATTTGTTTTCTAGGTTAGCTCAGCATCCGCTGGACCAATCAAAAAGTGCGCTATACATTTTTTGTTCAGAACTTTCTTCTAATCACTATGGCGGTATTCCCGAACGATTATCTCGATAATTTAATTTTTTGTAATTTTTTCCGAATTTGTTTTGTAATGTAGCTCAGCATCCGCTGGACCAATCAAAAAGTGCGCCATACATTTTTTGTTCGCTACTTTTTGCTAAAGACTATGGCGGTATTCCCGAACGTTTATCTCGCGAATTTAATTTTTCGAATATTTTTCCGAATTTGTTTTCTAGGTTAGCTCAGCATCCGCTGGACCAATCAAAAAGGGCGCCATACATTTTTTGTTTAGAACTTTCTTCTAATCACTATGGCGGTATTCCCGAACGATTATCTCGCGAATTTAATTTTTCGAATATTTTTCCGAATTTGTTTTCTAGGTTAGCTCAGCATCCGCTGGACCAATCAAAAAGTGCGCCATACATTTTTTGTTCGCTACTTTTTGCTAAAGACTTTGGCGGTATTCCCGAACGTTTATCTCGCGAACTTAATTTTTCGAATATTTTTCCGAATTTGTTTTCTAGGTTAGCTCAGCATCCGCTGGACCAATAAAAAAGTGCGCCATACATTTTTTGTTCAGAACTTTCTTCTAATCACTATGGCGGTATTCCCGAACGATTATCTCGATAATTTAATTTTTTGTAATTTTTTCCGAATATGTTTTCTATGTTAGCTCAGCATCCGCTGGACCAATCAAAAAGTGCGCCATACATTTTTTGTTCGATACTTTTTGCTAAAGACTTCAGCGGTATTTCTGAACGATTATCTCGATAATTTAATTTTTTGTAATTTTTTCCGAATTTGTTTTGTAGTGTAGCTCAGCATCCGCTGGACCAATCAAAAAGTGCGCCATACATTTTTTGTTCGCTACTTTTTGCTAAAGACTTTGGCGGTATTCCCGAACGTTTATCTCGCGAATTTAATTTTTCGAATATTTTTCCGAATTTGTTTTCCATGTTAGCTCAGCATCCGCTGGACCAATCAAAAAGTGCGCCATACATTTTTTGTTCGCTACTTTTTGCTAAAGACTTTGGCGGTATTCCCGAACGTTTATCTCGCGAATTTAATTTTTCGAATATTTTTCCGAATTTGTTTTCCATGTTAGCTCAGCATCCGCTGGACCAATCAAAAAGTGCGCCATACATTTTTTGTTCGCTACTTTTTGCTAAAGACTTTGGCGGTATTCCCGAACGTTTATCTCGCGAATTTAATTTTTCGAATATTTTTCCGAATTTGTTTTCTATGTTAGCTCAGCATCCGCTGGACCAATCAAAAAGTGCGCCATACATTTTTTGTTCGCTACTTTTTGCTAAAGACTTTGGCGGTATTCCCGAACGATTATCTCGATAATTTAATTTTTTGTAATTTTTTCCGAATTTGTTTTCTAGTGTAGCTCAGCATCCGCTGGACCAATCAAAAAGTGCACCATACATTTTTTGTTCAGAACTTTCTTCTAATCACTATGGCGGTATTCCCGAACGATTATCTCGCGAATTTAATTTTTCGAATATTTTTCCGAATTTGTTTTCTAGGTTAGCTCAGCATCCGCTGGACCAATCAAAAAGTGCGCTATACATTTTTTGTTCAGAACTTTCTTCTAATCACTATGGCGGTATTCCCGAACGATTATCTCGATAATTTAATTTTTTGTAATTTTTTCCGAATTTGTTTTGTAGTGTAGCTCAGTATCCGCTGGACCAATCAAAAAGTGCGCCATACATTTTTTGTTCGCTACTTTTTGCTAAAGACTTTGGCGGTATTCCCGAACGTTTATCTCGCGAATTTAATTTTTCGAATATTTTTCCGAATTTGTTTTCTATGTTAGCTCAGCATCCGCTGGACCAATCAAAAAGTGCGCCATACATTTTTTGTTCGCTACTTTTTGCTAAAGACTTTGGCGGTATTCCCGAACGTTTATCTCGCGAATTTAATTTTTCGAATATTTTTCCGAATTTGTTTTCTATGTTAGCTCAGCATCCGCTGGACCAATCAAAAAGTGCGCCATACATTTTTTGTTCGCTACTTTTTGCTAAAGACTTTGGCGGTATTCCCGAACAATTATCTCGATAATTTAATTTTTTGTAATTTTTTCCGAATTTGTTTTCTAGTGTAGCTCAGCATCCGCTGGACCAATCAAAAAGTGCACCATACATTTTTTGTTCAGAACTTTCTTCTAATCACTATGGCGGTATTCCCGAACGATTATCTCGCGAATTTAATTTTTCGAATATTTTTCCGAATTTGTTTTCTAGGTTAGCTCAGCATCCGCTGGACCAATCAAAAAGTGCGCCATACATTTTTTGTTCAGAACTTTCTTCTAATCATTATGGCGGTATTCCCGAACGATTAACTCGATAATTTAATTTTTTGTAATTTTTTCAGAATTTGTTTTGTAGTGTAGCTCAGCATCCGCTGGACCAATCAAAAAGTGCGCCATACATTTTTTGTTCGCTACTTTTTGCTAAAGAATTTGGCGGTATTCCCGAACGATTATCTCGCGAATTTAATTTTTCGAATATTTTTCCGAATTTGTTTTCTAGGTTAGCTCAGCATCCGCTGGACCAATCAAAAAGTGCGCCATACATTTTTTGTTCAGAACTTTCTTCTAATCACTATGGCGGTATTCCCGAACGATTATCTCGATAATTTAATTTTTTGTAATTTTTTCCGAATTTGTTTTGTAGTGTAGCTCAGCATCCGCTGGACCAATCAAAAAGTGCGCCATACATTTTTTGTTCGCTACTTTTTGCTAAAGACTTTGGCGGTATTCCCGAACGTTTATCTCGCGAATTTAATTTTTCGAATATTTTTCCGAATTTGTTTTCCATGTTAGCTCAGCATCCGCTGGACCAATCAAAAAGTGCGCCATACATTTTTTGTTCGCTACTTTTTGCTAAAGACTTTGGCGGTATTCCCGAACGTTTATCTCGCGAATTTAATTTTTCGAATATTTTTCCGAATTTGTTTTTTAGGTTAGCTCATCATCCGCTGGACCAATCAAAAAGTGCGCCATACATTTTTTGTTCAGAACTTTCTTCTAATCACTATGGCGGTATTCCCGAACGATTATCTCGCGAATTTAATTTTTCGAATATTTTTCCGAATTTGTTTTCTAGGTTAGCTCAGCATCCGCTGGACCAATCAAAAAGTGCGCCATACATTTTTTGTTCGCTACTTTTTGCTAAAGACTTTGGCGGTATTCCCGAACGTTTATCTCGCGAATTTAATTTTTCGAATATTTTTCCGAATTTGTTTTCTAGGTTAGCTCAGCATCCGCTGGACCAATAAAAAAGTGCGCCATACATTTTTTGTTCAGAACTTTCTTCTTATCACTATGGCGGTATTCCCGAACGATTATCTCGATAATTTAATTTTTTGTAATTTTTTCCGAATTTGTTTTCTATGTTAGCTCAGCATCCGCTGGACCAATCAAAAAGTGCGCCATACATTTTTTGTTCGATACTTTTTGCTAAAGACTTCGGCGGTATTTCTGAACGATTATCTCGATAATTTAATTTTTTGTAATTTTTTCAGAATTTGTTTTGTAGTGTAGCTCAGCATCCGCTGGACCAATCAAAAAGTGCGCCATACATTTTTTGTTCGCTACTTTTTGCTAAAGACTTTGGCGGTATTCCCGAACGTTTATCTCGCGAATTTAATTTTTCGAATATTTTTCCGAATTTGTTTTCCATGTTAGCTCAGCATCCGCTGGACCAATCAAAAAGTGCGCCATACATTTTTTGTTCGCTACTTTTTGCTAAAGACTTTGGCGGTATTCCCGAACGTTTATCTCGCGAATTTAATTTTTCGAATATTTTTCCGAATTTGTTTTCTATGTTAGCTCAGCATCCGCTGGACCAATCAAAAAGTGCGCCATACATTTTTTGTTCGCTACTTTTTGCTAAAGACTTTGGCGGTATTCCCGAACGTTTATCTCGCGAATTTAATTTTTCGAATATTTTTCCGAATTTGTTTTCTAGGTTAGCTCAGCATCCGCTGGACCAATCAAAAAGTGCGCCATACATTTTTTGTTCAGAACTTTCTTCTAATCACTATGGCGGTATTCCCGAACGATTATCTCGATAATTTAATTTTTTGTAATTTTTTCCGAATTTGTTTTCTATGTTAGCTCAGCATCCGCTGGACCAATCAAAAAGTGCGCCATACATTTTTTGTTCGATACTTTTTGCTAAAGACTTCGGCGGTATTTCTGAACGATTATCTCGCGAATTTAATTTTTCGAATATTTTTCCGAATTTGTTTTCCATGTTAGCTCAGCATCCGCTGGACCAATCAAAAAGTGCGCCATACATTTTTTGTTCGCTACTTTTTGCTAAAGACTTTGGCGGTATTCCCGAACGTTTATCTCGCGAATTTAATTTTTCGAATATTTTTCCGAATTTGTTTTCTAGGTTAGCTCAGCATCCGCTGGACCAATCAAAAAGTGCGCCATACATTTTTTGTTCGCTACTTTTTGCTAAAGACTTTGGCGGTATTCCCGAACGTTTATCTCGCGAATTTAATTTTTCGAATATTTTTCCGAATTTGTTTTCTAGGTTAGCTCAGCATCCGCTGGACCAATCAAAAAGGGCGCCATACATTTTTTGTTCAGAACTTTCTTCTAATCACTATGGCGGTATTCCCGAACGATTATCTCGCGAATTTAATTTTTCGAATATTTTTCCGAATTTGTTTTCTAGGTTAGCTCAGCATCCGCTGGACCAATCAAAAAGTGCGCCATACATTTTTTGTTCGCTACTTTTTGCTAAAGACTTTGGCGGTATTCCCGAACGTTTATCTCGCGAATTTAATTTTTCGAATATTTTTCCGAATTTGTTTTCTAGGTTAGCTCAGCATCCGCTGGACCAATAAAAAAGTGCGCCATACATTTTTTGTTCAGAACTTTCTTCTAATCACTATGGCGGTATTCCCGAACGATTATCTCGATAATTTAATTTTTTGTAATTTTTTCCGAATTTGTTTTGTAGTGTAGCTCAGCATCCGCTGGACCAATCAAAAAGTGCGCCATACATTTTTTGTTCGCTACTTTTTGCTAAAGACTTTGGCGGTATTCCCGAACGTTTATCTCGCGAATTTAATTTTTCGAATATTTTTCCGAATTTGTTTTCCATGTTAGCTCAGCATCCGCTGGACCAATCAAAAAGTGCGCCATACATTTTTTGTTCGCTACTTTTTGCTAAAGACTTTGGCGGTATTCCCGAACGTTTATCTCGCGAATTTAATTTTTCGAATATTTTTCCGAATTTGTTTTCCATGTTAGCTCAGCATCCGCTGGACCAATCAAAAAGTGCGCCATACATTTTTTGTTCGCTACTTTTTGCTAAAGACTTTGGCGGTATTCCCGAACGTTTATCTCGCGAATTTAATTTTTCGAATATTTTTCCGAATTTGTTTTCTATGTTAGCTCAGCATCCGCTGGACCAATCAAAAAGTGCGCCATACATTTTTTGTTCGCTACTTTTTGCTAAAGACTTTGGCGGTATTCCCGAACGTTTATCTCGCGAATTTAATTTTTCGAATATTTTTCCGAATTTGTTTTCTAGGTTAGCTCAGCATCCGCTGGACCAATCAAAAAGTGCGCCATACATTTTTTGTTCAGAACTTTCTTCTAATCACTATGGCGGTATTCCCGAACGATTATCTCGATAATTTAATTTTTTGTAATTTTTTCCGAATTTGTTTTCTATGTTAGCTCAGCATCCGCTGGACCAATCAAAAAGTGCGCCATACATTTTTTGTTCGATACTTTTTGCTAAAGACTTCGGCGGTATTTCTGAACGATTATCTCGATAATTTAATTTTTTGTAATTTTTTCCGAATTTGTTTTGTAGTGTAGCTCAGCATCCGCTGGACCAATCAAAAAGTGCGCCATACATTTTTTGTTCGCTACTTTTTGCTAAAGACTTTGGCGGTATTCCCGAACGTTTATCTCGCGAATTTAATTTTTCGAATATTTTTCCGAATTTGTTTTCCATGTTAGCTCAGCATCCGCTGGACCAATCAAAAAGTGCGCCATACATTTTTTGTTCGCTACTTTTTGCTAAAGACTTTGGCGGTATTCCCGAACGTTTATCTCGCGAATTTAATTTTTCGAATATTTTTCCGAATTTGTTTTCCATGTTAGCTCAGCATCCGCTGGACCAATCAAAAAGTGCGCCATACATTTTTTGTTCGCTACTTTTTGCTAAAGACTTTGGCGGTATTCCCGAACGTTTATCTCGCGAATTTAATTTTTCGAATATTTTTCCGAATTTGTTTTCTAGGTTAGCTCAGCATCCGCTGGACCAATCAAAAAGTGCGCCATACATTTTTTGTTCGCTACTTTTTGCTAAAGACTTCGGCGGTATTCCCGAACGATTATCTCGATAATTTAATTTTTTGTAATTTTTTCCGAATTTGTTTTGTAGTGTAGCTCAGCATCCACTGGACCAATCAAAAAGTGCGCCATACATTTTTTGTTCGAAACTTTTTCCCTATTTTATTGGTGGTATTCCGGAGGGATTATCTAGCAAATTTATTTTTTCGAAAATTTTTCCAAGATGTTTTTGAGTGTAACTCAGCATCCGCTTTACCAATCGAAAAGTGCGCCATACATTTTTTGTTCGGAACTTTTTGACTATTTTTTTGGTGATATTCCGGAGCGATAATCTCGTAAATTTATTTTTTCAATAATTTTTCCAAAATGTTTTTAAGTGCAGCTCAGCTTCCGCTGGACCAATCGAAAAGTGTGCCATACATTTTTTGTTCGAAACTTTTTCCCTATTTTATTGGTGGTATTCTGGAGCGATTATCTAGCAAATTTATTTTTTCGAAAATTTTTCCAAAATCGTTTTGAGTGTAGCTTAGCATCCGCTGGACCAATCAAAAAGTGTGCCATACATTTTCTGTTCCAATTTTTTTGACTATTTTTTTGTTGGTATTCCGTGCGCTAATCTCGTAAATTTACTTTTTCGAAAATTTTTCCAAAATGTTTTTGAGTGCAGCTCAGCATCCGCTGGACCTTTTGAAAAGTGCGCCATACATTTTTTGTTCGAGACTTTTTTCTTATCACTTTGGTGGTATTCGTAAACGATTATCTCGCAAAATAAGTTTTTGTTTTGTCGATTTGATTATTATTCACATCTTTTCTGAGTTTCGAATCTGTCATCAAAGTTAGTTTAGTAATGAGTGGGGTTTTTAATTGGAAGTCAAATTGCACGCGAGTTAAGGTACGAAAGACGTACATCACACGTCAGAATGGAGACGATTTCTGCTAGGCTTTTTAGACGTATTTTCGGTAATTAGTGAATAAGAGGGTGAGAAAGGTAGAGTAAGAATCGAGTGAATAGCGTTGGCGTGACCTGGCACAAGGTTGCCCGACGACGTCTACCGCTTTCTATATACGAATGTTTATAAATTCCATGGTATTGAGTCTATAGCAGCGCGGGGTAAGCAGCAAACGATAAGTGTTTCAGTTGCCGGTGCTATTGTTGTCTCGATGATAAGATCTCACGCTAAATCTAAACCCTGGGTCCCGGGTCCTTTGCAGAGACAGTTTGAGTTATATGCTGCATTGGTACCACAATGCGAAACTCTCGGGACATGCCGGGGGTGGAATGACGATGGTAGGCGCGAGAGAGAGGTGGGAGGTAAAGGGCAGGGAGTACAATAGGGGACAACTGTAGGGGAATAGGGGGGAAGTGCGGAAACAGACCACGACAGATTTATAGAAGTCGAGGCATCACGCGAGTCGGAAAATCGTGCACCACCTATCACTTCCTATCTCTCTTTCTTTCTCTCCCTCTCTCTCTCTCTCTCTCTCTCTCTTTTTCTCTTTTTCTCTTTTCTATGTCAATATTCTTGTACTGCATACACTGGGATATATTTTAATGAATAACAATAAATATTTTATTATCTTCTAATTTTTAATATGAGAAAATAATTTCACTACACTTTTGCTTCATTTTTCAAGTGTATTGAAAGTGAAGTGAGAGTAAAATAAAGTGAAAGTATTTTGAAAGTCCATTTATGTATGGAGCCTTTTCTAAGACTAAGAATCATTTTCAAATGCAGCGAAAAAAATATCTCAACATTTTCTTTTTCTTCAGATTAGTCAGCACTTAGGGTAGGAAATGCTAGCAATAAGGAGGCTATTGTTTGAATTAGTGATGCATCAAATAAAAAAAAAGAAGGGAACCAAGGGATATTGACCAATTTCCACCGAAAATCTCTACTCTCTTTTCCTTCTTTTTTTCTCTTTGCAAATTTATTAACTTTCCTTTCAGTAACGTCGACGCGCGATACACTCCATTACATTAATGCCCTTTTCACCCAACAGTATCTTCTAGGAAAAGCTCTCCCTCAGGGTCGTTGTGTCGCAAAATAAGGGAGGTAACATAGTAGAGTCAAAAGTCCCTTAGGACATATTGCCTTTTTCCCAAGATTTGTACCGCTCAAAGCACTTTTTTTCCCCTTTTCACAAATTAAAAAGAAATTTTTGCCTAATTATCGCAAATTCTCTTTCTTTTGCCATTCATTTCTTTTTTTGTAGAAAATAAATTTTGATTCTTTTTTTTCTTATTAATTCAAACGAAAATTTTATCTACCGTAAAAAAAGTACTAAATGAAAATTGTCTCGAAATCATTTATTGACTACTATTTCCCAAAAGGGCAATTAATAAAAAAAAACCAATTAAGTTGAAAATAAAAATTTATTTTCGAAAAAAGAATCGAAAACTTAATTTGGATAAAATAAATCTTGGCTTTTAATTTGATTTTGATTGTGTAACCCTAAGGTACAGCGAGATATCTCGAGTCAAATCATTAAGGGGTGAAAATGGGAACTAGTGGCAGAATTAAAAGCCTCCATGTATATTAATTACTGTCAATTAATTGCAAATTGGATAAATTGACGATAAAATATGGACTTCAATATAAATGATACAAGTTCTCTTTTTTTTTTATTTATGTGTGTGAGATAATATCATTCTCTTTCTGTTATCACTTATTTCGTTGTGCGGTAACTATATTTATACGGAAACTCGCTTATTTTTCATTTCCATTACTATTCATCATTTTTATTTTTCAATCCAACGGAAAACAGCAATTACAAGAGAAAGAAAGAGAGAGAGAGAGAGAAATTTTTATTTCCCTTTTTAAAATCATAGTTTTTAGCATTCAAAAAATTTAACAAAATTCAATATATATATATATTTCTTTATTTAAAAAATAAAAAGAAAAAAAAACAAACTAAAAGCTCTATCTCTTTCTCTCTACCAATGAAATACTTTCCACTCATAAATTGCTTTTCTAGTAAATCCAATTTTCAAACACACAGACTTTGGTTTGCTCAACTACTTTTACCAAGCCTTCGATATTGACTCAACGATCAGTTACTTCTGCTAAATATAACTTTTCCAATCGTTTTTTTTTCTCTTTTTTTCTATTTGTAGAATACAATAGTTTTTTTTTTTTTATTTAAATTTCAATCTTAATACTTGGTTTGCATTTTTCCGTGACCCATATTTACGAAATCTGGTATATTGATATTGAAAGGTTCAATATTATTATATTTTTCTATTGTTTGTGGTAAATATTTGTTTTTGTAGTCTTGTACAGTTATTTTATGAAATTGCCTGCACTGTTTCGTAGAATGTTGTTTTTTTAGTATGAAAAAGATTTTTTATTAATATTATTTTGTGATGGGGATCGATTACGTAATATTTATATTCTGTAACTTCAGTTTATTTTCACTTCACTTTCACGTCGCTTTCACTTCCACGTCACTTTCACTTCACCTTCAGTTCACTTTCACTTCACTTTCACTTTCACTTCATTATGACTTTAATTTCACTATCTTTCAGTTTTAAATTCATAGTAAAGTGACAGTGAAGAAAAAATAAAGTGAAAATGAAGAGAATGTGTAGTGAAAGTGTATTGAAAGTGTAGTGAAGGTGAAGTGAAAGTAAAAATAAAGTGTAATGAAAATGTAGTGAAAATGTAGTGAAGTTGAAATCAAAGTAAAAATCAGGTTATCTAAACTAAAAATAAAGTGATTGGATGTTAAATAACAAAATAACATTCCAATCGTCCTAACGAAATATTAAAAAATCACTTTAGAGAATAATTTAAAATTTTGTAAAAGAATAACTTAGTCGTTGTAACACTAACAACTTGCTTGAAGGGCAAAGGGAAGAGGGGGGTGGGGTGGGGCGTGTTTGGAATGTTTTTTCGCGTTATATTTGAAAGCAGGAGAGAAACACGCTTCAGAAAGTGAGTCTCTCGCATCCTTGAGTGAACTTGGACGAGGTCTGTGTTTACATGTGCGGGGGGATAGTCGGCTAGGGCATAAGGGTTGTGGGGGTAAAAGAGAGAGTGAGAGAGAGGGAAAGAGTTAGAGTGGGCTCGAGTAAATATTTACTCGATGCTTTTCTACGAGAGTTTCCCTTGCAGCGCGCAACTTTCTAATGTAAAAGGTAGATCATCGTTGAATAAGCGTGCAAAAGCGGAAAATGGAAATTTTCTCAACGTAATCGACCTATTCGAGTGAATTCATTGCTCGTAAGACTACAGGGGTTGCTTTGTACACCCCCTCTTTTTTTTTGTTTTTCTTCTGTCTCTCATTTTTTATCCCTTTCTTCCTTATTTCTTCTTCCATCGATCTGTCCGTCCGTCTCTCTTTCCTTGCTGTTCACTTTTCGTCTCATTCTCCACAATGTATTTCCCTTCTCTTCTTCTCCTTGATTTGCATCTCTCTCACTGTACATACCTCAATTCCTTCTCCCTCACCCTTTGGGTCGCCCCTTCTATATTAATTACCAGGCCGCTAATTACTATTTATTAGACTGGCGTGCACGCCAAGCTATATTCCCTTCTAGACAGTATATTCGACGTTCCATGTACCATGTATATACATACACCAAATGGTTCCTGTTGTTGCTTTGTCGGTTTTAGAGATACGTCCTTGATGTTTAAGAGGATGCATCATGCGACCCTCAATCTTCGATTAGAGCACTCTCTTGCTCTTGTATGTATATGTTAGTTTTCAATTTTTTTATTCTACCCTACCTTTAGGCATTTAACAATTTCCGAAAAAAAAAGAATTTTTTCAAAAAATTGTGTTTTGATAAAAAGACAATTAAAAAAATAATTTATAATAAAGAAGAGTGTTAAAAATATTAAAAATATTATAGAAAACCTTAAAAGACATATTTGTTTTATAAATAAAAATATTGGTATTATCATTAATATATATTAATAATACTCAACAAATTTCTATTTTCCCTTTAGTTTTATTTATCTGTTGTAATATATTAAAGTCGGTTGTTTGTACGTTAAAGTGTAGAAGGAAATCAGTGCAAAGTACTTGCATTAAACAAGGCACGTTGTAGCAGCAACATAGTGGAGTAAGTTCGGTTTAGAGACATATTCATAATTATCTTCACAAGTGCCAGTTAGAAAGTGCTTCTCTCTCGTGTGTGCGCTCGCGCTCTTAATAAAGTTCCATGGAAGTAAGAAGGACTGTGCAAACTTAAGCCAAAGGTTCCGAGGCGTCATTAAGCGATAGCTCTATATATATATACAATATATATATATATATATATCGCCGACCCGTTCTATATTGTCGTAAAACAGCAAATCTATTTTACGATCTTCTATCCTTCCACGTAGCACATTTTCCTCATGAAAATCCTTGGCACCTTGCATTTTACTTCACTTTGTGCCAATTCCGCCACATTCACTCTCTCTCTCTCTCTTTCTCTGTTCAACCAATCCAGGCAATAAAATTTCTTCTTGCGAAAAATCTTCATTTATTTCAATTTACGGAAATTTATTTTTACTTTATTATTATTAATTAAATTGCTTTTTCATCCACAATTTTTATCTGTAATTTCTTATCTGACAACTATTATATAAGAAATAACGAGGAGTAAAATTCAGTTGTCAAAAAAAAATTTTGTTTTAATTTAGGAAAAAAAACAAACTTTTTCTCTTTACTAATTTCTTGTTCCTCTATGAAGAGAGGGTATTTAACAAAAAGGGGAGGGGGATAGAAGATCATTAACTGAATCGTGAATTGAGACAGAGAAAGAGAGACACGGGACGAATTTCCAAACCAGGATTAACCGCCGCGATCGTAAGGCGCCTTACAGTATCAGAGAAGCTTAATCCCTTAATGGTTCTGGAAAAAGCTTCGCAGTAATGTAATTGATCGCCTCTAGCTCTTTTTCATTTGCTATTATTTTCCGTCGTTCGTCTACCTAATGGATTCACTATATACTCCCTTATACTCTCCCTCCCACTTTCTTTTCTTTCGTCGTTGAAAACGCCGGCAATCATTTCCGTTTACGAGAGGCTCTATAACGTCAACTGTAAAACACGAGAATGTCACTTTTCGAACGTGCCATGTGCACAATAATATAAGTCGAAGACGAAGAAGAAGAAGAAGAAGAAGAAAAAAAAAAGTCAATTGTAACTTTTACAATGGCAATCAACATTTTCTTACGCCATTTCAAATTGTTGGTTGCTAGTTCATTTGGAGGTTAGGAAATCCAAGCTTGTCATATATATGAACTTGAAAGTAGAATTTTAAAAAAATAAAGAATACCTTATCCTAAAAATTTAATTAAAATTTCACTTTTTTTATTGTTCTACTTTTTTATATATTTATTTTTTCCAAGTCTTTTGCTTGTCACACGAAAACCATAGACCAAAGAAGAAGAAGAGGAAACTCAATATTAGGGTACTTTTAGTTCGAGTGAATAATCATAGGTGCGCTACTGTGCCTAGTTCCGCGTTCATACGTTCCCATGGGTACAACGGTAATCATTTCTAATTTGCAGTTATATGAAAAAATACCAAAAGCTCAAGTACTCTAGATAATAATAATAGTAATAATAATACTCGCTTTCAGAAAGACAATCTCTCGCGGGTGTCGTGAATTTTTTTTTTTTTGTAAAATTCTGTGACCGTCAGTATATGTGTGGATGTGTAAAAGTATGAGGTAATTTGCAAGGAACGATTCCCCGCGCACATGGCAAAGAAGAAGCTGAGAAATATGCGTATACTGTCCCTGGCACTAATATAACGAGGACCGTCTTCCAAATCGACCCTCTGTGCTTACAATATTGCTCGAATAAAAAGGGGATCATTTGTTTTTCTTATATTCTACTTTTTTTTACAAATTTACTTCCATTGCCAACAGAAGAAAATTCACTTCTAATTTTTGCCTCCAAAAAAAACGGTTACTTTATAAAAAGACCAATTTGAAGACAAAAATTTATAAACTTCTATGATAAATAAAGAAGAGTGAATTTAAAAAATTGTTCGAAAACCTCAAAAGACATATTGAAATATAATTTTGAAAAAAATTTCATTGTTCCAAAAAAGAAAAACAATTTTTATCATTATTTAAAGTTATTAAAGAAAGAATTGGTGTACAATTATAGTAATTCTTAGAAAAGAAATATTTCTGTTTTGGTTAAAGAAACAGTTACCATTGGTTTTTTTAAATAGAATTTCGAAAAAAACCTTTTTTCAAGTAAACCTTTGGTCTTCAGTTCAATATTTTATTTCGGAACTATCCATCAAAGAAAATCCATAAAAAATTTTATTAACTATAAAAAAAAATGTGTAAAAGTTTTAAGGTTTGCCTATTCGTCTATATACATTTGTATATATATATATATATCCTATAATAAAGAATAAGGTATAGTACCTAAATATAAATTTAAATATTAATAATTTTCTTTTCAAGTATTATGTATGTGTACCCTTTTTTCTAACAGGCAGGAAAAATATAGTAAATGAAATTCTTATTGAAATTAACAAAGCGACAATTAACCGCCTCATTGGAGGGTTAGCGTTATTGTTGAATTTATGGTGAGTATAAAACGTAAATCGAATGTGCAATAGTATGCAAATCGAGTAACGAGAGGTCGTTCATCGCACGGTTTCATGCCTCCCTCCTCCTTCCCCACTTTAAACCTACCCCCATACCCCCTTATTCAACCACTGTGAATTTCCAATTTCTATATATGATTTCTGCCAAAAACTCTCGACTATATATATAAATAATAGGTATATATAAAATGGTTATATATACTAATGGTTGTAGAAATATAGAAACTAATATACTCGACGTATATTTATACAATAAATTAACGGAGGCGTTAATGCAAAAAAATACACATACACACACACAACCGAAATATCCCGATCTCGGATCCCATTAGTTTCAAAACAGAAATTCTCCCATTCCCGGAAAGTTGAGCACATCTGCGCATCACCCTGTACGTTATATACCCGGTTGCAATATAACGTTGCAACTGTTCGCCAAATTAAACACTCCCAGTCAAAAAGCAATTCTACATTATTGAATTTCAAACCCCCCTGGAAATTGCATTGTTTCATTGGGGATGGGTATATGTATGGCGTGTGTCAACTTACTAGTGATTTTGATTCTTTTCTGAATTAGAGGATTTTTAAAAATTTTACATTTTTAGAAAAATATTCATTTTCATTTGTCAATTCCTAATAACATGGGCAAAAAAAATTTGGGGAGAAAAAAATTTCTGTTTAAAATAACACATTGTTGAGTAATTGGTCAAATTCAAAATTTTTCCCCCGCAAAAAAGGTATTTTTAGAAAATCTCAAAAGACATTCTTTTCTTTTACTGTAAAAAGAAAGTACGAAAGTAGTAATGATTTTAGGTTATTAAAATAAAACCAAATGACAATTTGGTATTAAAATAATACCTTTCGTTATACAGTGTTCCCTTCAAAAAAAGTATTATTAGAAAACCTCAAAAGACATTCCATACTTTCGAATCAAAACAAAAATTAGAACTTTTTAGTGATAAAAATATCTTTAAAACCAATTGTAATAAACCTATTAACATATTTTATGTAACCTACAAAGAAAAATACACAAATGTACCAAATTTTAACACACTTGGTCCAAATGATCCTGAGTTCTAATTTCGTGTCAGGTATAATACTACAAAAAAATAATTGACCGATTTCGGTCACTTTGTTAACAAAAAGCCTCTTATAATTATTTTGCAACTATTTTACATTTATTTAATAGATATTAACAAATTTATTATAAATCACTCACCGGAGAAGGTTTCAGATGGAACTTGCTCTGACGATAGGTTGAAATTTCCAGATGCATTTGGAGGGCAGCCATTGCGGTTTTGTTGAGAACGTAGAGTATGTGTTGCGTGCAAAGATGGACCACGAGGTGGTACTTCTGGTGGCGCTGGTTCCGGTGGTGAATCTCGGCCATTGTCTGAAAAAACGAACAGAAAAAAAAAAATTCTTTACAATCATGCCAGACATTCCTTTTCATCAACTTTCGTCGTTTTTTTTCTGTTTTTTGTATTTGAAAACTTGCCTGGAATGCTTTGTAAAAGAAAAGTAAAAGCACACACGCGAAAAACTTTTGGATTTTTACACTGTTACGCGTTCACGACTCGAGATACTCTCTCAACGAGAAAATAAGTAACGAATCAAATAATAAAAGTTTTGAGGCGACAAAAAATATTTGTCAAAAAAAAAAAATATTTTTAAATAATTCTTTTGTGGTAGGAATAAAATTAAATTGAAAAATTTAATTCAATCAATTTGATAAATTGAGAAAAAAATTGAAAAATTCGTCACTAACTTTCTTTTTGAGAAATTATAGATACGTTGTACAACGAGGTTTAGACAATACTGATCATAGAAATCTTATTGACATTAATTGTTCGCTTGGAAAATTTAGGGCAGAGCAGGTAAGAAGGGTTTGTTTATATTTATCTCTTCCAATTAATAAAATCAAATTATATTTACTAATAGAGATATTTAATGCAAAATTTATTAAATTTTATTTTCAAAATAAATTTTTAAGAAAAATTTAGTTTTTAATTATTTGTTCTTAGTAATTTTTTATACTGTTTTTTAAAACTATTTACTTGATTATAATTAAAACTATTATATTATTATTATCATTAATATTATTATTACTATTATTACTATTATTATTATTACTATTATTATTATTATTATTATTTTTTGTGCGAAGGGTAAAGTGGAAATCTGCTACAATAAGGAGGGAATTATTATTTTATAAAAATTAATCTTTGTCCGGTAAATTTTAAATTTAATTAATCTGTTATTAATAATTAATTACTTATAGATATAATTACTTGGTTAATTAAAAAAAAATATTTTCTTTTAATTTCAATAATAAAATGTGAAATTGTTTTAAAAATCTAGTTTTTCTAACATTCATCTATAATTCATAGAATATAAATTTTTTGATATTAAAACTACAAAGCGCAATGCCATGATTATGATGATAATGAAAATAGAAAAATATGGAATATTTGGACAAAAAATCCAAATCAAAATATAAGTGAATGTAGTCCAATAAAAATAGTTATAGACTTGATTAATAAAAATGAATTTTTTTTCTAGGAAACTATTATAACATGAACACAAAGGATATATGAGAGTGATGAAAATTATTGACATAATAATAATACACCAAGGTGGCATTGTTCATAATGAACAATTCTGATCAATGAATTCAACGCTTCGTTAGAATGATTATACATATATATATATAGAAATGTATATATATATATATATGTTTGTACTATTCGGAAGTGTGTGTGCATAAATTTAAGTCGAATGTGACTCGATTGGTTGTAGTAAATTAGGCAAAACCGTGGATGCCGACGCAATAAACCGATAGTGCCACGTGTGCGGTTACACCAGTTGTCCACAGTTGTGCATAGTCACGTTTCCGTATCCGTAAATATATACATATAGTTATATATATATATATATATATATATATATATATATATATATATTTGTATATGTATATACGGATATGCATACATACGTAAAATTAGTGCAATGTGTAACCATTAGAGGTTGTTAATGTTACAGAAGCACATTATTGTAAATCAAGGTTAACTACAACACACAGCAGCAGTAGTCTATCGCACTTTCCTAGAAAGCTATGAAACTTGCCACAACCGTGGTGTGGTAGCGGTGGTATTGGTGGTCTCGATACTCGTTAATAGAATACCCGTTAATCCGTCAAAATTATTAAATTATAATATCTAGTAAATTTTAAAAACTTTTTGTAAAGAAAAAATAATTTCTTTTTCTAATAACACAATAGTGTGACAAAATTTAATTGATCTTTAAAATATTCCCCCCCCCCCCGCAAAAAAAGGTATTTTTAGAAAACCTCAAAAGACATTAATTTCGTTTTCAAAAAAAAGAATAGAAACTCTTTACTACGAATTTAAAAAAGATTTAATTAAAACATTTAAAAAAAAATTTTTTTGCGGAAGAACTGAAATGAGTTTTTTTATGATGATGAAAAATTTGGATTAAAAGAAAGTTAAAACAATATAAATAGCAATAATGAGATTAGAAAAGTTCATGAGAAGATGAATTGTGATCGTTTGGTGAAATTCCCTTTCGATAGAGAGAAGAGAGAAATAAAGAGAGAGAGAGAGAGAGAGAGAGAATGAGTGAGGGTATCAATTTTTCAAGCTCTAAACCTTTTCACCCTTCTGCATTATTTCTCTTTATCGTCTGTGACAATGTTCACGATAACACTACGGGCACAAGCAATGCACTGCCACTACTGATTACGACCGCATGTTTTTCAGAAGTCACGTACATACCTGTGAAATAGGCAGACACGACCAGACCTGTGCAGGTAACGAATGTGCAAAGAGGAAAACTGTTAGTGCAGTGCTATACATATAATAAAGTTGATGCAAAAAAAAAAAATATATATATACCAAAAAAAAGAAAAAAAAACAATAAAATTAACCATTATTAAAATAACGAGTAAAAAATTATTCATTTTCCCTCATATAAATAAATAATTATAAAATTCAACAATACTTTAAAATAACACATTCTCCAATATAAATTAAATGTCAATATTTAATAATTAATTTTATCAATATGTTCAAAAAAAAAAATGATATTGAAAATTGTTAATTAAAAATTATTTTCTTTTTCATAATAAAGAAATCAATTTAAATTTTAATGATCATTTAACTTTTGTAAAATGAAAATTGTATTTACAAAGGGATTATATTTTCATGGTATAAAGTAATTAAAATACCATCTGTGTAATTATGAAGTCCACGCTTTTATGATAATTTTCCTCTCTTCCGCAATGTTTAGCAAGTTACTATGTTTGCGACTAAAAATTGTTTCATTATAAAAATAACCCGTTGAGAATTATTATTTCGACGCGCAAGTTCATTGTCATTCTACATTTATAAAAAAAAAGATTCTACAAAACTTGACTTTTTAAAACAAAAATTTAAATTCCGGAAAAATTTGCACATCATGTGAAAAATTTTATTCACATTTACACTGTAGTTTGTTAATATTGTATGTATCTAAATGTAATAAAGTAGCGTTAGGAATTTTAATTATATATATATTTTATTACCATAGTTGAATATATTATAATCTTTTAAATTCTATAAAAGAAAATAATATGCATTTCGAAAAATAAATTCCGATTAGTCTAAAACTAGTCTTAAATTCATCAAATAAAAACCAAATTGGATATTAATTTAATATCAGTTTAATCTGATTAGGAATTAATTGAAACAGTAAATATTAATCTAAACAACATCCAACATTATTCGCATTAGCCTGGAGAGAAATAAAAACTCGAAACAAAAACCTAAATTCAATTAAAAAATTAATTCACATTACTCTGGACAAAAATTTTGAAGATCAAGTTAAAGACATTTAAAGTCATTTCAAGATCATGTCCAGGGCATTAAAGGTCATTTACAGGTCATGTTGAGGACATTCAAGGTCAATTGAAGGTTAAGTCAAAGACATTCAAGGTCATTTGAAGATCAAGTTTTGTACATTCAAGATCAAAGTCGTTTAATGGTTAATTCAAAGACATTGAAATTTTTTTTGCTACTATTTGACAGCCCGATCCGAGTAGAGGAACACCAATTTTATGACCATTAAAGCGATTTTCGTCAAAAACAAATTTTCAAAAAAATTCAATTTTTCTTAGGCACACTATTTTATTGCAATTTCTAGCACAAAATACACCTAAAAGTGTAGAAAAAAATTGACAGCCAAATACGAGTAGAGGAAGACACCTATTACCACCAAAAAGTCATCCGACCCAAAAATCCAAAATCACAAAAAAGTTCCCAAAAAAATTCAATTTTTCTTAGGCAGACGATTTTAATGTATATTCTTGCACAAAATACTCCTAAAAGTGTAGAAAAAAATTGACAGCTAAATCCGAGTAGAGGAAGACACCTATTACCACCAAAAAGTCATCCGACCCAAAAATCCAAAATCACAAAAAAGTTCCCAAAAAAATTCAATTTTTCTTAGGCAGACGATTTTAATGCATATTCTAGCACAAAATACTCCTAAAAGTGTAGAAAAAAATTGACAGCCAAATCCGAGTAGAGGAAGACACCTATTACCACCAAAAAGTCATCCGACACAAAAATCCAAAATCACAAAAAAGTTCCCAAAAAAATTCAATTTTTCTTAGGCACACTATTTTATTGCAATTTCTTGCACAAAATACACCTAAAAGTGTAGAAAAAAATTGACAGCCAAATACGAGTAGAGGAAGACACCTATTACCACCAAAAAGTCATCCGACCCAAAAATCCAAAATCACAAAAAAGTTCCCAAAAAAATTCAATTTTTCTTAGGCACAAGATTTTATTGCAATTTCTTGCACAAAATACACCTAAAAGTGTAGAAAAAAATTGACAGCCCGATCCGAGTAGAGGAACACCAATTTTATGACCATTAAAGCGATTTTCGTCAAAAAAAAATTTTCAAAAAAATTCAATTTTTCTTAGGCACACTATTTTATTGCAATTTCTAGCACAAAATACACCTAAAAGTGTAGAAAAAAATTGACAGCCAAATACGAGTAGAGGAAGACACCTATTACCACCAAAAAGTCATCCGACCCAAAAATCCAAAATCACAAAAAAGTTCCCAAAAAAATTCAATTTTTCTTAGGCAGACGATTTTATTGCAATTTCTTGCACAAAATACACCTAAAAGTGTAGAAAAAAATTGACAGCCAAATACGAGTAGAGGAAGACACCTATTACCACCAAAAAGTCATCCGACCCAAAAATCCAAAATCACAAAAAAGTTCCCAAAAAAATTCAATTTTTCTTAGGCAGACGATTTTAATGTATATTCTTGCACAAAATACTCCTAAAAGTGTAGAAAAAAATTGACAGCTAAATCCGAGTAGAGGAAGACACCTATTACCACCAAAAAGTCATCCGACCCAAAAATCCAAAATCACAAAAAAGTTCCCAAAAAAATTCAATTTTTCTTAGGCAGACGATTTTAATGCATATTCTAGCACAAAATACTCCTAAAAGTGTAGAAAAAAATTGACAGCCAAATCCGAGTAGAGGAAGACACCTATTACCACCAAAAAGTCATCCGACACAAAAATCCAAAATCACAAAAAAGTTCCCAAAAAAATTCAATTTTTCTTAGGCACACTATTTTATTGCAATTTCTTGCACAAAATACACCTAAAAGTGTAGAAAAAAATTGACAGCCAAATACGAGTAGAGGAAGACACCTATTACTAACATTTAAGCGCTTTTCGTCATAGAAAAATAGACAAAAAAAATCAATTCTTCTTAGGCAGACTATTTCATTGCAATTTCTTGCACAAAATACACCCAACAAGTTGTAAATTCAGATGTTCATTACATAAACATTTTGGTTCCTCTTTATGATTAGGAAATAAATTTGCTTCCTCGTGGAGAAAGCATTAACATTGGAAAAAACATACAAAAATAATATAATAATAATATAAACATTTGAGAACCTATAGATTTGAGTTAAAGTTAAGGAATTAATGGATGTTAAAAAATCAAAAATTCACATTTTAGCTGAAATTTCTGAAAATTAATGAAAAATAATAATATATAATTTATAATTATTTACAATTATATTGGTTTGTTTCAATGCAAGGATTACAGTTATTTCATATATAAACTTCAATTTAAAAAATCACAAAATTTTATTGCCAAATGTGAATTTTTGATTTTTTAACTTTCATTAATTCTTTAAATTTAAATTGAAACTATACTTTATATATACCAATCAATTTGTGTTGACGTAAGGAATACGATTTTATTATATATAACCTTAAATTTTTCTATTTAAAAATTTTTTCGATTAAATAAATATTTTGGAAATAAGACGATAAATTTTTTTTTTGGGTATTTTTTAAAATCTTTTGGTCATATTTGAGATATTAATATGATGAATGAGCCTACCAAATTTGATCTAAATCCATTAAAACCTGTTAATGTTATCGTCTAAACAAAAAAGGGATCCACACAGACACATACATACATCCGGACAATTGATCAGTATCTCATATAACATGTTTCTATATAGAAAAAAATTTGTTTCCGCTACTTTGAAAATGTTTATAAACGAAAGGACTACAAAGCTTCCTCCATGAGGAAGCAAAAGAATAATTTAATAAAATTTTAACTTTTTAAATAAAACTTTTTTAATAATAAAAGAAGAAAATTAAAGTGAAATTGAATTTCATGTGACAATGATTGTTTTCTTTTCTCCAACACGAAAGTTTATAATTTCCATGTTAATCAAGATAAAGCACATCATCAGTGCTTTCTTGCGTAAATTTTCACCCAAGAGTTTAGTTAGACAATTTAGTTTTCACGGTTGATTCGTTGCGTTTGATTAATTACCATCAACGTCATTGTGCCATGTGTACATTAGCAGAAGGAGTCACGAGGAAAATTGAAGCAGAAGGACAGTATCAAATGGAAGATGAGAGGAAACGAGGAATATTATGTATATATATATATATTTAACAGTATATATATAGGAAAATTTAGTCTCGATACCTGCAGTAATAAGCAAGTAATAATTGTTTAATTAAATTGCAGTGTGAAACGTGCAATGTATTTCTGTCAACGCCAGCCGTGTCCGGCGCATATCTCGAGCGACTTTACCGTCGAAATATACATGTATATATATATATATACATTCGTTCCAGTTATTGAACAATTCGCCGGCAGTGCACGACAATTGAGACACGTGTAATGCGTAATTACGCAGCCAATACGTGGCACTCCAGTAAATAAGAAAAAAAACATGAGAAAAAAAAATAATACGAGAAATCCACGCGTGAAACTGCACGACAAGCATCTCTTCTATATATATATATATACGCATACTATATGTATTTGCATCGTGCACCAGCTTTCACAATATCACGACACTTCTTTTGTGACGAGAGTGCATTCATTTTGAATCGCTGTCATGTGGAACCACTGCACGCGCTCACTCAATTGTTATTTGGCGTCGAGCTGTCGTGCTGCATATACGGTTTTTGTTTTTGTCAACCGTTACCCCCCGCTCACTGACAAAGAAAATGCTGCGTAATCAATAGTATTTGCAGAGAAAGGCGCGGTAAACCGCCGGACATCATTGTATGTATGTATATATATATATATGTATGGGTTTCCATCAATTTACTCTTGCCGCGTGAGTCTAATTCGTTTCCGTAGTGTTAAATGGATCTTTGACAAATTTTTTTTTTGCAATACATTGTAATTTTTTTTTTGTTTTTTGGTATCAATCTTTTTTATTTCTGTGATGTAGCATATCAAAATTTGCCAGGAGTTAAATCTATCTAAAAGATTTTGTTCAGAGAATTAGAATTGGGTGACTAGAAGAAATCTGATAAGGAAGATTTTAAACCTCGAGACAATTCTCTGAATTAGCTCCTTGAAGATTTTGTCCGGATTACAATAAAATATTTTTATTTATTTAATAGGAAAATCATGAAAACAATTTTTCAATATAATAAAGAATGATTATAAAATTAATGGAAGGGATCTGAAATTCTTTTTCTATTCAGATTAAATTTCGTAGGATTTCCATCAGAAACAGAGATTCCATTGCAATTTATTACATTCAGTAAACATGTAAAGAAATTTCACCAGGGTTGGGAAACTGATTTTATAGAATAGACCACTAGCGCCGCCAATATGTAAAAAATAGTCTAGGACATTCAAGGTCATTCAAAGGTCAAATCAAGGACATTCAAAGTCATTTGAAGTCATATCAAGGACATTCTAGGTCATTCGAAGGTCAAGTCAAGGACATTCAAAGTCATTTGAAGGTCAATTCAAGGGCATTCAAGGTCATTTGAAATCAAATCAAGGACATTCAAGGTCATTTGAAGATCAAGTCAAGGTTATTCGAGATAATTTAAAGGACAAGTCAAGGTCGTTCAAGTTCAAGGTTATTCAAGGTCATTTGAAGGTCGAGTCAAGGACATTCAATGTCATTTAAAGGTCAAGTCAAGGACATTTAAGGTCATTTGAAGGTCAAGTAAATGACATTCAAGTTCATTTGAAGGTCAAGTAAAAGACATTGAAGGTCATTTGAAGGTCAAGTCAAGGTCGTTTAAGGTCAAGGTTATTTAAGGTCATTTGTAGGTCAAATAAAGGACATTCAAGGTCATTTGAAGGTCAATTCAAGTTAATTTGAAGGCCAAGTCAAGGTCATTCTTGGTCTTTTGAAGGTCAAGTCAAGGACATTCAAGGTCATTTAAAGATCAAGTCAAGGTTATTAGAGATAATTTAAAGGACAAGTCAAGGTCGTTCAAGTTCAAGGTTAATCAAGGTCATTTGAAGGTCGAGTCAAGGACATTCAATGTCATTTAAAGGTCAAGTCAAGGACATTCAAGGTCATTTAAAGGTCTAGTAAATGACATTCAAGGTCATTTGAAGGTCAAGTAAATGACATTTAAGGTCATTTCAAGCCCAAGTAAAAGACATTGAAGGTCAAGTCAAAGTCGTTTAAGGTCAAGGATTTTTAAGGTCATTTGTAGGTCAAATCAAGGACATTCAAGGTCATTTGAAGGTCAATTCAAGGTTATTCGAGTTAATTTGAAGGCCAAGTCAAGGTCATTCTTGGTCTTTTGAAGGTCAAGTCAAGGTCATTTAAAGGTCAAGTCAAGGTTATTTGAAGATCAATTCAAGAATATTCAAGGTCAAGTCAAGGTTATTTAATGTCATTTGAAGGCCATTAAAAATTGAAGTCAAAGATATTTAAACTCTTTTTTATTTCTATTCGACTACTGTCTGTTACATGAACTGACAGTTGTCCTTCTTTTTCTCTTTTAATTTAGTTTTAGTTATAATTCGTCTTGGGTATAATTCTACTCTAATGAAGATAATAATAATTATTCATCATCTGGTATGAAAAACTTTTTTTTTTATTAACAATTTATCGTTAAAAAAAATTTTAAGTCATTGTTTCTATCTAATATTTGCCTCAAAATTATTTTGTAAGAAAATTGTAGGAAATTATAGAAAAAAAAAAATTATAGAGCAAGATGAAAAAATCAAGTGTGGTTTGTTTGAAGGATAGAGTGACTATTGATGAGGGTCAGTTTGACATTGAACGAGATGCAAGGTATATCCCCGACAGTGACTAGATGTGGTTAGCGACTCTGGATAACTCAATTCTCTCGACTGACGCTCCAATTTGGAAATACATATTCATGTAAATACGAATTATTTCCCGCAGTTTGTATATATATATATATATATACGACGGACAGTATCGATCTCACCTTGCATTGATCTGTCTGGACAAATTCAAGCTTACGTGTATGTCTGTCTGTCTACGAATCCCAAGACGCATCCAAGTTCGATGGCATGATTCATGTGAATAGTTTATATTTCGTTTAAATATAGAAATGAAATAGAGAGAGGGAATACGCCAACTAAACTCGATGAGTCATTCATTTATTCACTTGTTGCAAATATGAATAATACGCATAGACACGATAATCAATAGGGGTCATCCATGAATTATGCTTAGTAATGTTGTATTGAAAACTTTTTCAATATACTATATACATTCAGTCAATAATACTTGAAATGTTTTCATACAAATCTATTTCTAAAGATGTTTTGTCTTTTATAAAAATAGAATTTGAAGAAAATAAATTGGGTCAGAGTATATAAATATATGATATTAGAGTGAATAATTTGAAAAGGGGAGATTAGAATATAATTATACTTTAATGAGAGGGTTATCAGTGTGAGCGTTGGTGCACAATCGTTTTCGTCTCTCCCTTGTGAGCAATCGACTTTTATGCCCAGCGTCCGTTATTAAGATCGCAATTAATGTAATTAACGTAATTTAAGCGAGAATTGCCGATGCGATATCGAGCGACGGAATGTCCCCAACGGCCTAATGGGGGGTGTGTGTGTATATATATATATGTTGCGGTGTCTATTAGCAAATAGTTCCCAACGGTCTCTGAGAGTTTAGTTGCGTTAACCCTCTCGCCGCTCGAGAGCGTGTTAGAAAGACGACAGATATTACCTTAGGCTCTATATGAGGAAGCAACTAATGGAAGATAGTAGCAGCGTTTAACGATATTAGATATGACGAGGAGTTTGCAACCTATATTCCCATTGACCATGCAACTTTAAACACTAAGTCATTATGAAATTCATAAAATTGGATTAGAAGATCAATTCAATGTTTAAGGCTATTAAAGAAATTGTTATTATTTTTACACGTCAACAGCTGTTTAAAAATCAATTACAATTTCACTTTTATCTATGATGAATAATCTCGCAGAGTGTTGAGAAATTCAAAGCTGAGGGAACGTCGGCAAAGACGAGGTTAACGTGTTGTAAAAGAGGATATCGGCTGAGTTGAAAAGGGGTTTTCGGTTAATTGGCAGCTGGGTGGTGTAAAAGCCAAGTCGAGAGTAGGCAGTGGGAAACGAGATCTAGTCAAATTCGCTTAAAAGTTAGTAGACGCGCGACAGCTGGGCGTGCGCGGCAAAAGCCGCAGAGCTACTTTCCCATCTCGTGGTTTGAAAACTGCGTTATCAGTATTAGAGAGAGTGAGAGAGAGAGTTTCTCCTCTACGTCCCAAAAAGGGGAGAAGTCGAACGACAAGGATGAACCCCAAAATGCTCTCGGCATCCCAAAACAATATAGGCGGGTGTTCACTAACTTTCATGTGACCTCAACTAACTAGCCTGGCCGCGGGTAACAGTTAACTCTGTTAGACCACTCTTGGATGATAGAGGGAACCAAAAGCTGGTACTCTCGCGTGCACTACTCTCATCTAGACGACACAATGAGGACCAAACTCCGAAAACAGAAAGTCCTTGCTTATTTAATGAGCCACTGCGTAAAGTACTTTGGTTTATCAATTATTCCATTGTACGCGCGCAATCCTGTTTAATCTGAATTCAGATATATATATATACAGAGTTTGCTACCTTCTACTAATGTATTCATCATTCTGATTATTGTTAGACCAAAACTTCTAATTCAAGTCTCATTACGTGTCCTCGTCATTTTTGCAACAAAATCACTCTGACAAATATTTAAAAAAAAAAAATTGGAATCAAAAATAATTTTCACTCACCATTGCTGAGATGAAGGCGACCATGTTCATCGGGATAAACATTTTCAGATCGATCACTTGCTGTTGAACTACTGCTCAAAGCACTTCCATGACCCCGACGTGTTCTTCGACTCAAAGTACTAGCCCCTGCAGAACTTGTCTTTTTTGATGCTGCTGCATAAACAGTTTCACCTGTAATATAAAAATTATAATTAAAATTTTAATACTCTATACCGCTTTTTTCTCCTTTAAAAAAATATTTTAAGCTTCTATTTTTTACAAATATCAAAAATTGTAATTTTTCTATATTCCATATATAAAAGCATTCTTTAGAAAGGAGTGGCTTTTTTTTCACTAACATCAGAAGAGTAACATTTCTGTAAATTTTTTCCACGGGTTTGTAGTTCATCTCAAAAGGCGAGCGCGTAAGCTAAGTAACCACGCGATGTGAATATCTGCCTTGAGGGCGACAAACCCGAGTTCTTTTTTTTTTTTTTTCTAAAGAGAACTTTATATTCTAGATGTGCATTTAAAAATGAAAATTTAAACGAACCGTTACCATTCCGAGATCTTTCTGATGAAATACTGCCATTATAATGATGACGTCGTGAATTTGTACTTTCCAAAGGAAACGGAGATGCCTGACGATGATTTGGTGTTAATGTTGGAGGTGGAGTCGGAAATGGAGTTGTTGGATTGTCCGTTGTAACTGCACCTTCCGTATCGGATCCCGTGCGATATGAACGATCACCTAAAATTTGAAAATTATTTTTTGCTAAATATTGATTTTAAAATTAGTGTAGTCTTTCTTCTGAATTTTGTTGCCTCTGTACTTTTAAGAATTTTTTCGTTATAACGGTATAAAGAATATAGAAAGAAAAAAAAAAAAGAAAATCTATCCACTGTCGATAGGATTCATGTTCTTGCTGAGGCATTTAGTAAGCACGCCCAGGGCTGTTTGTAAAACTTTCCTCATTAATTACCGACAAGATTCAATCCCTCGCCTTTCGTGGTTATTCTTGTTTCATCCTTTTCCAAAGCCACGATCTTGCCCCTTTGTTCGTTTGGTGGATAAAAGGAAATTTAACCAGAAAATTAGAAACGCACCTCTCCATCGTTGGGAATTATTATGCGAGAGTTACCGATACAACAACCCAAAAAAAAAAAAAAAAATATTAGCAACCTTTCAAGAAACCGTAAATAACTGATTTTTTTAGTGAAAAAAAATTCCTTCGGCAAAATTTCACTTTGTTACCTTAAAAATATTCTTTTTATCTTAAAATTTTCTTTTTGCAATTTTTGAAATATTTTTCCTTTCTCTTTTTTTTTTAATAAAAAATTAATTTTCTATTAGGGAATTTTTATGCTCCCCGTCGCATTTTTACGACTTCCCGTCACGTAATAAAGAGCTGATTGCTCTTTTAACCCTGCGACACAGAAAGAGACGATTTGAACTTTAATGCATTAAGCAAATGCGGGTTTTGCAACGACGACATGGATCGAAATGCGTTTGAAATGTCGTATGTGTGTGTGTATTTCTTTTAAAGTAATGCGTTTGCTTCGTTTCTTATAAAAGGCAATAAAATTTTCAAGATAGCCGAATATTTCTTTTCAACACAAAAGAGAAGCACTTTCTTGAATGTATATATATATATAACAAAGTGGTATCGGTGACGTTTTTCTTTTTTGGAAATGAAGAAGAGAAAAATCAATTAGAGACTTATTGCTCTCGATGTCGAGCTAACCTTTTAACTCGAAGGGAAAAGTCTTGCATTGTAGACATAGGGAACGATAGAAGCATAAAGTGAATTTTCCTACTTTTAGACATTCTACCTAGCATGAGTTGGTAACTGTAGTTTGCGAAATCTTTGCAAGTGAGCTAAGAGCTTTGGTGTTTGTATTACAAAATCAACTGAAACTTGTCAAAAGAGAAACCCTACACCCCCCCAAAAAAATGTAACAAAAAAATTTTAAACAATGATATAATTAAACATTCACTATGTAATATTTAATTTTTTTTTTCAATGGAGAAAATTGTCTTTTCAATTTTTCAAAAATCCATTTTTCACTACTTACGCTGCTATATATACAAGTGGAGATTCAGAAGGCTTTCTGGAAAATAATATTTTTTTTTCGTCAAAAAATCTATAAAACGATTTTGCTTTGACGATCAAAGAAGCTTGGTGTTGGCGAATATCCCATTTCAAAATCAGAATGACATTTCTTGTCCTTGCACATGGAAAAGGGTGGAAGGGGGTTAAAGATAGTCGCACGATACTGGGCGGCATATAGACACCAAGATTGGTAGTAGAATAACATAGAGACGTCTGAGTGAGTGGTCGTGGACCGTGGTAGTGCCTCTGATATTGCTCACATTAAACTTTCATATTCAATCTTGCCACCCGACGTTGGTTGGCTTCTCTTTCCATTTTGCCATCTCTCTCTCCCTTCTTCGTTTCTCTTTCTCTCTCTCTCTCTCTCTCTCTCTCTCTCTCTCTGTCTCTATTTCTATCACTGTGTCTCTTTCACCGTTCCGATTTTCAACCCTGCCGCGTATAAGATCGCGCAGCAAACTCAGCATCCCAACGTGTAATTGCGTTATGCCCTCTTCCCTCTGATTCGACCTACAAGTCACGCACACTCTCTCGCAAAACCCCTATACCTTCTTTTCTCATACCTCCGTTATAATATTGGATTTTCTAATCCACATGGATTTGAAAATCTTGTTTAAATAGAATTTGTCACCTTAACGCCTTTTACCGAAATCATATGTTCCACTGAACTGACAATTGCGATTATGTTACATTTTTCTTTTTTTCCATTTTCTACACACTATAAATTCAGAAACATGTAAGGGAATAACTCAAAGGTTGAGAAGGTCAAGTTGATGATTTCAAGGTCATTTGAAGGTAAAGTCTAGGATATTCAGGGTCATTTGAAGGTCAAGTCAATGACATTCAAGGTCATTTGAAGGTCAAGTCAAGGATATTCAAGGTCAAGTAAAAGGTCAAGTCTAGGATATTCAAGGTCATTTGAAGGTCAAGTCAATGACATTCAAGGTCATTTGAAGGTCAAGTCAAGAATATTCAAGGTCATTTAAAGGTCAAGTCTAGGATATTCAAGGTCATTTAAAGGTCAAGTCTAGGACATTCAAGGTCATTTGAAGGTCAAGTCAAGGACATTCAAGGTCATTTGAAAGTCGAGTCAAGGACATTTAAAGGTCAAGTCAAGGTTATTTGAAGGTAAGGCAAGGATATTCAAGGTCATTTGAAGGTCAAGTCTAGGATATTCAAGGTCATTTGAAAGTCGAGACAAGGAAATTTAAAGGTCAAATCAAGGTCTTTTGAAGGTCAAGTCAAGGACATTTGAAGGTCGAGTCATGGACATTCAAGGTCATTTAATGGTCAAGTCAAAGACATTCAAACTTTTTTATTTACTGCTATTCGACTACTTTCTGATCTTGAACTAACAGTTGTCGTTTATTTGCCTTTTTAATTAATTTTCAGTTAAAATTCGTCTTCGATACAGTTCTAATCAAGATTAGAAATATAATTATTCATCATCTAGTATGAAAAACTTTTTTTTTTTTAATAATACATCGTTAAAAAAAATTTTAAGGCCCATTTTTTTTCATTGACAAAAGAGCTAAATTTTTCAATTATAAATACAAAAAATAACATGCTGGGTAAAATTTATATTTAGTTGAATGAAACAATTAAAAAAAATCACTTATAGTAATGAGATTAATGAAAAAAAAAATTCTTTTAACAAAGAAAAAAAAGAAAAAAAAATGGTGTAAATTAAAAAACAATTTCCCATTTGCGATAGTGTGTGTATATGTTTTCGAAACGATTTAAATGATAATTCACTTGAAGCTCTATATATATATATATATGTGTGTAGGCTTTGGATATTCATTGCGCTTTGCCACGCGAAGACAAAAAAATAATCACAGCAAACACGCTTACATATAGAGACTGTCGCCACTTGTATGAGTTTAGATAAATATAAATATAGATTAGGAAAAAAAGTTTTTCTTTGAATACCTTAAAAGACATCGTAAAGCATTTTTTCTAATAAGTTTTTTTTATTCCTTATTTATGTGAAAATTATAAGTTTTTATGAGTTATTAAATGAGGTTTAAAATAAATATACTATTCAATATATAAATATAATAATATAATTTTTTTTATTTATATATATAGAGTAAAGGATATACATATATAATCCCGTTTTTCTCATTCTACGTATTCGTAATGTCATAGAATAAACTCATATCCTAGCAATATCCCCGCCCCGTTCCCCTGGGGTGGTTGAAAATGGTAATTTCTCTGTTCTTTCCCTCTTTCTACTCTCATGGCAATGTTGCCAGTGACAGGAGCCGTGTTTTTGATCCGACATTTAATTTGCGTCGCCGTTGTGCCACCGCCGCCGCCGCCGCCCTTTCGCTACCGATTTCAGTAGCGAACCTTTACGTCGTATTTTAAAATTACCTTTTTTTTTCCTATCCTCACACTAATTATTATTATACGGCTTTCTGAATCACATCGATATCACAAAAGAGAAAGAGAGAGCGGGTTCTAGACAATTCCCTCTCATCCCCCCCCAAACCCTTCCAATTCTCATTAGATGCAATTGATAGTTTCATTATTCTAAAATCTAATGTCCGGTCTTCAAGTAAATTACCTTCAAAACCATATTTGCTTTATTTCATCGAAAACTTAAGATTAAAAAAAAAAAAAAAATCTTGCATAATTAACGTAATGGGAAAAAAATGTTTCTATTGAAATCAAATAAAAAGATAAAACGAGCAATATTTCACAATGTACGATACATTAATACCATTGTTGTGTGAAAGGTTTTCGGTTTATGTCGAAGAGAACACATGAAACGAACAACACACATATACACAATGTATTATTACCTGAATGTATCAATTCAATTATTAGGATCATTGGATTTCCGTCACATGTCTGCTTTCAAGCTAACTTCAATGAGCTTTACTTCCCTCTCCCATGTATATATATATATGGAAAATTAATAATAAATATCGCGTTTATGTCAAACCTACTCTCTAATGCATCATATTATTTATATATATTCTTTTTAATTATTTGTCTCCCGCGTGCGCATAAAACAAATTACCAAAAATAATTAATATTCTACAAACGTGTGTACAATTATAGCGTCATTATTGTCATTAAATTTACATTCACGAATACCAAGGGACACCAAAATGGTTGTTATTATATAATCTTTTATTAAATCAAATGAAAAAAAATTATTTTTCGCATTTAAAAAAAATGTTCCCTTCTTTCAGATATAATAAACATTATTATAGTTCGTTATCATCGACGAAATAAAAAAAAGGAAAATAAAAACTTGCATTCACCTGTTGAAAATAATTCTTTCTATTTGAGTTTGAAAAACGAAAAACTTTCTCCAAGAAAAAAAAACTCTTCATCGATTTCCCTCATTTCAAAAATAAAATAAAAAAATAAATATTTGACCGGATCTATTTCCATGTAGTTTTTCTTCTATTTCGCAAAGAGTTTAAAGAAGAAATAGAAGAAGAAGATCATAAACGGAGAGAAAATCCAATTTTCTGAGAAATCCATAGACTTTTATGTCGTGTGCGACAAAGTCATATTAAATGACAAAGTTAGTGATGTGTCCCCATGTATGGAAAGAGCACTTTTCTTTTTTTTTTTTTTTTGGTGAGCTTATTTTTTATATATATATATATATATGTATAGTTTATCGTGTTACTATGCGAAGCATTTTGCTGCTGATGCCGAGAGCTAATGCATTCGATACGTAGTCTACGCAGTCACCATAGTAACGATCCCCTACAAACAATATGTCGGTGTGGTGAGGTGACTTCCCATTCCTAGACGAGTACAGCCATCGACCGTTTAGTCGTCGAAGGAAAGCATTTTCAACCAAGAAACAACATCCAAAGGCAAATTTCTTATAGAGTTTGTATGGAACAATATGCGTCTATAATAACACTTTGGACCCACTTGCTTTGAAAGCCTTCCAATTATGTTACACACAACCCAAGTCCTTGCGGGGATAAAAATAGAAGTTTCATTTTTTTTTCATCCTTTTTTTTGTTGTGTACATTATATTCTACTTGGGTGTCGATTACGTAATTTTTTTTCTACATTTCACTTTGCATTACTCCATTTTTATTTTTTCTGAAATATATTTTAGATTTTTCACTAATTTTAACCAATTATTTTAATACAGTATTGAGAAAAAAGTTTTTCATACTAGATGATGAATAATAATTTTTTGTGTCAGTCGATTTTACAACAGATAGTAAAAAATTCACCATTAGTATGGTTTCTTTAATAATGTATCTTAGTTTAGTAATAAAATTCTCTACATTGCCGACTCTACCCAAAGACTTTCTATGCAGAACAATACTAGTTTATTCAGTATACATTTACAAACTTATTTCCGTCCTTAGGTTTTTTTTTATTCCCCTATAAAAAATAAATTCCAAAAAGAAACCAAAAAATGTCAGCTCGAATATATCTAACAAAACTCAAAATGGTTATTAATATGTAGGAAGTTTTTTTTCAAAATTAATTTTAAAATATTTTCTAAAAAAAGAGAATATAACCGCATATTGTCAATGCATTTGGAATGTAACAAAAATATAAGCTAAAGTTTAGTATAAAACTTGAGGGGGATATGGCACACGGAAAGCGAGCCATTTTTATGGGTTTCGTGCAAAGGCCATCGTGTCGCGATCGTCTCGCAAGAAAGTTTATTTTGTCCGCTTCTGTCTGCACGAAGCGGTGAAAGAGAGAGCCTTCGTGCTTTTACGATAGTGAAACGCTATATATATATATATATCCACCTCGCGTAATAATGAATAGGTACATCCGCTATATTTTTGCCGAAGCGCATAAGAACTTTTCTCATCATCTCTGTAGAAAACTGCGAATTACATATCGATAACTTCCGTTATTGTCATCGCGACCAACCGCAAGAGGTCGTTCTGTAAAATACAGTGTTGTGCGCGGGTAAAAAGAAACTTTAAACTTCCTGCCTCTGAATTTTTCTCTTTCTTTCTTTCTTTCTTTCTTTCTTACTCTCTTTCATTACTGACGTTGCTTTGTGTCGGCGCTCTCAACAGCAAAAACATAGTAGGGAGCGATGGGAAGTATTACTGCAACCCCTCCCTTGAAATGATAATTTTGAGTCGTGTACCTACGGAGTGTCCTGTTTGTTGTGCTGGAAAATTAGCTTTTCCTCCTGTACGAACGATCAAAGTCGAAAAAGATTGGTTTCAGTCTCGAGCGCGTGAAAAATAATGAAAAAAACATGACGCTAATGTAAATTCTCCCGAGTTCCTCACTTTCCTCTCCGATATCCAAGATCCGAGGTTGACAGTTTTTTTTTTTTATCAACTTAAATTCGATAGAGAAAAATAACATGGATAGGGATGAGTGTTCATCGAGATGGATAATAATAATTTTAGGAATGAAAACATTTACAACTGTGGATGTAAATAAAAAAAAATAGAAATTTGTTATGTTTTAACAACAAAATTTACTAATTTTGATTTTATGTTTCAGCTGGATAAAATTAGAAAAAGTTTCCAAGCACTCAAGATTGGTTAAGTCATACTAAGTTTGAGTAAGTTTTGAAAAAAAGATTATTCGGTTAAATACTGGGCTATTATTATACAACTTAAATCAAAACGATTTTAACACCATTCAAACACTAATTCAAATTATATAATTTTTATGAAATTCGATAAAAAATTATGACAATTTTCACATTTGTGCGAACTCGAAGAAAATTGAAGTTTTCAAAAGCAGAATTGGAAAAAAGTTTTTCATATTAGATGATGAATAATAATAATTAAATGTATTTACATAATATATATGCCATACTGATGATTTTTGTAACGACATTTCTAAGGATGTTCTTAAAGGAGAATACTTCTCCTTTATTGTGAGGAAGTGTACCTAAAGAATTGATGTCTCCAAAGAGTAGTTGTTTTCTTTAAAAGGAGTAATTTTTTATTTGAGAAGACAGGTTGAATAAAAGAATGCTTCGGGTCACAAAGAACACATTGAATGTGTCAGTATATATATATACATTTATATGATTAAGCCTCTCTTATATGGGAAAATGTATAACGCAGATATACAATGGCGATATAAACCGTAGGCGCCAACTATACATCGAAACAAGTAACTTCGTTCGTAAACTATAATCCATAATCAACGACTGAAAGTTGGTTTTCTGATGTTACAAATATAGACTCACGATAATATAACAACAGCAAGTTGATACCATAATTTATTATTTAAATATGTAAATTGAGGAAGCTGTTTAGAAATAGATTTAAATTTTCCAATAATCAATAATCGTTTTCTATAATTTACGAAAATTAAAAAATTTTTAATGCTTAACATTTTATAACGTTCGTTTTTCTAATTTAGGAAAACAATTATTATTTTCCATAAAAAATTAAATGTAAAATTTTTTCAATAAAATACAATTAGCTTCTCTCATGCGAATTCAATTTAAATATCTCCCACTTGTTTTAATGTGTTTTAAAATTTTTTACAACAGACGAAGGGGGAAAGGATTTCATTTGGCGTAGAGCAAAAAAAAAAGAGACAGCTTCCTAGATGTTTGAGAAAAAAAAGTAGGGCACAAAAGCAGAATTTTTTACTTTTTACATACAGTACGAAGGTCTTAATTGTGTTTTGAAATTTGAGAATGCTTCGTTGCACACATTGGTACGTGTGGCAATGGGTGGGATGTGGGCAGAAAAGAGAGAGAGAGGAGTAAATGCGCGAGACGCGAGCACAATGGAAATGTTGAAACGGGTGCATAAGCGCTATAACATTCCATTCACGTAACCTTATGCATATTATATTTCTAAAGTAAATTCATATTATATTTCTCGAACAGGTAATGCAAGATTTCACCTTCTTCAGGATGTAAAATAAAGACGAAACTTTCCGCTATGAAATTTGATGGCATATCAAGAGATGTGTAAATTAAAAATTAGTGGGTCAACTGTTCTTTTCTGATATGATCAGGTACATTTTTCTAGTTCCTAAATTCCTATTTTGCTAATGAAATCAATTTCTTTTGCACAAAAAAAAGTTTTTAGATGATTAATATCAATTATTAAATAAAACTCTTTTTTTTATTCTGACAAATTTGTGCAACTCAATCGCGAATGGCGCGCATGAAATGGATTTGTGCAAATCGATTTTTCAAGTGATACAAATGACAGACATTTGCGTCTGTATATATATGTCAAACATTGGTGTTATATCGTTTACGATTTGTCACGTATTATTGTTTGTCTTTGATAACACAAAATCGAAACTGAAATGTTGTGCCATTCCCTTTCAATGTGGTCATTTCAAAGTTGCCAGGACAAAAGTATACGAGAGAAAAATAGAAGACTTTGATTTTGAAAAGATTTTAAAAAAAAATTTTTTTTGATTAAAGTCAACAAAATTTATAGCGTATATGGTATTTTTAAAATTCCTTTACTATTGTTATGGAGCAGATACAAAACATATACTAAAACGTGGCATTTTCTGAAAGAGCTTCTTTCTTCACTATAATTTGATGTTTTAATAAAAAGTTTTTTGATACACATCCGATGCAGCACACACATATCCTTGGGTATTACAAGTTAAACCGGAAAATTCTCTCTCTCTCTCTCTCTCTCTCTCTCTCTCTTTCGTTGTGTTTTGTAACTGCAACTTAGATTCAAAAGTTATCTGGTTTCTCTTTGTATGTATATAGTAATCGAGAAAGTCTATACTTAATCTTGTTGAATAAACTTTGATCTCCAGTACAAGGAATCATCTCCGCTATATTTACGTATAAAACAAGTACAAGATGCGATTTATCAAATTCTAGAACTTGACAAAAAAAATAAATTCCCAGACAAATCGACGATCACAATTTCATTTTGTATGTACATAAGCGATTCTATCAAATCAAAGTTCTCAAGACAAAGATTTCTATTTCCTCGACTTGTCATTGCATCAAGATTTGTTCGTGTCAGTTCAATTTCCCCCGTATGGGGAATGCGATTAAATATTTATATCTACATTTGTTAACTTAGAAAATTTTAAACGATTTAGTTTAACAACAAAATATAATCATTTTAGAGGGAAAACAATTCCATTTTTTTTGACAGTGACACGTGCGGGTGCTTTTGAAACAAAAAGCGGGGAAAGTTAAGCACGCCGAAAAAAGACAGGATATAACCCAATTTTGTATTATACTGACGTAAAACATCAAGGCAATGGAATTACGAGTTATGAGGCGCGGAGATCCTGAATAATTTTCAACATTTCCTGCCATTCGTTTCGTGTAGCCGATATAAATTATTGCACGGGGCGCATTAATTTCCTTTGCGAATAATTAACGTGCTGGACATAGCGAACCTTATATAGCGGACACCTCCTACGCTTTTGCAATTCTCGGTGTACACCCTTTTCTTTCCCTCCCTCCCTCCCCCCTCTCCCTTTTCCCCTTTTAGCAATGGTACCTTTTGACCCTATACACCATGGTCGACATCTGAAATATTAATCATGACTTATACACGGTGCTTCGGGACCGGGGGCATTCTGCATGTGCATTATTAAGTGGCCAAGAGAGAGAGAGAGGTACAACACTCCGCGAAAAGGAACATGTATATAGCCAAGAGAATATGGTTTATATCGCATATATATTTCCGGCCTTTATTTTCAAACGAGATGATCAGTTATAGACCGGACAAAGGTATTATTATGTCGTTGCGAATTAAAAATAAAATTCACAAAATTTAGAATTGCAAAGTAATTTTTTTTTAACAAAGAACTGAAAAAAATTTCATACTCGATGATGAATAATTTCTGCAAAGATACAAATGACAACAAAAAATTTTTTTTTAACTTCTTAATTTCTTTCGCAAAATTTTATATTTTACTGATCTGAATTTAAATCAAAATTTTTTTTTATAGAAATAAATTTGGTTTCTAGATCCAGTTGCTGATGATGATGATGATAATAATAATAATAACATGAATAACAGGACGGGACAGGGAGACATGGAGATTCAATTAATCGTTGTTGATGTTGGGAGGGGAGTTTTAAATACCAACGTAACGTAATAGAACATGCATTAGGGCGTACCCTCTCATATAAGCGGCATTGCTAGTGGAACATAATAGCATAGTCAAATGGCAAATGGTGACACATTCTCCAATAGATTTAATCACATATAAGGTTTAGAAACTCCTTACGACAAGTGTTACAGAGAATTGAGAAAAATCAGCAAAAATTAAAGACAACACTAATCCAAAGAGAATTTATTTATTCCATGCAATAATGAAAGTGTAAATTGTTATTGAGAAACCAACTTTTATTAGACAAGTATGCAAAAATTTTTTTTATATAAGAAAGTACAACAGAAATAATTCTTTTCCGACGTGGGAAAATTTTGGATTCATTTCTTTTTATCTCTTTCTCTGTGTCTCTCTTATCGCCAATGCTGTTCAGAAGTCGACGATTCGAGATTCAATACACTTGAAGTAAAATCGCTTACTCCAGTGAGGAATCCCCCCCCAAAAGACAGACTTTATACTGTTTCACTTCGGTTGCGTTAGCAATTTGCCGACGTTGTGTATGGGAAGACTGGTGCGCGCGTGTAAGATAGGTCGTATAGAATCTGTCGGCAAAATTTATTAGCAATATGAACGGGTGGCGTGCACATTGATACCAGGTTTACCACTCGAGGAGTGTCTTGTACAGTATTTGTGTGTGTCTCTGTATATATATATATATATGTCTCTATGTGAATTTGTATGCGTGAGTTCCATGAACCCTCACGTTTGGACCATGTTGTGGCGGGCACACGTTGCACCGATCAGCACACAGAGACAGACCCACAGAACTATGTATGTATATGTACTTACGGTTATGTAGGCCCTGTACTTCGCATAACGCGACATGCCATCTTGGGTTAAGTTGCAATCCTAATTTAATAGTGTGGATTAATTTAACAATTCAACCGAGATATGAGGAGTATAATGTATAAATTATTGAAATATATTCAAAAGTATGTTTTAACAATGAAATTTACTAATTTTTATTTTTTATTTCAGATGGATGAAATTAGAAAAAGTTTCTAATTACTCAAGAGTGATTTAAGAAGTCATTTTGGAAATACTAAGCATTAGTAAGTTTAGAAAAAAAAGTTATTCGGTTGAATACTGGGCTATTATTATTCAACATAAATCCAAAAAGTTTTTGCAATATTTAGAGTATGTTGTAACAATAAAATTTACTAATTTTGATTTTATATTTCAGCTGAATAAAATTAGAAAAAAGATTCTAAGTATTCAAGATTGGTTGAAGAAGTCATTTTAAAAGTACTAATCTTGAGTAAGTTTTGCAAAAAAAATTATTCGGTTGAATACTGGGCTATTATTATTCAACACAAATCAAAACGATTTTGTCATTTTCAAAGTATGTTGTAACAACAAAATTTACTAATTGAATACGGTAGATTTTATTTAACAGCTAGATAAGATTAGAAAAAGTTTCCAAGTACTCGAAAGTAGTTCAAGAAATCATTTTTGAAGTACTAAGCATCAATGCATTTTGAAAAAAAGGTTATTCGGTTGAATACTGTGCTATTATAATTCAACACAAGTCAAAACAATTTTATCACCATCCAAATAGATATAATAATTCAAATTACATAATTTTGACCAAACGATACTTTGGAAATTGGGTCTAGGAATTGCTTTAAGAGATTTTGTGTGGGTTTCTGTGAGAGAAAGTGGTAAGTGCTAAGAGTTGCCAAGTTCCACACTAAGTGACGTTAGCGTGGAACGCACTCAAAGCTTCCTGATTCGAGGGAGTTTGGGGGATTGAGAAAGTCCACCCTCTCTCTTCCTCTTCCCTTTTGGCTTTCCGTGTGTCAGTTCGTATTTTCGACTAACCTACCGTCCTCGAAAGAGCATCGGATCAGTGTACCTGCTTAAGGGTGGATTCTAGAGATTTCTCCAAGAGACAAGTCGACACGAAAGTAAATTCGCAATGAGAGCAAAGATGTTTCCTACTTGTGCTGAAGACTGACGTTGACAAGTCGTTCTCTCGGTAATACTTAAATGGTTTTTTCCAAATAAAGAAGAATTTGTTATTAAAAAGAAGACATTTATTTGTAAAATGGAAAACTGTCAACTTCAATTTCAAAGGGAAGAAACTTTTTTGACAACAATATGAAACAATGTATACAATAAACCCGTATGTGAATTATAATCTCAATTTCAAAAATTGTATACGCTTTATATCTTTCTAAATCATTATTATAATTGTATGTTATTTGAAAACTAGTTTGTTGGAACCTCGGTTTATTGAAATTAAAATTATTTCCCAAACTACATATGCATCATTAATGGTGCATTTGAATGAATATGGTAAATTTCGAAGGTAGTTTTGAATTTTCGAAACGTTGTAATTCATCGTTTGGACGCATATATACGTTTGACTATGTATCTTTTGATAATTTTGTGTCGACAGGGAATCAACGTCATTATTCACATTATTCGCATTTGGTAGAGGACGTTTATAGTCCTCTAAATGGTACAAATTCACATTCTCATGCGATGATGACGTATTGTTAACGAATAAAGTTTTATTTACATATGCCAATTCACATACATTTTGTTAACGTCATTTCTGTCAATTGAAAGGAAATTAACTTTCTATGTATCTAATTTAGGTAATTTTTAATTTCAGGAAAAATTTGTTTTTGAAAACAAAATTCGAAAATTATTGGAACAAAAGTGTAAAGTAATTTTCAGTTGTGATTATAGAGTGTATTTGAACATAGAGACTGAGAGGTATATACTTGGACTAATTGTCCAATGGAGAATGGAGCTTGGCGACAGTTTCACAGACGACCTTGATTATTCTCGGAGACGTTGAAATTCTCATGAAATAGACACGAAGAAGGTAAGGGGTAAGAGGTGTCGAAATATATACAGAGTTAGGGGTCTTGTTTCTCTTTTGCAGATGGCGACACTGTTCACATGCCAGTTTGAACTGAGTTGAAATTGGAATGGAATACGGCAAGTGGAACTTGAGGGCGAGAAAGAGCTAGAGAGAGAAAATGGGAATTGCAAGAGAGTTAGAGGTAGTGATCGGTGCCCACTGAACTGGAACAAACGTAGACAGACACGGGGTAGAGTTCTCCTGTCATGAGTCGATCCATTTCTCCGCAACGAAGAACCAGACATATACTACATAACCATATATATATATATATATGAAACTGCTATTAATCGAGATTTCTCCTTCGGTTATGAGCCATCATTTCCTTCTTTTATGACTATTGGAAAATGTTTTTGAGGGGTTGTATCCGTATCTATTTTGAAAATTAATCTGTTTACTTTCAAGATGATGTAATGTTAACAAATCGGTTATGGAATGAATGCTAGAAGATGAATTATGTTAAAATGGCGAAAGCAATTTTTTTCTAAGTTTCCTGGGGTGCAGTGAAAAAAAGTGATGTGAATATTGGTAAAAATCTACTCTATCCGGACATAACAGTGTTCAAACAATATAATTGAAATCTATAACAAGCTGTTACTTGAAAATTGTATTAGTTTTTTTTTTTTTTTGTCTGGAGATGATGAAAATTGCAAAAGAGTAAAGTGATCAGGAAAAGCTCAATCAAGTGTTTCGTCACACGCCAAAGCAATATGAGAAGCGCCGACCAAAACTAATTTAGAAATATCTAGTGCTTTAGTTAGCGCGCACCTTCTGTGTGGATGGGAAATGGAAAGAAATGAAAGAGGGGGGAGGGGAGGGACAGCGAGAGAGCGAAAGAGAGTGAGCTGCTAAAGCGTTTGATGGAATATGATGGACGAGCTTCGTGAAACTTTCCGCGTTATTGCAAAGACGAAAGAAGGGAGTTCGTCAGAAGTAGCAGTAGAAGAAGAAGGAGTCCGATTTCGAAGTAGCCAGTTCAAGGCTGCAAGAGGGTGTTTTGGAGAGAGAGAGAGAGAGGAAAAAAAAGAGTAGGAAATGAAAGTTTCTCTCGTGTGTGTGTACTCACTCTCCCTCTATGTCCGTCGATATATCGACGTCCAATGTGCTGTCACGAGTGATTATCGAATGTCTTGACAGTTCCTAAAAATAAGAGGAATTGAAAACTTTTCCTTCGCTTCGTTTCTTATAAGCTCCATCCGGTATGGAGCTTATCTTATCCATCTGTTTGAATAAAGGACGAAGACATGAAATTTTTAAAGGACTTTTACGATCATACTCTATTCCCTCTCTCTCTCTCTCTTCTTATTTCGTTTCAAGAAAGTACGATATAATGGTATTTTTTAAAAAATTAAAATATTTAAAGAATTAATATTTTTTAAAACCTATTTTTTTGTCTGACAAATAGAGAGGAATAGCGAAATCTACATTTTGCAGAGGATGAAAGAAATAAGTTGAAAAAAAATGCTTACCGTTATATTGTTGGGCCAGAAGAGAAGCGAGAACTTGGCCAGGACTTCGAGCGCCTCTGGTGGCAGAAGAAGTAGGACCGACGCCATGACGAGTGTTGTCTTCATCGTCGCTGCTGGATTGACCATTGCCTCCATAACCGCGCCTTTCTCGCCATTCTAGGGACCGTTGACGGCGCAGTCCACGGCCCCCATTCGAATGCCCACGGCCCAACGTTCCCTCACCGTCCATCACTGAGGCATCTGAAAAAAGGTATAAACTTGTCTGTAAATAAATTTCAAAGTGGGTTTTAAATAGAAAATTTACTAATTTTCATTTTATATTTCAGCTGGATAAAATTAGAAAAAAGTTTCTAAGTATTCAAGATTGGTTGAAGAAGTCATTTTGGAAGTACTAAGCTTGAGTAAGTTTTGAAAAAAAAATTATTCGGTTGAATACTGGGCTATTATTATTCAACAAAAAAAAACGATTTTGTCATATTCAAAAATTCACTAACTAAATAGAGTTGTGCACGTGAATTTTTTATTTCTCTTCAATATTAACTCTCGTCAATAAATGGTATAAGTAAGCCAAAATAACAAAAATACAGTTAGTATTGATTAAGAAGTTTATCGAAACACCCTTTCCTTCATCTAACTCCATTAGTTTATTGTTATTTCATCAAATAATTAAAATACACTCCAATAACATTTCGAAAATACAATTTAATTTATCTTCTTAATAGGTCAATTGTCATTTCGTTCTTCCCTCCTTATAACCCCTTCTGCCCCCTCTCCTCACCCTCACAAGTAGGTCCAAGATTTCGAGTGGCTTGGCAAACGGATAATTGAGAGGTTGGATGCCTCTTCTAATTCCCATGGTGACAACCTTGCTTTGAGTCACCATATACTCGTCGAGAGAGAGAGAGAGTGGGGGAGAAATGACTGATTGATGTTTGAATAGTGCCACGAGTGGAGACGCCGATGGTACTTATATATGATTGTGAACATTTATCTTTAATTCATTTCAATACGTCAACGATCAATCTTCAATGTCTTACATCCTTATTTGTCTCTCGAATATATTGAAAATTCTCATCGTAGAGGTTTATTTTTCGATTAAAAAAACAAAAAATGAAGATGAAAAAAATATTTTTATAACGTCAATTTAAAATTGATTGGCGCTGCAGAAAAAATAGAGCCCTGGACGAATATTAAATGAGCGTCTTTTTGTTAGTCTAAAAAGAAATTAATAGATTTAGTTCAGTTGTATCAGTTTTTGGGGCCTGATTTTAACATTAAACCCAGAGGTCCCTTAAATATAGAAATTGATCTAACCTTAACATTTAACCTTGAATAATAAGTTTGTCTTTGCCTCTTGACATTTACTTATCACCCAATTTTTGAGGTTATGTTTTCACGTTTGTTGGATCAATTTTTTTTCGAAAGGAAACTTGTGTTATAGAAATCGCCAAAAAATGAAAAGAATGAATTCGCCAAGAAAAACGAAAAGTAAAAAAAAGCAAAATCAAACAAGAGAGAAATAGAGAGAGCGACCTCCATTCAATTAAAGAAAACAAATTCTTCCAAGTTTACTCTTCAAGTTCTCTCAACGATCAACAGGATTGGTTGGGGAATTCACGAGGTAAATATTGTGCAATGATTTAATTGAATGGAAGTAAAGTAGAATTGATTCGACAATACACATTGTATTGCTTTTTATTTACTTTTTTTTTCCTCTAAGGGGCCACAAAAAACAATGTCTCTCTTCCCACACTTCCCCTATTTTCTTGAAAGTATTTTATATTTATAAGAAAAAAATTTTTCTTCAAATTTTCTCGTGAAAAATTCAATATATTTAAAAATTAATTATTCTCCTATACAAGGGTAATTTACAAAATTTAAATTAAAAATTTGTAGCAAATAGTTGAGGTTACAACTAACTACTTTCCATAGATTTTATTTAAATTAGTTAAAATTTTATGAAATTTCTACCCTTGTATAGGACAACAATTAAGCAAAGTTTTAAATCAATTTATAAAGATTTAATTTGTTGACTAAGATATTTGAGAAAAAATGTCGCGTGCAAAATATTTGTTAAAAAAGATGTCGAGAGGAAGGTTTAATCAAATTTTCAATATATGAAAATGATCTCGCTTCCTCTCTTTTTTCATTCTTCTTTTTTTTAAAAAAAATATTATTGTCTTTTTCAATTCACTTGGATCGAGGGAATATTATATGGTGTCAGTTGTCTTGAAATATAAGAGAGCGTGTCAAGATCGACGCGCATCGAGAAATGACGACGATGTCATATAACGAGAAAATGAAAAGGGTGTAAATGGTGTGTCGTGCGCAGTAGCGTATATAAGGAACCTCTCACAGCCACTTTTTCTCACTTGTTTCAATAGGGGCTAACAGGTCGCGCATCCTCTGCATGAAGTGTACTTTAGGGTGTGTTTTATTTTGTCAGCCCTTTACTTTCTTCTTCATCATCTTCTTTTTCTTTGTCGGTTTATATAGATACAAAAAAGGAAGGGACATAAACAATGAGAGGCTCATCGAATTGTATTCAAGTGTCGAAATAAAATCTGTAGGATATATTTTAGGGAGTAAAAGTTTAAACTACAATGACTGACACAATTTTGCTTCTATTTTTAATAAATAATAAGTAAATGTAGAAGAAAAAGTTTTCTAAAAAAAATTTTTAAGAGAATTTAATTAATTTTTGAAAAATTAAGTACCATATTGAATCCGCAATTTCGAATTTTGAAAAACTAACACCGGATTCGTATTCAGCGACCCCAAAAACCCCCGAGTAACAAATTTCAAGTAAATTTGATTCATTTGAAATATTTTTCGGGCGCCATATTGGACACGCCATTTTGAATTTTGAAAAACTATTATCTTATCCGTAATCAGCGACCCCGAAAACCCCCGTGTAACAAGTTTCAAGTGAATTTGATTAATTTTTAATTTTCCCTAGCACCATAATAGATCCGCCATTTTGAATTTTAAATAGAAATCAGTGACCTTGAAAACTTTACGGAGTAAGTAGTTTCTAGCGCAGCTAATTTCAAACGGTTCACTTTGAAATTACAGCTTCAAACTACTTACTCAGGGGTTTTTGGGGTCGCTGATTACGAATCCGATGTCAGTTTTTCAAAATTCAAAATGGCAGATCCAATATGGCACCCGAAAATATTAAAAATCATTTAAATTTACTTGAAACTTGTTACACGGGGGTTTTTGGGGTCGCTGATGACGAATTTGATATCAGTTTTTCAAAATTCAAAATGGCGGATTCAATATGGCGTCAGAAAAATATTAAAAATCAATCAAATTTACTTGAAATTTGTTACTCAGGGGTTTTTGGGGTCGCTGAACACGAATTTGATGTTTGTTTTTGAAAATAAAAAATGCTGCATTCAATATGGCGTACAATTTTGGAAAAAAATGATCATAATTTGTCACTTTGGGATTTTTGGTGACGCTGATTACAATTTTGAAGTCGATTTTAAAAAATTTATTTATCTGCAAGTTAAATAAGATTTTTTTATCGTTATAAACAAAACAAAGGGGATGCCAAGTCACGAACATTGTATTTAATCTTCTCAAAAAAATTGATCTTGATTCTTATATAGGAAAAGTTTCTCGTTTCAAAAGTCCAGTACACACCAAGTGTGGTTTGGAAGATCACAACTTTTTTGGCAATAATATACACGTGCGACCAAAGCATCGCCGACATGAGCAACTTTTTTTTTCTTCCCCTTCGACTTTCATTTTCGACTTCGCGAACGCCAATAATGGACCATCGACACAATCCCAAATCCCCCATATAATATGCCTTCTGCTTTTTTCTATATATATATATACATATATATAATTACATACCAAAGGGAACAAAGGACGTACATTTTTTTTATTATATTCCATTTTCTCATTTTTTTTTACTCGAATTTGATAAATTTTTCTTTTACAATTCTTTTTTTTTATTAAATTTTTTTCACGACTGTATCGTATTGAAAAAGCTTATAGAGAGCCATACAACTTAAAAAAAATAGAGCGCGGATGCTTTTTTTATTATCCGCGCGCGTTCTAAGTCTGTATTCACAACAGCTTTTCCAATATTGCATTGACATTGTCGGTGAGTTGGAGCTTTGATTAAAAGTGCGCGTCGATAACTTACATTATACGATCGTAATTTTGTGCCCAAGAGTGGTAATAAACTAGATTAAATTCGAGCTAAGATGCCTGTCAATGGACGATGAGGCTTTAAACATTTTTTTTTCCTTTCTCTCTTTTTTTATGACGTCTCGTCGGTTTTGCCAAGAGATAAAAAAAGAAAGAAGGTACATAACAACCAGCATGAGGTTTAAAAAAAAAAATTGCAATCGACGAGTTTTGTGTCAGTTTTCATATCTCGTCTAGCGTTTAATATATTTTATTATATATAAAGAGACACCATCATATGTATTATCAGCCCTTAATGTCAGATCTTGTGAATTATAGTGGCAAGAAGTCTCCATGACCGGTTGGATGGTTTGCTTTATGTTTATAACCACTGTAAAAACGTTCTATTAAAAGGACGAATGTCAAGCGAAATGAAGGAGTTTCTACAACGTGTAATATTATATGTATTTTACTACATATATATATATATATACATACATGTGTACGGTGAAAATTTAACGTCCAAGTATTCGCAAAGTATAACATCAATGTTACTTCCGCTTCTTACATTTAGAGAGTCACACTTTACGATCTTGAAAATTTCATCATTTTGTAGTCAAACAAAAGATTTTCAGGGAATTAAATGTTTTTTTTTTATTTTTTTTTTAAATTTAGAAAAAAGAATTAAAAAAAAACAATTTTAGATTAAATTAAAAAAAGTTTCTAAGTACCCAAAAGTGGTTCAAAAAATTATTTTAGAAGTACTAGGCTTCAATAAGTTTAGAAAAAAGGTTATTAGGTTGAATACTGGGCTATTATTATTCAACACAAAAAACGATTTTCTCATATTCAAAAAATGTTGTAACAACAAAATTTACTAAATTTCTAAGTATTAAAAAGTGGTTTAAAAAATCATTTTGAAAGTACTATACGGTTCAATAAGTTTAGAAAAAAGGTTATTCGGTTGAATACTGGGCTATTATTATTCAACCAAAAAAACGATTTTTTTGGTATTTGTAATAATTGAAAAATAATTGAAACTCTTTTAATAATTATTAAATAAATACCAACAAAAAAATTTTAATTCATTATATCATTTTCAATGCGAATTTTTGAATTATTGTTTGAAAAGGAAATATTTAACTAACTTTTCTCTAAATCTCCATTTTCAAGTTTTCGATTATCCAAGAATATAATATATAAATATTTAACAATAACTTTGTAAAACTCAATTCAAAATCCATAGTGAAAAGTTTAAATGCTTATGAATAAATAATAGTAACAATGAAAATCATTTAGCTTTGCAAGATAAATCCTAGATAAGATAATGCTTCTACTTTTGATATACTATATATATATATATATATATTTCGAGCACAAGAGCAAGTTGCCATGAAACTTGAAGATAAGTCATGGAAAATTATTCCCAAAGTTATCTGCTGTTGTGTCTCGTTATCCTTGTCCTCTCTACAAGAGTGTCGGTCGATGGTGTCGTCGCGATAGGATATTGCTTTTGCCTCCGGCTCGCACACACAACAGATACTCTCTCTCTCTTTCTCTCTCTCAAGTAAAAGGGACGAGGACACCCATTTAATTGGATACAAAGTGAATTTCCACGTTCTGATATAGACAATGAGCGATTATATATAGTCGTGAATAAATATAGCATACTTTCTCAAAGGGAAAAAATTCTAATCCTATTTTTTTTACAAAAAGGAAATTACAAAAAATTTTTTCCAAAAAAAAGGAAATAATTTATTTTCTAATCATTATGTTTGGTAATATTTAATATTAACTTGTTAAGAAAATTTTTTACGAGAAAGAAAATTTTCTTTTTATTATTTAAAATTTTTTTTTTATAAAGTTGTTATCTTAAATCGTTATGAGTCTTGCCAATGCCTTCAACGCCATAGTTAACGAAAAGCCAGAATCAAGCTTATCTTTAACGAAGGGTGATTAGCCATTCAATTAAGATTAAACATCTTCCCTCATTTTGCTTCTAGTTTTACTTTTTGACGATAATAACAGCACAATCTGTATAATTTCATTTAACTTTTCCCACTTTCTTCGCGCAATTACTTTTCATACTTATATAATTCTTTGTCAAATGAAAAAAAAAATAAATTGTGCCTTTATCTTTGGTAGAATTCTATTTCTAACATTATTTTTTAGTATTATTTGTGAAATTTATGAACGTCTGGGTGAAAAAAAATTTTGAAGAGTTTAAAAATTTTTTTTAGTGAGGTGTTACTTTCAATTCACTTTCACTTCACCTTTAAATCCGACCATGAGTGAAGAAAAAAAATTATTAAATGTCAAAAGGTTAAGATCAAGGTTTATTTTCATATGGATTTTGTGAATTGGAAGAGGAAAAAAAAGCTTTTAAAAATATCAAGCTTTTCTTCCGGTGCGATGGATCATCGATCAACAGAGCAAACAAGGTCTCTCTTTTAGGCGGAAATTCTCTTTGCAGAGAGAGAGAGAGAGAGAGAGAGACAGAGAGCCAATGAATCGATGACCAGGTTTGGATAATGATGTGTGCACGGGTGTACGTCCCAGTCTCTCTCTCTCTCTCTCTCTCTTGCTCACGTTTTGGGTGACGTGATGGTGGTGGGAGGAGGTGATCGTGTGTATAGAACTCTGGCTTTGCCAGAGTTTGCCAAGGGGAACTTATTACGTTCCTAAAATTACCATATAAATTATCGCGTGATGAACTAACGCCGCGCGAAATCTCGCCCAGCCTTTGTCGAGGTTTCGGTCACGGTTAATAGGCCGCGTCGTTTAATTGACATTCTATCCGTGATCAGGATGCGTAATCTCCGGGTGTTGATATGAGTGAGAGAGAGAGAGAGAGAGCAAGATCGGTAGCGCATGTACTATATTTCCTTTTGACACAACATTTTTTTCCTTCACCCCATCTAATCAACAATCTTCAAGCAAAAAAATTTTTCTTTACATACTAATTTATTCTTCCTGCCCTCAATATAATTTTTTACCAAGAGTTTAGACGCTTAAAAAAGGCTATTTTCGGAAAAAGGCATTTTTATTAAGTTAATAGTACAAATATCAATATTTAATCAAGGAATTTTTAAAAGAAACGCCCACATAATTCTCAATGTCTGTGGGCGTCAATTTATTACCTAAAGACTCCGCCTACTAAAGGTATCCGCCCACTAAGTAGGCGGTGGGCGTATCTTATTTTATAAGGGCGTTTACTTACTAAAGATATCCGCCCACTAAACAGGCAGTGGGTGTATCTTATTTTATAAGGGCGTTTACTTACTAAAGGTATCCGCCCACTAAGTAGGCTGATCTTAATTTCTATGAGCGTTTACTAAAAGTATCCGCCCACTAAGTAAGCGATGGGCGTATCTTATTTTATAAAGACGTTTACTTACTAAAGGTATCCTCCCACTAAACAGGAAGTGGGTGTATCTTATTTTATAAGGGCGTTTACTGAAGGTATCCGCCCACTAAGTAGGCGGTGGGCGTGTCTTATTTTATAAGGGCGTTTAATTACTAAATTTTTCCGTCCACTAAGTAGGCGGATCTTAATTTATATGAGCGTTTAGATACTAAAGGTTTTCGCCCATTAAGTAGGTGGATCCTAATTTTTATGGGCGTTTACGAAAGGTATCCGCCCACTATGTAGGCGGATCTTAATTTCTGTAGGCGTTTTCTAAAGGCATCCGCCCACTAAGTAGGCGGATCTTAATTTCTGTGGGCGTTTATTTACTAAAGATATCCGCCCACTAAGTAGGCGGGTCTTAATTTCTGTGGGCGTTTACTCACTAAAAGTATCCACCCACTTGGTAGGCGGTGGGCGGATTTTATTTTATAAGAGTTACATGTACTTTTTAGAAGGTTCCGCCCACCTAGTACTCACTATACGTTTTCATTTAGACTTCAATTTTTATACTCATTCTTTTAAAAGTAAAACGTGAATTTAAGAAATTAAATCATCAAAAAAGAGGGTGGACCATTTGAATATTAAGTTTAAACTCTCAATCTTGGAAAATTTCTCAATTTTCTGGAAATTAAAGACAATTCAACTTACAGTGAGATCATTTCGTTGGACAATTTTCTACGGGCTTACACTTTTGTATAGCGAAAATCGTCAATTGAGTGGGACTTGCACGGCACGTTGTCATCATCATCATCATCGTCGTCGTCGTGGCAGGGATTCCTGGAGAAATTTGAATCGGGTTTTATAAACGGCATCTAATGAAGGTAACGCGACACGATATCGTTCAAGTTCCACTTGGAGCAAGTCTCGCTTGGCACATAAGAAGGACATCTGAATGCATGAAACATAGATATCGTGCCATGCTCTCTCTCTCTCTCTTCTTTTAGTCAGGATATGCTTTGTGAAAAGACTCTTGCATATTCATTGCGCTAGTTCACCGAGTGCAACCCGTCAAAAGACACAAGCGTTCAGGAGGGTCAAAACATTAGCCTCGATAACAAACCGCCCCTTTACGATCGTTAAAATACACTTTTTTCTTTGACTTTAGGTATATTATATTATACTCTTTTGTTCGGAAAAAGAAAGAAGGACTCGAGAAAACTACGCTTCTATATTCGTTAAAAGAAAATGAGACACCAAGACATCTGGCTGGTTTCTGTCTGATTGAACAAATTAGCATTTATAACGCCACGGGAGAATTAATAAAAATCGAAAAAACTTTTCTTACATTTAAAATTCTACTTCTCTTCTTATATCTTGTCTCTTGTTGGAAACCACTCCCTTTCTCTTTTTTTTTGATTCTTTGATTTTTAATGGAAAAATTTGTTTTAAATTCCCATTCAGTGGATTTTATTCATTATGAGAAAAAAATCAAATTCTCGCGCACTTTTTTTGTTAGTTTATTGCATAAGTGGTGGCGCTAACATTATTTATCAGTAGCAGACGACAAAAGCGTGAGGTGATTTGGCACACAAAAAAAGGGTACAATATGGTTGATCCTTATTATTAGCAACACTCTTTTTTTTGCCTTCATTCAATTTGGCTCGATGATCCACAAATTATTAATACCTTTGATGTTCCGTCAATTAGCTTTGATAATAAACGGAATTAATCCAATGCCGTCATAGAGCATATTATATTTGCCAGTATATATATATATATATATATATAGAATATGTAGAGGTGAAGAGGAAGATAGAGAGAGAGAGAGATGGCTGCGGGTTAATGAGATACAATCCTATGGCGACAGCAACATACGGGAATATATTAAGCGCGCAAACCCTAACGTTGACAAGTATATGCGTTTCACCAGAATTCTACTGTCTATAGAGTAGTATCTCTCTATCGTGTGTGCGACGCGGCTCTCACTAATCTGCAAGGCAGTTTCATCTTCATTTGGCAAATGGTCGGTAAATCCAAGAGACTCATCGCGTCAGTGGCTGCGCTCTTGGAAAGAGATGGTTTACACACACACAAACACAATTCGCGTTCGTTCATGTATATATACATACAATTCGAATGAGGTGGAGGGGGAAGGTCTTAACTGTGCAACGTTAAACCCTTCTGGCTTCAAGGTATAGGCTTCATTTGAGAATAATGTCAAATTCACTCTGTGAGAGACCGCAGGTTTAACGATACTATCTCTCAACATATATATGTTCTTGATTACCGACAACAATCTTCCAGGAATCTGTTTGTGATCCATTTCAGGATCCATTCCTCAAGATTTGATTGAACATTATTATTATTATTGTTATTTGCAAGATCTTCCATTTATTGTATCAGAGTTGAATTAATGTTGGAATTTATTGATGCCACTTGTGGTGTAGGAAAATTAAATGAACATTAATTCAAAATTTTTATTTTTAAATCTAAAGGGGAAGAATTATCAAAATTATTGTTAGGAACGTGAACGTAATTCTTCAATGTTAAATTTCAAGGTCATAAATTGATGTGGCAAACATAGTGTTCAAAATCAAGGTAAGTTTTGTAAATTTTCTTTTAGTGTTCAAAAAATTTTTATTGGTGAACGTCTGAGCTAATCTATTTTACTATTATTTGATCATAAAAATAAAGTTTAAATCCTAAGGTGTGCCGTTTGTAGTGTTAAAATTTTCATGTGTGAACGTCTGAGCTAATCTCTGTAATTAATTGAAAACTATTTTATGATTAATCATAAAAATAATCAAGGTTAAATATCAAAGTTTTCATGGGTGAAAGTCTGAGCTAATTTAATTAATTGAAAATTATTTTACGATTATCTAATAAAAAAAAAGAATCAAGGGTAAATGTCAAGGTTTGCTGCTTATAGTGTTAAAAATTTTTATAGGTGAACGTCTGAGCTAATTTGAAAACTATTTTATGTGTATAATCATAAAAATAATCTAGATTAAAAGTCAAAGTTTTGCTGCTTATATAGTGTTAAAATTTTCATAGATGAACGTCTGAGCTAAAAATATTTGATGAAAATAAAAAAATTTAAGTTGATAGATAAATATAATCAAAAACGGCAGAATATAATTTTTTTTTTGCTCCCTCTTTCAATGTTCTATGTTCAATAATATTAGTAACGGAATTTATTATTAATATGGAAAAAAAATATTATATACAACAATTAAATCATAATTAAATTGAGTGTTCGGACACGAAAGTTAAATCCTTCTAGTTTATATGTATAAATAGTCAGTGAGAGAATATATATAATTATGTTTTGATGAATTGTGTCATGGAACTGATTTTCGTTGATACGTATTTATCTCTTCATATTTCATCGGTGAAATAAAATACACACATAAATTATGATTATTATTATTATTATCATCAGCGGTCGAAACGTTGTGATAGTAATTTTACTAGTAAAATTGGGTAATTTAATGTATTCGGTGCGTAAATTATAATTGAATTTTTGCAATTACGTGTCGTAAACCCGATTCTCAACGGCCGTCAGTGCCTCGTCACTGATGCCGACACTCGTTAATATGATAATTCACTTTCAAAAGTGTAGCGCTAATGCATGACGCCGATAAATGCTTTAACGAATATTCCGTTTGACCGGAGCGCAATCGTTGCGGGAATAATTTGAAAATCATTTTAAGCGAAGGGCTCTCTATATTTTTTGCTTTTTTCTCAAAAATAGATGAGCGTAATTTCAAATTCAAACAATAACTCAACAACTTATTCATGACTCTCAAAATTTTCAAAATTAATAGTCATTCTAATTATTATTATTCTCATTTTATTATACCACTTTCATTTTAATTGAAAATTGTCATACAAATATGTTGCGAAAATATTTCTTTTAGCTTTAAAAAATTTATGAAGTGAAATTGAAAAATTTATTTACATTTATGAAAATAAAGCTTTTAAATTGGCTTATAACTTTTGTAAATTGTAAATTCTATTTATTCAGAACATTCAGAAAATTTTAACTATAAGTAAAATTTATTTCAGTTTTTTAATATTAAATTTTCGTCTCTCGACAATATTAATCATATTTTAGGGAAAATAAAAAATTTAATTTTTGAATAATGTTTTCTAATATTAAAAAATAGTAATTATTATTTAAAGTACAAATTCGAAACGACCGTCGATAATATTGAAAAATCAGTTATCGACAGTAGAGTTTTCAATTAAACAAGCGTCCGCTAGAGGCGCTGCGATATCAGCTGATTTTGTGGCTTCATCTAACCATTCTCGTTTTGCCACTTATAGTGTTAAAATTTTTATGGGTGAACGTCTGAGCTAATCTAATTAATTAAACATTATTTTATGATTACTGAATCATAAAAATTAATTCAACAAAGAAAAATATTCTACTTTTATTTTTATATAGTGTTAAAATATTCATGGGTGAACTTCTGAGCTAATCAAATTAATTAAAAATTATTTTATGATTATTTAATCACAAAAATAATACTACCAAAGAGAATTTTTTTTTTTAATTCTATTAGAATAAATCCGCATTAATTTAATTAAAATTAATTACTGTAATTAGTATTTTGCTTCCTTACAAAAAAGTATGTTTTTATAAATGTAAGCAAGGAAAATAATAATAATAATAGTAAACATCAAATAACGTTATTTTAAGTAGCCCACAAATGCATTTCAGCTTATAAAAGCCTCTTACGATGTTGGTTGAGGGAGTTGAAGTAAATTGTAAGTTCCGACGTTTGTTACCTTTCGTGACTGGTCAATGCAACAACAGCACAAGCGTGTCGGTTGACAAAATAAAAACCTCCCGATTTCAAAACTTCATACAAAGCTGCTTTAAATTCATTATTACTGTTTGAAACTTTTTCTTTTGTTATTTTGTAATAACTTTTTGCGCCCGCGTTCAGAAAAGTCTTTAAAGTTGCAGTTTGCAAATTCTCTCTCTGAGCCATACTACGCGAAACATTAACAAAAGCCACCATATATATATATATAGAGCAATAATGGTATCACAAAACCTTCTTAAAAACTTCTTTTTTTTCCATATAAATACACAAAGAACGAAATTTTCTTCTTTTTAGTATAAATAAACTTAGTTATTTTGACACCTAGACATTAAATTAAAAAAAAATTATTTCTACTTACAGTGACGAGTCAGAGCAGTTGTCAGAAGTTGCTGATCAATATCCACAAAGTCCGCGGCAACACTGAAACAATTAAAACAGAAAAAAGGTTGAGAATATTTAAAGATGTAAAAACAAAATCAGTTTTTGATATTATAAAACAAATGTATATTTTAATACACGATGAAATGGGAAATGGAAAGATGTATATATATATATATGACAGCATAATGAAACATTTAAGTATCCGCATTTGGCTGGCGGATGGTGGATACCCTGGTGCATGTTTGATGCCGGAAGTACTTCAGCCTGTAGGGGGTTGGGAACTCCCTTCGAACTGCCTACATACAACCCCTTGCCTCTTCTGGCCCCCCTTGAGTCTCCTCTCACGCCGACATTCGCGCGCTGCGGTTTCCGCAACCTCCGTAGGGTCATTAGCCAACCATTCATTATGCAACTGCGAGGCAGTATTGCGTCAATATCGGTAGTGGTGAGAAGGAGGAGGGCCGGGGGGAGGGAGGCAGGAGGGATTTGGGAAAGGAGGAGGTATAGTGTACGGATTCAGTATTGGCGGGTAGAGGTTCAAGGGTGAGGAAGGGGGGGGGGGCGGGAGGGTATGATTCTGTTGGTCCAATCGATAACAATGCATCGTGTTTACAGACCGGATAATCAACAGACTCTGAATTCTGTACCTCCCTATATAACCCACCTCTGATGCGGCATCGAAGATCAAGCAAATGGGAATTACTCAGCGAACCGCAGCTCAGATATACGATGAGATTCCTTCCGTATATTATTGTCAATGTAACAAAATATTATTAGTTATACTTGATAATTGTTAAATATTAAATACTCTTGGAGTTAAAAAAAAAGAGATTGAATTTTTAAAAAATTCTCTAAGTTGGAACCATCAATTTATATTTTGAAAATCTGATGATTAGACTGATTTTTAATATTTCGGACGCGATATTAGATCCGCCATTTTGAATTTCGAAAAAATGACATCGGATTTGTAATTAGCCATCCCGAAAACCCATGAGTAACATGTTTCTGGTAAATTTGATTGATTTTAAATTTTTTCAGACGCCATATTGGATCCGCCATTTTGAATTTTGAAAAACTGACATCGGATTCGTAATCCGCGACCCCGATAACCCCCGAGTAACAAGTTTCAAGTGAATTTGATTAATTTTTAATTTTCCCTAGCGCCATATTAGATCCGCCATTTTGAATTTCGAAAAAATGACATCGGATTCGTAATTAGCCATTACGAAAACCCATGAGTAACATGTTTCTGGTAAATTTGATTGATTTTAAATTTTTTTCAGACGCCATATTGGATCCGCCATTTTGAATTTTGAAAAACTGACATCGGATTCGTAATCAGCGACTTTAAAAAACCCCTGAGTCACAAGTTTCAAATGAATTAGATTGATTTTAAATTTGTTCAGACGCCATATTGGATTCGCCATTTTGAATCTGTTCTTAGATTTGTAATCTGTGACCTCGAAAACCTCTATAGTAGCTAATTTCAAATCGTATCAACGTAGAAGAGCAACAATATCAAGCTACGATTTAAAACTAGTTACTCGGGGGTTTTCAAGGTCGCTGATTACTAATCTGGCATCAGATTTTCAAAATTAAAAATGGCGAATCCAATATGGTATCTAAAAAAATTAAAAATCAATCAAATTTGCTTGAAAATTGTCACTTGGGGGTTTTTGGGATCGCTGATTACAAATCTGATATCAGTTTTTCAAAATTCAAAATGGCGAATTCAATATGGCGTCTGAAAAAAATTAAAATTAATCAAATTTATTTAAAACTTGTTAGTCGAGGGTTTTTGGGGTCCCAGATTACAAATCCGATGTTAGTTTTTCAAAATTCAAAATGGCGGAACAAAAATGGCGGGCAAAAATTTAAAAAATAATTTGAAATCACTTGAAACTTTTTACTCGGGGGTTTTCGGGGTCGCTGATTATGAATCTGATATCAGTTTTTAAAAATTCAAAATGGCGAATCCAATATGGCGTCTGAAAAAATTAAAATTAATCAAATTTATTTAAAACTTGTTATTCGGGGGTTTTTGGGGTCACAGATTACGAATCCGATGTTAGTTTTTCAAAATTCAAAATGGCGGAACTAAAATGGCGGGCAAAAATTTAAAAAATAATTTGAAATCACTTGAAACTTTTTACTCGGGGGTTTTCGGAGTCGCTGATTATGAATATGATATTAGTTTTTCAAAATTCAAAATGGCGGAACCAATATGGCGTCTGAAAAAATTAAAATTAATCAAATTTATTTAAAACTTGTTATTCGGGGGTTTTTGGGGTCACAGATTACGAATCCGATGTTAGTTTTTCAAAATTCAAAATGGAAGATTCAATATATTCGTAGAATTTTTTAGAATTGATCAAAAAATAACCCATTTAATGTAAATGGAAAAAGAAAATTATAATTTATGCTCAATACGTTGAGCTTTCTCTCTCTCTCTCTCTCTCTCAAAACAATCGTTGCATAGTAAGTACATTTGAAAGTGCAGAATAGACAGGCAAATTTCGATTTTTCTCGATTTATAAAAAGAAAACAAAACAAAAAAAATAAAGAAAGCTCGGGAAATAAAATTAATCCCCTCTCTCGTTGCATATCGACCGCGAGTATTGGTCGTACATGATATAAGCTCCGTTCACTATATACTCGAGGCTTCACGACGATTCGTCTCCTAACGCTATATATGTATATATATACTCGAATCCTAGATAGTAGACTTCAGGCACGAATGGGGGATCAATGTTTTATCGATATTGCAACAGACGCAACCCGTCCCGGTTCGTCTCGAGTTCCAACTCGTCGTCTATGTAGAGCGTGCTTTTCGCCGTTTGCCAGAGGATTTGCGGATTAACGTTTGTTTATCGTAGTCCTTATATTCGCGTTTCCACCGGTGCCGGAGCTCTATTATCATTTTTCTTTTTTTTTTCCTCTCATTTTTTTTTGTGTGTGTGTTCCAACAATTCTTTTCTCATTTTTATTTGTTTTTTTTTCTCTCTCTCTCTCATGAAACACACAGAGAGTGCTGTGTGTTGTCTCGTCCAAGGTCAAACAATTGTCTGCTGCCAAAATATACATTAAATGACTTTCTTTTCTAAATCCCGAGCAAATTGGATACGATTTAAAAATTCTGTTCTTTTTTAGAAAATAAGAGAGGAAATCTCCTCTTTAGCATTTGTTTTTTATCATTGTGTAAATGTACTTTTTATAAAGTAACGTCTTTCTTTTATCATTATAAAATAATTTTTTTTCAGTCCGAATTTAATTCTAATGTTCTGACAGAAAATGAGGATTTTTAAAAAAAATTTTGGAAAAAATTTCCTATAATCTAGTCACGATGAATGTGGAGAAAAATCGACCATATATGCATGAACGCATGGACAGAATTCGCGAGGTTGGACCATTTTTTTTGACAATGCAGAAGAAAACGATCAGAGGGCAAAGTATTTTTTTTTTTTTAGGTACGTGTATACGAGAGGGATGGAAAAAGGCGGAAACTGAAGGTTAGCAGCGTCAAGAAACTTTTGTTTAAAATTGGAATTCCTTTGCGGCTCGTTGGGACAAGGAATGCAGATGGGGCGCGCAGGCGACAAAGACCAGAAGCAGTTGAGAGACGAAGGGAGTGAAGCACTGAAAGTGGAGCGAAGGAAGAGGGGTTGAGGGGGAGAGGAAGCGAGGCAAAGTAGTACGATATTGTTTCATCATAAAGGGAAACCGCTTACCAACGGATAAGAAAACTTTTAAGGAAAGCCTCTCAAACGTTTACTTTGACTTCACATGTGCGCCAAGAGAAGATTATAGCAAATCGCTCCATGTACCCACCACCATCATATGAACGCATAGGATTTGCAAAGTAGAAAAACCTTTTCGAAATCGAGCATTCTCGGCAAACTAAGAATAAAAAAAAAAAAAAAAAGAAAACCCGCCGAATAAAGTGTATGAAGGTAAATGGGATACGGATATTATTCAAAAGAGGGGAAAAATAAGATTTTCCAATGGACTACTTGCTTTGAAATCAAATAAATATATATTTGTATTGTATTCCGCGATACTGGAAACACAATGAATAGAAAAATTTCAAGAGAAATAGAACATTTTTTAAATATTATTTTGCCATATTAAAACTGGTATTTAAAATTTTAAAAAGCCGATGCCAAATTCATAATCAGCGACCCCAAAAACCCCCGAGTAACAAGTTTCAAGTAAATTTGATTGGTTTTCCAATTTTCTCAGACGCCATATTGGATCCGCCATTTTGAATTTTGAAAAACTGACACCGAATTCGTAATCAGCGACCTCAAAAATCCCCGAGTAACAAATTCCAAGTAATTTCGATTGATTTTTGATTTTCTCAACTGCCATATTGGATCCGCCATTTTGAATTTTGAAATAAGAATCGGCGACCTTGAACACCTTGCCAAATAACTAGTTTTAATCAATATCAGTTTCACTTTGAAATTACCGCTGGAAACTAGTTACTGGGAGGTTTTTAGGGATGCTGATTACGAATCTGGCTTTAAATTTTGATTAAAACTAGTTTTTGGAGGAGTTTTCAAGGTCGTTGATTTCTATTTTAAAATTCAAAATGGCGAATCCCATATGGCGGTTAAGAAAAACGGAAATCAATAGACAGTAGCTCACATTTGTTACTCAGGGGTTTTTGGGGTCACTAAGTACGAATTTCATGGTAATTTTCCAAAATTCAAAATGGCGGATCCAAAATGGCGGACGGAAATATTAAAAATCATTCAAATTAACTTAAAACTTGTTACTCGGGGGTTATCTGGGTCGCTCATTACGAATCTGATGTTAGTTTCTCAAAATTCAAAATGGCGGAACCAAAATGGAGGACGAAAATTCTAAACATCAATCAAATTCACTTGAAACTTGCTACTCGGGAGTTTTCGGGGTGGCTGATTACGAATCTGATGTTAGTTTTTCAAAATTCAAAATGTCGGAACCAAAATGGAGGTCAAAACTAAAAATTAATCAAATTTGCTTCAATATTTAAATAATTTACTAAATTTAACACTAATTTGTCAAACATTTTTTTTTCAAAATGTATTCCTTTCGAATTTTTTCTTTAGAATCTCCCTTTTTGTGAAATGTCTTCATTTGTAATGTGCACGGAATTGTCATGTGAAGGTTCTGGGACGTGTATAATAGAATTAAGTTGGGAATTAATGAAAAAAGAAAATAGTGAGTCGGTGCACTGTCCTTTCTAGGTGACCGAAAACGAGGACAGCACTTGCTTAATTAATTTGCAGGTGCCTCACGTCCCTTTGGACCGCAGTGCACTCTGTCCTATACGTATATATATATATATATATATACATACATGTGTGAGCACTGCTGCTAAACGCATTAGCCCGCAATTATCGAAATTACACCCCGGAGTCAGAGCTGAGTCTTCCGGTGTGTCTCCCAAGGTACATTTACCTTGATATCCACCTATCTATATGATCACCACTGGAGCCAACGTCAGACACTTAGATAAGTGCCTATCTAATTATTCGCCTTCTAACTTCACAACTGGAACCGGAAAAGTTAACGGTGCAAAAGCACGGACCATTCGCGTGCAGATTGTTCAGTGAAATTTATCGTTTAGTGTTCCACTATAACACAATACAAGTCATGTACCTTTTTTTTTGTTTTTTACATTGCCACATTTTCTGATCATTTTTTTATCTTAATTTTTTAAAATTTATATCGTTAGTTTCAAAAAACGATAGTGAGAACTGAACAAAATCGGATATAAAGTGAAAGTAATAGGTAATAAAATTTTCCAGATTGAGACAATAAAAGAGAGAGGGAGAGGAAAAAAAAGAAATTGTAAAATATATTGGATTATGAGCGATCGATTTCTCACATTGGTCGCGTGAAAAAGATCTCTCTCTCCCTCTCTTTCTCCTTAATCGTATTTAACGAAAGTGCTCTCTCTAGCAGTCGCACTCTGTGAATTTCAATGAGATGCAAATCCCTAACGTTTAAGATCCATCCACCAGTAGTTCCCACAACGAAAGTTTTATTCTGAATTATTATGGATAAATTATGGCGTCTACTTTTATCCGCTTTTATCCTATTTCTCGCTCGCTCGTGCAAAACGATGACAAATAACGCGCTGCATGAAGTGTGTTGAGAATAACAACGAACTCAAAGTCGATAAAATGACATAATACAGTGACTTTAGACGAAAAAAAATCCTTTATGAAGGGTGAAAGGAATTACGGATCAAAACATTGTTCTTCTGAAAAAAGTTTTTAAGAACTTAAACATTGCAGTTTCTTTAATTAGACCACTGTTTTTTTGCGCCAGATTATTGAATACCAATTTTTTTTCTAACTATTAGAACTTCTTATGACACCGCCTACTGATAATCCTTCCCTTTTATAGATACGCCCATCACTAGCCCCGCCTACTAACAGTCTGTCCCACTAATCACTCCGCCTACAGATAGCCACGCCTACTAATAACTTTTTTTATTCACACCTCTACCAACTAATGACTCTGCTTATTGTAAGCCCCGCCCACAGATGGATTCACCTCCTTATTACTCCGCCCACTGATAGTCCCTCCCTTTTATAGATCCGCCCATCACAAGCCACGCCTACTAACAGTAAGGCCCACTAATCCCTCCGCCTACTGATAGCCACGCCTACTAATAACTTTTCTTCATTCACACCTCTACCAAATAATGACACTGCTTATTGTAAGCCCCGCCCACAGATGGATCCACCTCCTTATTACTCCGCCCACTGATAGTCCCTCCCTTTTATAGATCCGCCCATCACTAGCCACGCCTACTAACAGTAAGGCCCACTAATACTTCCGCCTACTGTTCGCCACGCCCATTAATAAATATTTTGAGAGTAATTTCAAAAAAAATATATGGCCATTACGAAGGGTGAAAGGAATAAAGGATCAAAAACATGGGTTTTTTTTTAAATTTAAGAACAGAAATTTTGCGGTTTCTTTAATTAGACCACTGTTTTTTTGCACCACGTTATTAAATACCAAATTTTCTTCTAACTATTCTTTCTGAACATTTACCCTGATGATGGGAATTCTAGGGTAAAAAAGGGGGCGTGCTTGATTTCGTTAAATTTCATGATGAGTCTGGGTTGAAGTGCGGTGATAAAGAAAAGTAGGCCGCCAACACTATAGTATATATATAGAGTAACTTCAAGTTAGTGATGAGCGCTCTATTCAAGAATGGTTTCTCTCGTAAAGACTTGATGATTGAACGATATAATTGAATCGCTTTTTTTGTGTGCCGAAGAACACTAAAATAATAGAGGGAGCTAGAGAGAGAAAGAGTTGTTAGAGAAGACTTGTTGGTGAACAATATTGGGGGAGGGGGTGGAAATTTAGAGGCAGAAAACTTTTATAACCGCGTCACTTACATCAAGCCAAGACGTGCTGATGAAAGAAATGCTTTATTCTTCATTCAACGAGAACACCACGTATTCCCATAAACCTTTAGACACACTGTGCGCGCACAAAAATACCAGAAAGTATTTTGTTTTTTTTTCTGTTGCCCTCCCTTCTTCTTGTTGTGTGCGCTCAGAAACTAAAACACTTTTCTTGTAAAGTTGAATTTAAAGCTCTGACAAAAATAATGCCAGCAGAAAATTTTCTACTCTCTACAAAAAGAGAGAGATAGAAAAAAACTTGTTTACTAAAACAAATTTCTTTTTTATCCCATTCCTTTTTTTCCCCACCAGAGAAGAGATGAAAAACAACTACAGTTTCTGATGATAATGAATCCAAGTTAATACCTAATTAAGTTCAAGTTTTTTTTTTTTTTTTTTTTTGAAAGCAGTATGACTTTAATTACTCTGTAAATTGCAGTGATTTACATAACTGTGAAGAAAGTGCTTTTCCTCACATTAAAATCGATTTAGCAACATTCCAAATCGTAAAATGCCATTGCTAGTGCTGCTACCGAGTAGGTAGTGTGCGGGGGAGCCTTCAATTTAGGGCCTCGAGGGTATTATACTAGCGACTAATTTTCAAGCAATGTCGTGGAAAGCGGGCAAACTCTCGTGCATTCCGAGACCTTAATCGTCCGGGTAATTAAAGTAGCAGATAGTTACGTCTATTGCCAAATTCGATAGCGGGACAATCAAGCTTTACCACCCACAAAATAATCAAATCTAGTCTCACTCTGTACCATTCTCATCCTTTACTACAATCACGATTATCATTCTGACAAGTACATTTCAGTTTCATAAACATTAAACAATGGTATTTGTCAATAAATTTCATCTGAGAGTTGCAGAATTTTCATTAAATTTACTACAGTTTCACTATTTAATACAGTAAATTCGCAATATTCTGATTTGAACAGTTTTATGTGACTCCAAAAACATCCAAATAACCAGAATATAAAAAATATACATATAATCATTAATTCCAAAGAAAGAGAGAGAGAGATTATGATGAAGGGTGGATTACATCATTTTGTAAATGACTGACAAAAATGAAAAGTTTTCTTTTTTCTTCACCCACGTTTTTGTCATCCCTCTTTTTTTTTCTTGTGGTATTAGTATGGAAATAAATTTTTAACGTATTTCAATTACTCGTCAAATTAAGTATTACCGCGTTAGGAAATGGACCGCGAAGACAGACAGGAATATTGTGAAGCCAAAGTCTTACACAATCCCTTAAGTAGGATCCGCCCCATTAGTCGTTGAATTCCCTGCGGTTCACCCAGAACTGACGAGAGAGTTACCCTCGTTCGCTTGCTCGCTCGTCTTGTGAGCTTTTTTTTCGGGATGTATTCTTTTCTGAACGTGTTCTTCGAAAGCACCCGTGACGACATCGTTATCTGACAGTGGTGTAGCTAACAGAAAGGGGGATAATGTGAAGTATATAATAAAATCATTCTCCTGGGGCCCATTTTCTGTCTAAGGGTCACACACACAATGATACACTCAAAAAACACAAAGAGAAAAAAGAAAAGATGAACTTGACATTATTTTCTCTACAATTCATTTTTTTCCCAGTGATTTTGACATTTTACATTCACTTTCAATTATTAAAATAATTTTTTACATTTTCACTTATAATTGGAAATTTTTATAAAATGTCATTTTAATTACCAAAAAATATAGAAAAAGTAAATAGTAATGTGAATGACACTTATGTCTCCGCCCATTGATATTTCCGCCTACTAATCCCGCCTACCGATAGCTCCGCCTACTAATGACCCGTCCATCAATAACTATGTTAATTGTAGCTTCTCCCTGTTATGTCACCGCCTATTTAATGCCCCGTCCACCGATAGTTCCGTCAATTGGTAGCTCCGCTTACTAATGGCCCCGCCCACCAAAACTATTCATTGTCAGCCCCGCCCACTAATGACTCCGCCCATTAATAGCTATGTTAATCGTAGCTTCTCCTTGTTATATCTCTGCATATTGAAAGCCCCGCCCACTGATAGTTCCACCAATTTTTAGCTCCACCTACTAATGTCCCCACCCACCAAAACTATTTATTCTCAGCTCCGCCTACTAATGACTCCGCCCATCGATAATTACGTTATTCGTAGCTCCTCCCAGTCATAACTCTGCCAAATTATTGTAACGCCAACTAAAATTTTTTTTATAGAATTATAAAAAAATATCGTTTATATAAATTTTACTATTTACCATATTATGTAAGTGAAAAAAAATAGTGAAATGTCGATAATTGAATTCTACTTAGTGATACGTGTATTCGTCTCGGTTGCAGTAGTTAAGTACATAAAATCGAGGAGAGAGAGAGAGAGAGAGCTCAGTAGTAGTTGGCAGCACCACAACTCATCCTAATTACATCCAACCCTCCTTTCCGGATTCGAAAGCTTTCCCTTCAAGAGGGTACACTAGCACTTAATTACTATTGCCACCGGACTTACCGGTTGGAGTTTGCAGCGATTGAGACGTTTAACTACATTTCCGCTGCTGCGTGCCACACTGTTATACACCATGCTTAACTTGATTTATTGCAATACTCACAGACAAAGAAGCTTCTTCCCAAAATATCGTGATAAAAAAAAAGAAAATAATTTAATTTCCGTTTAATGGCAAAAAAAATTGAGATTTAATTTTCCTAAAAATGTCAACTAGATTTACTAAAGTGAATTTTCTATAAGGGGATTATATATACCTATATATATAGATATTTTGTGTTGTGCAAGCAGTTGCATTAAGCTGTCAATCTTGTTAATGCTCTTAACCGCCCACAAGATTGCTTCTCTCCGAATACCTTAATTCATTTGTATTTTCCAGACACCTGCTCTCTCACTCTCCAACCACATCGAATCGCGATGACTGATCGATCAAGGAAAATTATAGGAAACTTGTTTTATACTATACACAACTAAAATTGATTATCACTTAGTGCCTCTCTCTTTCTCTCTTTCTCTTTGGCACAAGTTTTAAAACTCATGAAGCGAGAAAATGTATATGTCTATTATATTGTCAATATAGAGAGATCGTTTATTATCAAACTTTATTTTCCTAAGAAATTATATTTTCAAATAATGTTAATTATACATAAAATTTTTATGCTGATGTAGATTTTTTTTTTTAAATAAAAAAAGAAAAAAACTTTATTAAACTCAAGAAAAATTGTCTTTAAAATTAGGAAATAATTTTTAACGATAAAGACCAAACAAGAAAAATCAAAATAAAGCTCTTTAAAATAAAATCCCATTATCCTTGACCGTATTATATATAACATTGTTGTGTGTGAAAAATCAAAGAAAAAAAGAAATTACCCCTTTTATTGCTCCTTTTTATAATCTTTTTATTATCTTTCCTCATAAACTTTTTACACACATACACACACACACGTTGTATAAAAGTTTAACAATGAAATTAACCTTCTTTTTTTTAATAACCTTGTCAAAAGACTATCTTTATTAAGTTTTATGTTGCGGGTGCTATTTTCGTGGTCTCTCTCTCTCTTTTTTCCTCTCGTTAATTTCGAATATGATTTTGGGAGCAACGAGCTCTTTATTTACCACTGCACGCTGCTACTCGACAAACGAGGGAATCTCGTTAACTTTTTAAATAAATTTTCACCACACGAACTAACAACAGTATCGGTGCGATAATAGGACATTGGCCATCATTATTAGCAAACAACACGAAACATTGACTCTGCATAACAATAGAGGGAGAGTGTGTGGGGCAAAAAAATATATGCACATTCAACATATTGATCTCATTATTTGAAAATTCAAAAGCTTTTGTATTTTCAAATTTTCATTTCTGTCCTTTGACAAAAAAAAATGTTAATTATATTTAATAGAACACTCAATTTGAGAAAGTCATTAATTTGCATTACTATTTTATTAGACAATCATAGTGATAACGAAATTTTTCTATCAGCTAAAATTAAATCCCTTTAGGCAATTATTTCTTCCACACATTATTTTGAAAAAAGTTTTCCGAGTAATAACCACACCCACCGATAGTTCCGCCTACTAATAGCCACGCTCACGAATAACTACTTTTATCTACAACTCCACCCAACAATGACACCGCCTATTTTTAACCCCGCCTACTGATGATTCCACCTATTAATAATCCCTCCCTTTTATAGATCCACCTATCACTAGCCCCGCCTACTAATAGCCCGGCCCACTAATCACTCCACCTACTGATAGCCACGCTTACTAATAACTCTACATAATAATGACTCCGCCTATTGTTAGCCTCGCCCACTAATGGTTCCACCTCCACCATAATCCTTCCCTTTTATAGATCCGCCATCACTAGCTCCGCCTATTGTTAGCCCCACCCACTAATGTATCTGCCTCCTTATGATCCCGCCTACTAATAATCCATTTTATAGATACGCCAATCATTAGCCCCACCTACTAATAGTCCGGCCCACTAATCACTCCACCTACTGATAGCCACGCCTACTAATAACTCTACCTAATAATGACTCCGCCTATTGTTAGCCCCGCCCACTAATGGATCCACCTCCTTATGACCCAGCCTACTGATAATCCATCGCCTACTAATAGCCACGCCTACTAATAACTCCACCCACTAATGACTCCGCCTACTGTTCGCGCCGACGATTGATAAATCTTTTGAGATTAATTTCGACAATTATGAAAAAATATTAACAACACTGCTTTTTCTAATCTGATAAATAAATATTTGATAAAAAAAATGATATTAAAATAAATTTACTGTAAAAAGAAATATTGAAATAATTTTCAAATGAAATGAACAGTATCGTGGTGTGATGATAATAATAGAACATTGACTGCAAATGTCGACACCCACCTACCAAACGACGCGACGCGACAAGCAGTAACTGCCCCAATATGAAGAGAGAATGCAAAGCTTCTCCATCCACCTGGAAGGTGAATGAATTCCGTTACGATGCATGCCATGCATTATAACATGTTTGCCATAATCATATTTGGCATTCTATATCCCCTACGTTAACTTGCAATAGGCGGCGATGATGATGATGGAATCCCTCCGTCGACCCTGTGTACGACCAAAATTAGATACATTCATGCGTTTATCTTGATTTGGCTTCATGAAATTGTTCCGTAAATTATGGTCAAATGGGCTCCCGTCATTTTATACTCGGGCACAAAGGTTTGTGCGCTCTCTCTCTCTCTCTCTCTCTCTCTCTCTCTCTCTCGGCTCACCGCTTTACGTGAAAAAGCCCAAAGGGCAAACTGTGTTAAAAAGAGGGATAACGCAAAAAAAAAATAAAAAGAATATAATATTCTCCTCGTTTCTCTTTGCTATATATATACGCACTGTTGAACGTTTAATAAATTGTAAATTTATAAAAAAAAATATTTTCAACACAATTTACATAAACGATAATAAAAAATTATATCTATATATATAACAGTGTAATATTTATTTTTTGATTAGTTATTAAAAATATATGTATATTTATTTATATCTGGAGAATTTCAAGAATTCTCTCTCTCACTCTCTCTCATTATTATTTTTATGAAATTTTGACGTTGAATAAAATATATACTTTAGAAATTGACAAGAAATATTTCATATACTTTAAAACTATTTCATTAAATTTAAAATGAGATTTTAAAAATAAAATAAAAAAAAAATAGAAAAATTCCTTTAAAAGCAAAATATTTTCAATAACAGTAAATTAATGTCTCAGTAACGTGAAAAAAAAAATTCTTAAAGTGGAATTTAAAAAAAAAAATCTTTTTTGTCATAAATTTTAATAATCGCACCCTCAACAATACATGATAATTGTATTATAAACGCATTTTCTCTTCGAGTGATAAAATTTATCGTCTCGAAAAACTTTTGCTCTCATGTTTTTTCGTATATATATCTATATACATATGTATATAGTAGAGGCACTTTTCTCCGCGTGTACGAAAAGTGAAATTGAAAATGCGAGAGACGACTCTTGGGCCAGCAGCACATCTTTCAAGGAATCACCGTTGGATAAGACAAACTACTTTATTCCTTCGAGTTTCAGATTTAAAATCGCGAGGGATGTCTGACGTGGGGTTGGACGGCGAGAAGAAAAATGGCTAGCAATTTTCTCGGGAGGGTGAAAAGTAAGAATGTCAAATTGTTAGCTGCCTCTTTGAGGTTCTTGGGGGAAAAAAAGGGGGTTTGGTGAAAGAGCTCTATATATATATATACGAGGGAAAAACACGCTCAACCCTCTAAAATCATGTACGACAAATAATGAACATAATCTGTTACAATTTACCAAGACAGCAATCAACACTCTGTGTCTGTGTTTTTTTTTTTAATTTCAACTAGAGAAATCCTTTTCATACGTTTAACCTCTTTATAACTTTCTCTTGCGCCTACATAAATATAAAATGAAAAAAAAGTCGTTAAAGAAAATGTTATTAAAGTGCAAATAACCGTCAGTTTCAGTCGTAAAGTATCTTTCATAATTATTTTTTTTTTCAGCAAAACAATTTTTACAATTATATTTTTAACTTTCAGATAATTTGCAATAAATGACGTCATCTATTTATAGATACGCCCACTAATTACTCCACCTAAAAATAGTCTCACCCATTGATAGCTCCGCCTACTGATAGTCCCACCCATCGATAGTTCCGCCTACCGTTAGCTTTGCCTACAAATAACTATTTTTATTAAAATGTTACGCCCACTAATGACTTTTTCTATTTATAGTACCGCCCATCGATATCCCCGCCTACTAATGACTCCACCTATTAATAGCCCCGCCTATTTTTTGCTCCATCTACTAATGACTCCACCTACTAATGGCTCCTCCTACTAATGATGCTGCTTATTTTTTGCTCCGCCTACTAATGGCTCCGCCTATTTTTTCTCCACCTACTAATGGCTTCGCCTACTAATGTCTCCGCCCACTAATGGCTCCTTCTCCTAATGACTCCACCTACTAATGACGCCGCCTACTAACAGCTCCGTCTAGCTATGACTCCTATAATTAGCTCAATATATCAGTAGTTAAAACTAATTAAAAAGAATTTAAATAAATTATTCATTAATTATGGAAGACTCAAGGCTATCTCTCTCGTGTATGTAGAGTAGTCGTATGGGAACAATGGCAATTAAAACTTGATGACAATGTGAATGTACAATATAAACGCACATCTCATGTAAAATTTCATTTCGAACGTCTCTGACAGTCGCGAAACCTCGGTCGACAAAACTTACGCGAATTGATACTTGCAATTTAAACTTTGCATTATCGTGTTCTTGTAACCATATATATATATATATTTAAAGCTAGCGAACAAACGGGAGTTGCAGAGCGTATGAAACGTAAGTACATTTTATTACATCCGGTAACGAGGCGGCTGTTGCACCTATATACTGTTAGCATTTCCCTCAGCAAATACAAAGGACGACGAACTATTATTTTCAGCGTGGAGTAAAAACAAAAAGGCAAAAAAAAAAAAATTATATAGCAAAGCCTCTCGAATTAATAATACGAGCACACTGGAGTATCCTTCGCAGTACGTCCGACTTCGAAGCTTCCTTTAAAAGTTAAATTTAATCAGACCAAGTTTACTGCTCGCCAGATGAAGTTTGACTCACGAGTGGGCGTACCAAAAACTAAAAGTTAATTATTTACTGCCAACTTGAGAGAGAGAGAGAGAGAGAAAGAGAGAGCCGTTGAAATCCATTTACAGAAAAAAATATTTCGTGGTTTAACTTTTTTCCTTCACCATATTCATATATATATATATCATTCAAGATGAGATACTATTTTTTACTTTATCTCTTTCCATTATTATATATTATGATAATAATATATGCATTATTATTAACAAATCTAAAAAATTTGATCCTCAATATTTTACGTGAAAATTTTTCAGAGATAAATACAGAGAAACAATGAACAGAAAAAAGAGAATCTCTTTCCATTATGAGTATTAAAATTTTGTATAATAATTTCATTAAAGAATTAGAGAATATAGAAAATTACTATTCACCAAGTTTTTTGTTATTATTATAGACAAATTATAGAGCAGGTTGAATATGAGGAGGAGGGGGGAGAGGGGGCGTTAAAGGAGTGAAACTTTTTTTTTTCCCATCATAATTGTAAATTCCATACATTTTTCTCAACGTGGATATAATAAAAGTTAATCTAAAAGCCAGTGTGTAGAGGCCGATTCGAAGTCCGATACAGTGTGCAGCGCGACTGGCGTGGCGAGTGCAAGGGGACTGATAACAGTAATTACGCCCGGGGAACTGCCTTGCAGAATGGCAAAATAAATTAGCCCTATTCACATCCGTACTTCTATTAGTCGCTTTGATATTCTCAATCGAGAGCTTCTGACTTATCGTTACGTATGCGAATTGAGCAGATTTCACAGTACCATAGTCCGACTTCGTAACGACTCAATTGCACTGATTTCCATTCTCATGTAAAATATCCATCACACGTATATGTGTGTAATCACTAATGGAAGAACGAGCTAGGTTCTAAATGGCAAGAGGATATTATTAATTTATAATTAACGTTTGTTCGCAAAATGAAAAATCAAATTTCCTAAAAAATATACACAATAAGAGAAATTGTATTTTTATTCGAGCTATATGTGATTTCATTTTAATTTGTGATAATCCATTAGACACGCCTCTAACACTGTTTTATAATTCAAGAAACGCCTACTTAGTTATTCTCATCTTTCAGTGTCACGCCCTCTGAGATGAGTAACGTCCAATATTTGCTCCGCCCACAAATAGTTTCCGCCTACCAATGACTCCGCCTACTTACAGGTTCTTCAAAAGCCCCGCCCATTATTTGCTCCGCCTACTAATAGGTTCTTTGAAAGTTGCGCCCATTATTTGCTCCGCCTACTGATATTTCCCGCCTACTAATAGGTTCTTCTAAAGTTACGCCCATTATATGCTCCGCCCAAAAAAGTTTCTGCCTACCAACTGCTCCACCCACTAATAACTCCGCCTATTGATAGTTCCCGCCTACTAGTGGTTTTTTGAAAGCGCCGCCCATTTTTTGCTCCGCCCACAGAAGACGATAAATTCCCATTAAAAAATTGTTCTTAACAAAGACTACGTCTTAAAAGAAGATATTCCCCCAAAATAGACACGCCTTTATGTGTTTTCTACTTTACCTTTGAAACTGTAGTCGCTCTAACGTTAAATAAATAAGAGCTCAAAAGTTTTTAAATTTTATTTACATTGATTTTTATTGCTACTGAGATTAATCAACAAAATCTGAAGTGGTATTATGATTTAAAATCTCATTTATCTGACTTTCTGTGAGGTATATATATTTCTGAAGATGGGGGATTTGCTACTATACACTGCTATTATTATTAGAGTAAGAAAGTTTGGTGAATTTTTAATATCTACACCACGTGCCTCTAAAGATGTGTGCGTTCTCAAGGTGATCATCAGGCAGTTGAATTTGGAACTTAATCAATCAGACTTGGAACAATTAAGGTCTTCTCATTTTGACAGGTCTTCTAAAACCAACACTAAGAGTACTTGACGTGAATTTCTTTAATCAGTTTCCTGGATATACTGTGTATATAAGAAAAGAAGGGTGTGTGCAAAAAAAGGGGTCAAAATGAAGAAACAATGTGAGATGAAGTGCACAAGTGAGATGGACAGATAATTTTTAAATAATTGGAATTCACGTTCTTGTTCATCAGACACATTTAATTAAATTTCTTTTTTTGGAAAATAAAACAGTTATATCAAAATGTTGAAAAATATTTTTATGATTTCTTTCAAAAAAAAAAAATTGAAATTTTCTTTTCTTCAATTATTGTGAAATATTATATATATATATATATATTCGTAAAATCGCAGCACTTTAAAAGTATTTTTCACAATGGGAGGAAATAGAAGATAGATCGTGAGCGATATATATATATATATATATTATTCGTTAAAAAGTTGTCGGTTCGCCTATAATAAAAAGGAAATACAAATCGATCCGGGCAAGACGAGCTCCTCGGTCAGATTCTCGTTATCGACGAGTTCACCGGCACTGTACCTGTTTTGTAGGCTCGCAAAGACGCGACACCCTCACGATCGTTATCTCAAACGAGCGGGCTGTATATAGAATCCAGTTGAAGGATAAAGTGAACATTGTGAGGCGTAGGAGGAGAAAAAGGTGGGCAAGGATGAGAAGGAAAAGAAGAAGAAGAAGAAGGAATGAGTGGGTGGGTGGAAAGTCGTGTGAACTTCGATTGGGACGAACTATTCTCAGTCGCCAAATCTACTCTTCCTCATACCCACCCCGATTTTACCCCCACTAGGCCATTACTCTAAACCAGTAAATAATTTATATTCGAACGCACCGTTGCCCAGCCGGAAGAATACAAAACGATAGAACCGATCAGAGATCCAATTATAGACGAAACTGCTTCCAGTGACGTCACATCCATCCTTTGCCAACCCATTCGGCTAGTCTATCGGATAACAATTATCCCTACCCAGGGCAATTCGTCGATATCTCACTTCTCTCTTCGCCATCACTGACATCAGCAATACCCATTTGCTCCAAATCTCTCTCTCTCTTCTATTTTAGTTTAGATTCTCATAAACTCTTCCTACTTTTTTAAACATCCTACGACATATTCTAAACGCCCCTTACCAGGATTTCACTTTTTTTAACATCCTGCTTTTAAGGGATCACCAGAAATTTATTTTACTACGAAATAAAGGGAGATGAAATTTTTTTTTTGTTTTTCATTCTGTAAAATATTGTCTTATAAATAACTCCGCCTACCATATTTAGTCAATTAGAGACCTGCCTACATATTTTATTAGTTAGCAATTATTACCAACTTATTGCAAGTACCGCCTATTAATGATTTTACTTACTATTAACTCCGCCTATTTTTAGCCCCGCCTACTATTTGTACCTCCAACTAATAACTCCTCCTATTGTTATTTCCGCCCATTAATAACCACGCCCACTAGTAACTCCGCCTATTGATAGTTCGGTCCACTCACTAATAGCTCCGCCTATTAATAACCCCGCCTACTAATTGTACCTCCCACTAATAGCTCCTCCTATTGTTAGTTCTGCCGATTAATAACCACGCCCACTAAAAACTCCGCCTACTCACTAATAGCTCCGCCTATTAATAGCCACGCCTAATAATTGTATGGCCCACTAATAGGCTTGTCTATTGTCTATTTAGCCCCACCCATTAATAATTTTACTTACTAATATCTCCGCCTACTGTTAGCCCCGCCTTCTAATTGTACCACCCACTAATAGACATATCTATTGTTAGCCCCACCTATTTATGCTTTTGCTTACTAATAGCTCCGCCCATTGTTACTTTACTGTATGTGAAGTATCATAAAGAATTTAATAGAAGAGTCACATACCCTATTGAAATGGATTAATATTCTTTATTTTTGATGGAAATTTGTGTTTTATTTTTTGAAATGTTTTTCATTTTACTTTAAAAATATTTTTTCTTTTCTAAACATAGATTCACAATATTATATGAAGCGTATAGGAAATATTGTGTCTAACGGCATGTCGCTTAAGAGGCGAGAAGCCTCGTTAGATTGTAGACAACTCGAATGGAAAGGAACGTTGAACAAGCGATGGTGACGGAGATAATGCCCGTTCAAGTGTTTCTTTGTCGTGGCTTAAGGGACTAGCTTGGAACTTCTCGACAGTCACGTGTTGGTGGTGGTGGTTGTGGGTCGATCTGCTTGTGCCTTGGAGAGCCTAGAACGTTATCGATCCCATTTCCCTTTGGGTACTATAACATTATTGTTCTCCTCCTTCTTTTCTTATTCTTTTTTTTTAATATCCTATAGAAGAACAAGTTTCTACACGATGCCAAGTAATGAACAAAAACTTTAATGTAATTCAACTTTTTTTTTTTACAAGAAATGATCCTTTACTTCAATATCTAAAGTTAATTTCAAGCGAAATGAAACTTGCTCTATATATGTAAAAAAAAGTAACTGTATTAAATTGAGCAATATACTGATACAATTATTTGAGTCATATTCTTCATTTTTAAATGAAATGTTATGTCGATTATTGTTGCGATTGATAACGAATTTTTACCTCCCAAAAAAAAGGAAAAAAAAATCCTAAAAAGCGTTTATAATCTTTCAATCGGAAAACGTCAGCACATCGTGGCTATTGTAGTAACGAGTGAGAACCAATCATGACGATAAAAAATATTTCCATTTCGGGTGTCATTTGTTCCTCGTGAATTGAACATTTCAATGCTGTTATCGCAAAATTTATTCAGTTCCCGAAAGCCGAAGCTCGTCGAACGTTGACATGTGCCAGTGAATTTGTTGCACCTCGTTACAAATATCAGTGCTCACTAACACTAACGAAATCATATATAATAGAGTATTTCTAGTGAAGAGATAAAGTCTTTTATATATGTTTCGTCTATCCAATTTTAACACGACTAACAATTCAAAATTTGATTGTTGATTCTCGAGAAAGCTGGTGTTGATATTAAATTGATCATATATTTCCATTTGAAAATGTTATTCTCATTTTTAAAAAAAGAATTTCAAAAAGATAAATAAACCACCGTTGAAAAAAAAAATTCCTAATTTTCCAAGAATTTTAGATTTGCAGACGCATGATGCTCACTCAAGGGCATATCGTGTATTGTATTTTCTTTTGGTATTTCTAATAACTTCTTTTAACCACTCCTATTCAACTTTCATTCACACACACACACCATTTTTTCCAGAAGCCACCACCATCTCTCCCTTTCTTTCCACCCAGTCCGTCTAGACTTTACAATGCGTCTAGTAATCCGACACTATCGGCCTCTAGCGTATCCTTCGTTTCTCTATCTTCACACTTCTGACAACATTGTCATCATACCTTATTCTTTCTCTACTGCCATTACATTCTTCCATTATCAACAGAAAAAAAAGAAACAATAACAATTACTTTGCCATATATATATAAACACACACAGTCTGCTACATCGTAAACGAAAAGAAGGGTTTGAAGATAGTGAAGGGAGGAAAATGTTAAAGGCGAGGATGGATAGACGGATAAAGATGGAGCGACGTGGCGGTAGGATCAAGTTTTTAATCACTCTCCAATGTCAGCAAGGAAGAAATACGACCAAGCCATCTCACCATCTCCTGTCAGGCGAATCGTAGCGTATCCTGTGAAAATGCCTCCGGGTTTCACGCACTTTGAGAAAATGAACTGACACTTGCTCTTCATAAAGGTCAGTGTCATGAAGGCAGATTTCTGACAAATCACAATGAAAAATACCAACGAATTCTGTATTTTTTTTTACAAAATTGTTCTCACAATCTTTCTGGTTATAAAGAAAATTATCTATTAATAACTCCGCCCACAATTGACCCCTCCCATTAATTGATCCGCCCAGTAATTGCCCCTCCTACAAAATGATATGCCCCTGACCATTTCCGCCCACAAATAGATCCGCCCATGATTTTCTTACGCCTATAAATAATCCCACCACTTATAGACACTTATTCTCCACTCAGTAATGGATCCGCCTATTTAGCTCCGCCTACTTTTTTTCCACGACCATAATAATTGTACGTATTAAAAACTCCGCCCCGAAAGAAAAACTTGTTTTTTAAAACAAATAGCTCCGCCCACAAATAGTTCCACCCACTTATAGATCCGCCTATTAACAACAATGGATTATAAACCCCGCCTACATATTTTCCACTCAGTAATAGATCCGCCTACTTTTTACCACGCCCAATGTTTTTTACGCCTATAAAAAGTTCCACCCACTTATAGATCCGCCTATGTGCAGCAATGGATTATAAACCCCGCCTACATATTTTCCACTCAGTAATAGATCCACCTACTTAGGATCCGCCCACTTTTTACCACGCCCACTATTTTTTACGCCTATAAAAACTTCCACCTACTTATAGATCCGCCTATGTACAACTATGGATTATAAACCCCGCCTACAATTTTTCCAGTCATTAATAGACCTGCCTACTTTTCTCCGCCCATTTTTTGACCACGCCTTTGATTATCCTATAAAAAAAACTCAGCCTACTAAACTCTCCACTCAAAATTGTCTTTACTTCAATAAATTTCTATTTTCAAAATAATGTAAAATCTGCTATTTTTTGTAAATATAAATTCGAGAAATGGAAATATAGTAAAATCGTAACATGAATATTGGGAAGGAATAAATATATTTTTTTTTGACAAGATTAAACGAGATATTAGATTCAGAATGGGTATTGCCCTTTTGTTTTGTATTTTTTCAACACTCAGTGTCAGCTGCAGGGCACGATCCTGCGACATCTTATATATTTTTTTTCACGTAGAATGGATATGGTAAAGCGAGAAAGCGAAAAAGCAGTTGGTAGGGCTGAAGTTTTCTTTTGTTTCTTTTTCTTTCATTTTTTTTACCAAGTAAATACTTTAAAGCACGAGACTCGCGCGAGCTTTTTTTCCGATTTCGAATTCCTCTTTTATTTTTTTTATTCCTCTTGGAAAAGAAAAAAGGGGGCAGTAATTTTTCTAACAAATTGCGTGTAATATCTGACATTCCAACCAACTTATTACTCTTAAAGCTTCCTTCCGAGCCAAAAGGAAAACGTTTCCTTGAGTTTTATGTGCATTTACATCTGTCTACTTTACACTGTGATTTATTTTTCTTAGGTATCATGGTATAAATGTATATTGGATTTTATTTTTTCCTTCAATGTTCTTTAAAACGAAATAAAAAAAAAAAGATAATTATAATTTAACTAATGTCAATTAATTAATGTCAATTTTTTTGTGGTTATTAATTTCAATTTAAAAAGTTGAAAGTTTCAAATTATTACTATATTGAAGATCAATTTCATTTAAATATAATTCAATTTTTCAAGAAAATTAACGAGGTTTTTATTTCTTTTCTTTTTTTTTAAGTAAAATATTGACAAGTTTAATATGACAAAAATAATAATTTGTTTAAGAAAATAAATATATGCTACGCGATCAAATTTCTCAACCACTGAATATATCCTATGCAGTCTGACGAAAATCGATTTCACTACTGACCGAGTTTAAAGCTGAAGCAACCAGAGTTTTCTCTACATAAAACTTTATAAACTATTATTTTTCATGGTAAAATTACAATTAAAATTTTTGCAATTCTTTATTTTTTACCCAAAGGAAATTAATTTCAATTACCTCTCTCAAGTATTGTGTGTGTGTAGAGAGAGAGAGAGAGAGAGTTTATTAAGAGAAATTATAAAGATAAATTTAACAAAATATGAGTTTTAAGTTAATAAAATACTCAACATGACAGAAAAATATGTTTTTATAAAAAATTTCACATTAAATGGTTACGTTTAATATATATAGTTTAAAAATTTTTAAAAAAACTTACATTGGAAAATTATTTCAGTAAATTTTTTTTTTAGAAAAAACTTTTAATTTAAAAAAAAATAAATATAAAGAGTAAAAAAAAAGTTTTCAAGCTTTTAAAAGCTATTTCAAAGTATTTCCTTGTATAAAAGAAAGAAAAAAAAAGAGGAAAACAAAACATTTCAGTTGGAATAAAATCGTTCTTATACTAGCAGTGGCTTTTCAAATCTAAAAATTTCATTGAAGCGGAAGCAACGGAAGATGCATTTTATGACTTTTGAAATACTTCCGAGTGTAGAACAAGGAAACGACATGGATATACATATATAGTGAGAGGATATAAGAAGCATAAAGTTAATCAAGCGAATAAAGCGATAACGATAGACGTTGAAATATTTTCACATTGCTTCTTCCATTTTCTCTGTGTATATAAATATATAAAAGGTAAAACATACTAAATCAATGTAGTGGCTTTTCTGTAAAGCATATAGAATCTCTTTACGTGCGTAGAATGCGTCATGCAAATAATGCCACACCCACATGACATCTTCTTTCTTTCACTACGTGAGGAAAAAAGTTTTTTTCCTCCAGAGAAAGAGAACTTCATAGATCATTGTCCGCAAAGATCATAACTCCCAACTCAATCTCTGCGCCATTTTTGAGATTTACCATGGAGAATATTGTCCTAATAGAAAAATTCCCTTTCCGGCATTCTATTCCGCATTTCGAAACCGTTGACGGGGCTCCTCTCTTTTTTATGATTAATAACCTTTACCGTTTTCTCTTTTTTATATGTGTACTTTTTTTTAGCTGACAAGAAAAACAACCGGAAGTGAAAAAAAGGGTTTCTTTGAAAATCAGAAAAGACATTTTTAGAAACACTAAAAATTGTGTTTTATTTTTTTGAAATTAGTAGAAATATCCAAAAAAAGGAGAGAAGAAAAAAAAGGGGTTTTCAAATTTTTTTTCGAAATTCTTGAGTGGCAATTTTTTGGTAAGAAGAGAAAACAGCAGAAAGAAAGAAAAGGTTTTTTTTGAAAACCAGAAAAGACATTTTTAGAAACAATTTTTCTTATTCGCAAGTGCAGCACCATCGTACGAGAGAAAGCTCAAATACAGTTTCAATCGATTAGCAAAAATTTCCCTTCCGAGTGAGTAGATTTCCTGCCTTACCGACGACTGACGACACTCGAGAGTTACCGACGCCAGTAGCGTGCTTTACTACCCGAGCAACCCTTGAATTTCATCCCTACTTTATCCCGCATATTTCGACATCTCGCGGATCTAAACTCTACTGAAGAAAAATATTCTCTTTCTTTTTTTTTTTTTAAATTCATTGCAAAAAAATTGTTGCGCCTTTATACGTCAATCTCTATTATTAAATTTCATCTGATATTGACAGAAATTCAATTTGGTACGTTGAAAGGATTTCTTCGATTTGCAAACAAAAAAAATACAATACAAAAAAAATCTAGTTTCAAATTTTCTTTTTTTTTTCGGTAAATTTGTAGCTTTAGAGAAAATTTCTTTTTTGCCTCTTAAAAGATTAGTTATAGGAATGGAAATATTTGATAATAAAGTGAAAAAAAGAGACAAAAAATGTTTGAGATAGAGCTTTTTCGTTTTCATTTTATGGAAAGTTGGTCAATGAAGTCAAACAATGGAAAGAGACAAGAGAGAGAGAGAGAGGAAAAAAAGAGCAAGAAGAGGTTAGGTACAATAAGAGCCTCTGTGGAATCGAAGACCCAAGGATTAAACGGAGACAAACCATCCAGGGAAACTAGGTAAGCGCTCGAGTCCACAAAGAGATTGCCAATTACTAACCGTTCTGGTAACAATGGTACTTAATCGTCATTTCATCGATTTCTCTTTCCTATAAACGAGCATTCATATTCAAGCCTTGTCCCTTCAACTTTCCTCATCATAGCAGAGAACTGACACAAACTCTCGTTTCTTTGATCTCAGCACTTTTTTCCTTCCTACAAATTTTCTAATGACTTCATTTGTTTTTTTTCCCCACCTCTATTCCGCAATTTCCGTTAATTATCAGAATAATACTATTTGATTTCGTATTACTTATAGTTGTGATACTAATTTCAACTCTCGTTTTCACTTTCACTGATTAGTAATTGAAAGTGAAAATGAGAGTATGCAATTAGAATCAGAAAATTTTTTAATTAAAAACACAGTTTATTATTTGGACAGCGATTAATTCTTTTAGTTTCCATTTTGATTGTTAGTGAATAATAGGTATTTCATTAGAACTCAAAGGTACCGAGAGAGAGAGGGAGAGAGAGTATGAACCTCGTTAAACGTGTAAATAAGCAGATCAAATTGAAATGCTGTTGATTTAATAAAAGTAATTTAATTATATTATCGACAGTGAGTAATTGACATATACAATTGTATAACAAAAGACCTCCCTCTCTTTTATACGGTTTTCCCATTATTATCAACAGAACAATATTTATTGATCCAAAAAAAAAGTAACCCGATGATCATTAATTATAAACTGAAAATTATATTTTGTCATTCTGGAAAATATCGATTCTCACAGGAGACTCAAGAAAAAAATAAAGGAAGAGGAAACTTATTCTAAAAAAAAACATTTCAGTGATTTTTGGCAAGAATTTTTGGGCAACACTTGGCTATAAGAATTAAAACACTGGCTGTATATAATTAAAAGCTCACTAAACCTCGAAAACGTTAGTTTCAAGTGTGCTATATCTATATAGACTTTGGGTACAAATTGACTTTAATTGCAAAACGGTTTTTGGAGTTGAGACAAGAACTTGGCCGAGTGCCAGCTCATTAAGCACAACATTCTTTTTTTTTTTTTAGAAGTCCATTTCCGGAAAGGGAGGACACTATAAACGATGGTAAAAGCCACACGTAAGACTGTGCAACTTTTGGTGAGAGGAAAAGAGATAGAGTGTATTATATGCTATGCTGGTACAGTATATATACTGTAGTCCAATACTCTAACCCTCCGGATCTCTCGAGTGTTATCCGTAATTGGAAACTCCCGCATAATTATCCTTCCCCGCCTAGGCAATGTCCAGCACCAGTATCTGTATGGCGTGTAGACATGGGTTCATGCTTGCGCGACTGTTCCTGGACACCGTCATTAACAGATGCGTCTAACAATCTCCGAGGGGTGTTTCCGAATACACACTCACACAGTATGTATATACTCCCAAAATAATGTGGTATTTGTTGTTTGCGAAATATCTGGTTTACAATTTCTCCTCGCGATAATGAACCGATTCGATAGTTTATCAGAAATCTTCGAAAGTTTATTAGCGACGATAAAATAGTGGGAAAAAAAACATTTTCTGCAATTCTAAAAAGACATTTAGAATTTAAAGTAATCAAGAAGAATTTTTAATACAATTCGTATAACTCAGATTTGTCGATATAATTTTAGAAGCTATAGGAGACATTTAAGTTTAACACTTGGAAATTCTTCTAAACATTCCTGAGGCATTAAGGAAGTACACCTAACATTAGAATGCTTTCTGAAACTTAATTAGAAACTGTTTCAAGAAGAGTTATAAACACCTCCAACTTGGAGGATTAGATGACTATTAGCAAACAAAAAAAATTTTTTTTTAAAACAGTGGAGAAATATCGTGATGGTGAAATTCGCAGGTCTTTAGACTGAGCTAAAATATAAGCCATGAAAAGGATTGACGACCAAAGTTAAAATAGGATAGTCCCTTTGGACATTTGAAATCGCTTTCTCAACTAAAGCAGTAAAAGTTCCATCAAATTCTGTAAGACTGAGTCAGGGTCGAGAGGAATAGCATTTTATTCATGCGAATGAGTAAAGGCCGAGTCATCTCACGTGCTTCAGTTCTCTCACGTGTTTCTTTGGACATACGAAACGCAAAAACCTACGCTGCATGTTTTACAACGAAACGAAATAGAAAGAAAGAGAGAGAAAGATATATATATATATCAACGTTTGTCGGTCCAGTTGACGAGAAAAATTTTTGAAGCGCAGACTCGACGCCATATTGAAATTTGCATTGGCAAAAAGGACACATACTCTAAAGTCTCTCTGGCCATGTGTACCAAACATTGAGCCGAGTGGGAAAGGTCTTAGGTTCTCTATTGGATTACAGAACAAGCGGCTAGCACTCAAGCCTTCACATAGTCCCCGCCTTGCCTCTGGCAAAGTAGTTTAGCTTCGAAGTATAGCTTTACCTATCCAACCTTAGCTCGCCTGTCCATCCGTTGTGTTGTATATCCAAGATCCAGAACCTTTTCCTCCTTCTTCTTCTTCTTCTTCTTCTCTCTCCCATTTGACCTTTTCTTCTTTAACCTACCTCGCCTTTTACAACTCTTTTTCAACCCTTGGATTCATCCTTCTTACTGACAAACTCCTTTCACTTTGCCAACTTTTCAAGTTTGAAAATAAATTTTTAAAAAATTCGTTTTCCAAATTCGTGACCAAATTTTTTTTTTTTGATCAGTGACATACAACATGGAATCTATTTTCAACAAATGACTGAATTCCAAAATGCTATACATAAAAAAAATCGAAAGGAATATCTTATACTGTACTATATATTGATACTGAATTATATATTTTACAAAAACGACTGAATTTCAAAATGCTATACATTTTCCAAAAACATAATTCGGCAGTATCTTCTTCTTCTTATATATATTTTACAAACTAGAAAAATTTATCACAGAATTATTTTTTTTTTCAAAAATGACTGTAAAGTATACCAATAAATTTTTGAATCTAGTCTTTTTTTCCCTTCAACTTATAAACTTCCAGGAAAGAACAAGAAGGAATTTTCTCAGAAGCTTGATGTAGAAAGTTTCTTCTAGCAATTTGTAAAGATTTTTTTTAAAAGTTACGCGAATTGAATGAGATTACAAGGGGAATTCTTCAGTAGAATTTCCAATGAATTTTACCGGGGAATGTTTTATTACTTTACTGTAAAGTTCAACTTTTAGGAAACTCCATTAAACTACGGTAATAATAATAATAATAATAATTATAATAATAATGCAAAGAGACGAAATTTTCGTATAATTAAACAATTTTGGCTGATGTAAAACTTATTTTGCAAATTGATGAATAATTGAAATTATTGGGAGAGCAAGAGAGAGAGAGAGAGAGAGAGAGAGAGAGAGAGAGTAAAATAGAGAGAAGTGTGAGACAGTGAGAGGTCTGTCGCTTGTTCAGGGAAATTATAAGCGGTAGCTAATGGCTCTCCAGAGTCGTGAGCAAGTTGGCGTTGGTATCGGATTTACGTTTCTCCCAAGCAGAAACTAGCTACAAACAAGGTAACTTGACCCAAATAATCGAAATCGGTTTTCACACAACGAAAACTCAACGTTGAATTTTCGGACTCAATGTTACATATGTATATGTATATGTATATATATATATATATATATAGAAAAAGAGAAGAAGGGGAGGAGGATGGAAACGACCAAGCGAGCAGCACTGCACGATGTTATTAAAGTAGTAAATTTCACTCTCGCCAAGTTACGGATTACGCATGCTCATACTGAAACTCGGCTTTACCAAATAAGCTCGGTTGGGAAAATTGTTTGAAAAATATATGCAAGCTTCAAGCAAAAGCCATTTTCTTAATGTTCCTTGATATTGCTACGAAAAAAAGTCGCGAAAACACATATATATATATATATATATACATTTCAAGCGATTCATTTGGAAATAACAATATTGATGTTTGTTTTCACAAGTTTTGAAAAAATATTAGTTATGCCTCTTCTAAATCTAAAGAATGTAATTATCAGAGGAACATATTTGTGATCTTAAAAGTACTTCTAATAAAATAACGCGAAAAAAAGTTTTTCTTTGAAAAATTGAAAAGACATTTTTAAAAAATTTCCCTGTAATTATTTATATTATATTAGAATTCAATAGTTTTGAATGGAATGTTCCTTCTTGAAGCAAAGTGTCTTCAAGAAACTGGAAAATTAAGTTTCTCTAAACATTCTGTTGTTCTTCTCAACTACATGCCCTTAGTCCCTCAGGAATGTTTAGAAGTATTTCTAAGTAATTGTTTAAGTGAAATGTCTCCTAGAAACAGCAAAGGTAACTAATTTAGCATATTGACAAATCTAATTATGTTATACGAATGTAGCATCCTAATTTTCCTAATGAAATACATTCTAGTAATCTTATTCCTTTATATATAAATTTTGATTCCTTAATAACGTACAAATATTTCTAAAAGCAAAATTTTTAATCCTAAATGTTAAAATTATATACAGATTTCAATAAGTATTCATTTACCTTTCTATTAAGTTTTACAAAATAAATACGTCATTTCAAATATATATGTTTGTAATAGATTTAGTGAAAATTGTGGAAAAAGGGGATCCTTTTGTTATACGTGATAATCAAGTTTCGTCGAGTGCACGCCAATGTTGTCAATTGAAAAAAGTTATTTCGTTAAATAAAACAACTATTCGTCGAGACTTCTTTTTCGCTTTCTTTTGTGAATTAATTATGTGGCAATGGATTTTCACGAGTTCCGAATGAGAGAGAGAGAGAGAAAAAAAGAAGATAAGGTTGGTGTGGACAATGGATTTCGTGATCAGAAGAACAATGAAATTAATAGGCAGACCAGCACACACAGAGACAGAATTTTTCTACCTCGCATCTCTATCACTTGGTTGTCGAGATGAGAGTGCCACCACATCGAATGCTTTCGATTCATCTATATAGAAACTGAAAACGGTCAAAGAAAAATAAGAGCACCGCAACTAAAAAAGAAAAAGAGTTCTTCGTTGAATTCCAACGTTTGAACGTGCCTAAACGTTATCACAGAATGGTCACCAAGGAACGTTTCTCGAATATAGAGAGTTAGTTTTTTTTTTTTTTTTTTTTTTGATTCACATTTCGTCGTATCCTTCGATTTCTCAGAGTAGGGCCTTTTCTTCAAAGTTGATCATCTGTAAGTCCACTCAATCAGTCCAAAATCTTGGACATCTATAAAACACTAAACGATTCCGAAATTCAATTTTTTTTTTATATTTATCGATTTCTCTGCTTGAAATAACAATTATTCGTTAATTTACGATTCATTCAAGGGATGACTAAAAGTTTATTAGTTTCGAATGAACGTCCGGAAATTTGGATTTGTGTTACTCCTCAGAAAATATATATATATTTGAGGAATTTTCTCACAATTGGTAAATTGACGAGGACACGAATAGTCACTTTTAGTGTTAAAATTAGGCAAAAGTTTGCGTGTTTCAAAACTTAAAGATCTTGGCAAAGTTGATTACCAAACACGAGAGTTATGTCTACATTGTAAAATGGATCAATAAAATCGATAGGTTATTCACAAGTAGAATTATCCTTCAGGTTTTGTATAATTGACCCATCGCATGTTAGAATAAGGTATTATTATAACGTCATACCAACCTTCCACCTAAATATATATATGTCTTCGCAGCTCTCTCTCTACAAAAGGCCAAATAAAGATTTTCTTTCAATTGCTTTCTAGATCAAAAGTAGCACGAAAATCTGTTACTGAAAAATGGTTTTGTTATCCTTAGAAAAAGAGAACAATTTTAAGTAGGTTTGTCATGTCATACTAAGCTTTGGAAAAAAATATTTTTAATTTTTTAAATTGCAAATAGACAACAAAATTTTAAAATTAAGATTTAAATTACAGAATATTTTTTTTCGCTCCTTATTTGTGAATTTTTGAAGGAAATAATTTTTTTTAGTTTCCTCACCACTGTTGACAATATTGAGACCCTTTAGTCTGACGATTATGGAAATTCAACGAATGGCGAGCCATTAATTCTCGCTGGAATATCCAGCGAATTACTGGTCTCTTCAAATATTGACATTGTCCTTTAGCAGTGGTGGCACAGGCGAGAATGGGTAAACGAGAAATAGAACTGTCAAGGAAACCTGCTGCTGTTGTCAAAACTTGTCCAAGCGAACGAGCAAAAGTAAACATAATTTTAATTAATTACTTCCTAATTTATGTAAACGAATAGTCCGCAAGCGTTATAAAGTAACGTCTGAAAATCAATTAGTCGAGTCGTTTTACGAAAAGACAACTCTCTCTCTCTCTCTTTCGAAAGAGTCTTTAATTTTAGACATTGATTCTTGAACAAACATTATATTTTTTCCTAAAGAAGCGAAATACTTATTACATTAATTTAATAATAAGTAGATTTGTTCAAATAGAATAAAAAATTTCTACACAAAATTATTTTCAATTAATCAAATAAGCTCAGACGTTCACCCATGAATCATTGTTTTATATTTATTTAATTCTAACAGAGTTTTAAAAATAAAATTAGTTGTATTTTTTAAAATTATTTTTGTCATTTAAAAATAATTTTCAATTAATAAAAAATTAGCTCAGACGTTCACCAATAAAAATTTTATCACTACAGCGTCTCTGGCGGACGCTTGGTTAACTAAACACTGTACTGTCGGTAACTGATTTATCTCAACACAATTTTGCCTTTTTCGATTTGCAATTTATACAACTGAATTTTAGTAACCAAAGGTTTCTTCATCACCTAATATAAATAAATAACCTATAAATTCATTTTTCTTTTTAATTTTGTTCTTCCCTTTTTTTTACCATCCAAAATGTCAAATATTCTTTTGCTATTCTTTTGACGAGAGCAATTTTACACAAGGCAAATGATAGCGTTTTCCTCTTTGCAAAGGGCGAATAAGTGGAATAAATTAGAAATATCTTTCAACAGTTTTGAAACGAGTTTCCTGGTTGGGGTTGGAATATTTATTAGAATTTAAATCGAGACGTTTAATAAATACGTTATGATTTAATCTCGATTTCCGCAGGAAGTTGAGTGGTTCCAGTGTGGTAGTGGTTAAGAGTCGAGAATGGGACGACGAAGCGAGTTAAGAAAGATGGGTGAAGTGAAAAAAAAAATGAGGAAAAGAAAGAAGACGTCCGGTCTTGTACCAATTCAAAAAGAAGGTGCAGGACTTCAAGGGCCGCAACATAGAGAGCATGAAATTATAATTTTTCAAATCTACACGGAAATATACTTGAACTTAATTAAATTTCAAAGAACTTAAAATTAATTTATAAAATCAATATACTCTTGCCATTTAATTTGCTCGATATAAAAGAAAAAAGGAAGGCGAAAAAAAAGGAGAATCATCCCCCCATGGTATAAATTCCAATTAATTTCTCAACTTTCATAAATTCTAAAAGAAAATCCTCTTTATTTCAAGACCACGAAAATGAAATCCTTAATTTCCGCTGTTTCGCTGTGTCTGCGTGTCTCTCTCTCTTTCTCTCTCTTTCTTTATTTCTCTCTTTATAACGAAAGTAAAGGCTGCAGCCCTGAAGAATATATATGAGTCTGCAAAGACCGACGTGAATGAAGAAGTGGAGTGAGTTAAGGATGAAATTACATTAGTTCTAAATGTCGCAAGCGAATACGGTGAAAGTCCACGGGATCCGAATAGTACCTAAGGTTAATCCTGCGGTTCGGCCCTTAAGGTCACAATTACGCCAGTCCCACGATGTTTCTCGATAATTCCACGCGATAAATTTTCCAAAGGGGGTAGAGAGAAAAAGCACAAGGATGAACATTCCGTTTCACCCTTCCTACATACACAGTAAACGTCAAAAAAAAAAAAATGTTTTATCATTATTTCTTAACAGTCGAATACATTTAAGTACTCAAAATATAGAAGAACTTTTAATCCTCCAAGAGTTTTGGTGCTTTCAATCTTCATACGTTTCATCCATTCTACCCTAAAAGAACTTTTGAGGCAAAAAGTGATATAGGCGGGCAAATAAAAAAAAAAAACAAAGTTTCTCAACACAGGAGGCAAAGCAACAACTTTGCAAATGGAACTTTTCTAATTGTGAGAAATTAAAGCGTTCCACGAGAGTGGAGAAAAATTTATTTTCTCTGCAATAAGAAATAGTTACATAACTATTGTTCTGAATTTTCTTGAACCTAACTCTTTATTTGAAAATTGTGATGATTTTAGCTCAGACTTTCACCAATAAATATTTTTTTCCACTAAAAATCAAGATTGGATTTTTAAATTGGATGTTTTCAAAAAAAGGAAAAATCTAAATGGCATATCACTTTATTCCCTTAGTGAGAGAGTATAAATATTAGTAGCCCTTTTTTATCTTTATAACATAACCCTATCATATTGTTCCCTCGGACACAATATTACAAGCGGTTATTTTTATTCTCGATCAAGTAAAGCGCGCAGCAGGCAGGTAACACTATATCTCTTTTATGTCAATAGTAAATCGTGCACTGTTAGAGAAGAAGATAATCGTTATCTTCATGGACAATTGTCGCGATATGAGTACACCAAGTGGAACAATCGTTGTAGCAGTTCCTCCTTTAAGATGGCAATGATAGCGAATAAAATACAAGGAATAAAGCACCCAAGTGGGCGAGGAAAAGTTCTTTGCAAGAACAAAACGACATTTCCAACCCCACCAACACTCACTCTCTCTCTCTCTCACTCCTCCCCTCTAAAGAAAACCGCGGAACATTGCACCAGATAGTGTTAATAGTACCATGGCTCGGGTTTTGTAATTGGCAATTATTTCAGCTTATTCTGCTCTTTGTTCTGCGGACATTATCCCAGTGGATTCCCTAAAGGATCCTCCAATGTCTTCCAGCTGTGACCTTTTATGGTGCCTTTATATAGAACAATTTAGTTACAGGAGGAATTGTTTCACATGCCAAAAAGGAACTTGATCGTTTTTGTGGCTTGCTTCCAAATCTGTCCTAAAAGACTTCGAATTATCTGCCAGAAATTGGATATTTTATGCTCAATTATGACTAAATCTGATGAATCGGAGACTTTTTGGAATCAGCTATTTCTTATACCAAACTAAAAAATACTTTACAAAAAGGTAAATTTTTTTTTTGCAAATCGACTGATACATTGACCGTATGTTAAATCTTGTGTTCATCTTTTGTTGTGTTGTCAATCGTGTGATCATCAGAAAGGTGGGGTGTATACGTAGAAATTTAGTGAAACAGAGATATAAATCGTTTGATAACACGGACCAGGGCCTCGGGCATCAATATATTCTCTGGATATTTGGCCAAGTGCCAAGTGGGATGAGAAGGGTTTTACTAGATCAGAGAGAGAGAGAGGATGGCCATCGTGTGTCAGGTGACGCCACGCCGGCACGATATCACTAATTGCGAAAAACCAGCTCGCAAACATCGATGCCGCAACGACTTTTTACTCGGCTTGAAAGCGTATTTCGTTACACACACACACATGTTCAAATCTCTCTCCCTTTTTCCGATCGCCGATAACGATAGGCGTTGACCGATGTACCCGTCGACAATACACCGCGCGTTGGCTAACTTCCGCCAACGGAGAGAGAGAGAACACAGACCGATAAGTAATGTAGCATGGAGGCTACAATAAAAAAAAAGAACGAACGATGGGGTTTTTGTTTTTTAAAACGATCGTTTCGTCTCGCACATGGTGTCGCGCACAATAATGTGAGTTTTGAAAAAAAAACCACCCACCAGCAAACTTGGACTTTTTATGAGACATTTTAATGTATCGATATTAATCTTTAAAAAACGAGCTTTTAGAGGCTTTTAGTTTGACGAGATTGATTTTTATAGAGGAATCCATAAAAAAAATGTGTTCGCAAATGGCAAGACATCCTTTTTACATTATGGAATTGAAAACACACATGTATGTATGCATTTCAAAATAAACTGTTATTTTGATTAATTTTTATTTTTCAAAATTAGTGTTCTCTGATGTTGGCTGGGCTTCCAAACTAGTAATAAAAAAATTTTGTAATAAAATAACCTAATCGTGTTTTGATAAATGAAAATAACTCAAAAATTCACCGAAGAAAACTTGATTTTATATTTATTCTAATAAAATAAAAAAAAATTAAGATTACCTGTCTTTGTTAGAATTAATTTTTTTATAATTTTGACACAAAATAATTTTTAATTAATCAAATAAGCTCAGACGTTCACCAATAAATCATTATTTTATATTTATTTAATTCTAATAGAATTTTAAAACGAAAATTAGTTGTCTTTTGTAAAAATTATTTTTGTGATTTAAAAATAATTCTTAATTAATCATAATTAGCTCAGACGTTCACCATTAAAAATTTTTATCACTACAAGCGTCAAGAGAAGAATGACAAACTCTTAACTGACAACGCAGCGTCTCTAGCGGACGCTTGGTTAACTAAACACTGTACTGTCGATAACTGATTTAACTCATCACTTTTTGTGTCAAAACCAAATATTCTTTTGAAAAAAGTAATAAAGATTTTTGAGTCAATAACTATTTTCAATAAACTATATATAGATAGTAATCAAACATTTTTTACTCTCAAGAGACTGAAAAGTCGGTTACAAAAAAAAACTTTTGTTTTGAAAACTTTTTATTTAAAACTATAACCCAGTAGTAGAGATTCACTGAGATGGGAAAATTGCGAAAACAACAAAGTATCAGAATTACAAAATACATATAATATTCTTGTTTGATGTGAATTTTCACATGAATCCTAAGAGAAATAACAAATCTCATTGACAGCAAAAAGAGTTTTTCGCTTTTGAAAACAGCTTTATATGGTCAGCACATAAATATATGGAAAATGTTTATGACGTGAAATTTTGTAGTTTATAAAGGCTCTCTCACAACATTTGAATCCAATGTTTTGGGATGCTTTGAGAACAAATTGTATTGCAAAGCAACTTTATCGTCTCTATACCACTAGTATTATAATAATAATATACAGAAAAACATATCTGAAATTCAAAATTTACAATATCAATGCTTATAAAATGAGCTGTAGTCCTTCTAAATAAAAAGGAAACACTATCTCTCTTTTTACTCGTTACATTTCGACATATAGAATGATAATATCTTCTACTAGATGAAAGTATATCACATTTCCGTTTGCCAGGTGTGAAACGTGAATTATCCATGGTTGCATAAATTATTGTTTTGTTCTAGTTCGCGACCTGTATTCTTCATTTAACAGACAGATGGAAACGACACAGAACGTAAATTGTGAAACTAGAATTTTTTTTTTATAGAAGCGCAAACAAAACGCGTCCCCATTCTCTTTTAGCGAATGTGTGTGTGTTTTTTTTTCCTACTCGAGTTTTCGCGCTTGGTACACTTTTTGATTTTGCATATATGATATCAAGTATGTCAGCAGTGGGATTTATTAGAATATTTTTCTTTTTTACTTCTCGGGGAACTTTTGGTTTTTTTTTTACTATCAGAACAACGCAAAATCAATGAATAACGGTTTTGAAAAGAAGGTTGAAAAGCCAATCAGAGAGGTCAGTTAAAAAAAAACTTGAAGGACGATTAATGGGACAAAGTCAAAGGGAGTCTTTGATTTTTACAGCGTATTTTTTTTTGGTTCAAAAGAGAGAAGGGATTTTAAAAATGATGATTGAAAGAGAGATTTCAAAAATAGAATAATTTTTCATTGAGAAATAAATGAGATCGAGAAAATTTTCTTTTAAAGCATCGATATATATATATACTTAGGTCCTATTGAAATTGATAATTAAATATCTTGATTTACTAAACTAAGGGAAAATAAAGCAACAAGCTGTAATTCAAGTTTCGTCGACTTTGGCCTTAGAGTTAGAACAGAAACTGCGGATCGTTGAGCAAACACAAAAGCTCACCACTTAAGATAAACAACGAGGCTGTAAGCTGCAATGTACCTTTAGGCAATACAACATCTGAAAGGCGTATTTTAGGTCCGGTCCTACGACCTACGAGTGAAATTTGAATTACATGCACTTTAACTTTCACTACAATGCTTTGACAAATATTAAGAAACTTTTCTGAAAGCCTGAGAAAAAGTACTTATTTTTCTCCACAGCAGTAATGAAAAAATTACTCTAGCTACTAAGGAAATTTTTGTTTTTGAATAAGAAAAAAAGTATGTATATTTTCCAGTATGAAAAATAATTTACTTTTCCCACTATAGTGAAAATATTGTACTTTCTCCACTAGTGAGAAAATAATATACTTTTCCCACTAGTGAGGAAATAATCTACTTTTCCTACTAGTGTGAAAATAGACTACTTTATTCACTAGTGAAAAAATAATCTACTTTTCGTACTAGTGTGATAATAATATACTTTCTCAACTAGTGAGAAAATAATATATTTTTTCCACTAGTGAAGAAATAATCTACTTTTCCTACTAGTGTGAAAATAAACTACTTTATTCACTAGTGAGAAAATAATCTACTTTTCATACTAGTGTAATAATAATGTACTTTCTCAACTAGGGAGAAAATAATATATTTTTCCCACTAGTGAGAAAATAATATACTTTCCCCACTAGTGTGAAAATAATCTATTTTTTGCACTAGTACGAAAATAATTTAAATTGTACGTAACTTAAAGAGGCAAATTAATTAACAATTCATAATTGAATAAAATAAAACAAATTTCTTTTCAGCAGTACGATAATATTTTTTTTATTTTTTTAAAAAAGCGTAAAAAATTGAATATATGAAAATTGTGTCATATAGAGAACTAAAATTTATCATTATTAAATATTCATTAATGTCTCAAAATAAAGTTTTCGCGTTACTCTCAGCTGGTGAATTTCAAACAGAGAATGAAAATTTAATATTGACAATCTGCGTGCGCGCCTGCGGTTACAGCAAATTATAATAGACTGGTTTGTGAAACAAAGTAAATATCGGGGATCACACACAGTATTTTCGTTCATCATTTTTCATATATGCTTCTCTCTCTCTCTCTCTCTCTGCTTTTTTTTATTTAACTTCATTTTCCGAATGTAAAATTTAAAACGTGCATTATTCAAAAGCACACATATATGAATTAAATATAATTCGTCGTTTGAAAAGTAAAAAAAAAAAAAAAAGAAAAAAATATAATGACGACTATAATATGCCAATGCAAAACAGAAAAAGAAGGTATAATTTATTTTTTAAATATGACTTTAAAATTACATGCGTGACACAGACTATTATATGCGAATTATTGCGATTCCTCTGTATATCAAAGATATGAATGCAAATGAAGGTATTTTCACAGTTTTTAATTCCTGACCTCTTTTGCCATTGATATTCTTACTGCATAGAATGAGCGAAAGAGAGAAAAAAAAAGAGAGAGAGAGAGAGAGAGAACTTGTCACACAAAAAGTTTCTACCCTTAATCGTGCAAAGTAAACGAGATTTCGTTTTGAAAAATAGGTTGGCGATGAAATGATAGTTTTTAAGGCTTGCGGAAATTCCACTATATCGTTGACAATTCCGAGGAAGTTTGCGGTGCAACTCGCTGTATAATTTAGAGTTGTATTTCATAGCTAAAAGGCATGTGCAATCGCGTGTTCCGCTTCTTTATGACAAAAGTTACAAATATGTGTTTAAAATAACAAAGGGACACCTTCGAAACAAGCTAATATACATATGAGAAAGTATACTAAAAATAATACTGATATTTAGTTTAAAAAAAAAATTAAATCAAGAAAAAAGCGCTAACAGTCTACATAAATCCTACTTTAGGCCTACTATAATCCTACTTACATCTTACATTTATCTTACTTTGATTAATAGTGGAATTTTTATAGATCAATTTCTGAGCTACTATGTTTTATCAGAACATGATTAAATTATAGTTAAAGTTAAAAAAAATTCTTGGGTGAATTTCTGAGCTAATACGATTCATCAAGAGATAATTAAATTATAGTTAAAAGTTTTAAAAAAAAATTTTGGATGAATTTATGAGCCGCTATAATGATAATAATTTTTCCAAACATAATTAGATTTTAGTTACAGTTAAAAAAATGTTCTTGGGTGAATTTCTGAGCTATAGTGGATCCTACTTTGACCTTAAATTGAATCTAATTCGACTTTACTTAGAACTTATTTGGGCCTACATTAAAGATACTTTTGTAAATTTTATAGTGATTTAAATTTTTAAAATAAAACTATTTCTTTTTTTTGTACATTTCCTAAATTATTAGGTATTATTAGAATTATATTTAATTATTTTACAATATTATAAATATTCCATAATATGTACTCACCTATTATGATTTAAAGTAGAATGATCAGCAATTGTTCTGTAACAGAAAACAAGAAAAATTGTAATTAAACAAATAAAAAATTTTTATGAGTAAATAACATTTTTAATTTTTTATATATAAAAAGCTAATAGATTAATGTATTATAACATACTGTATTTCATAAATTTTAAAAGAATTTTAAATATTTTATAATTTAGAGGTAGTCAATTCAAAGGCAGAACTTGACGAGGTCAGTCAAAGGTCAAAGCAGAGATTAATCAAAAGTCAACTTAAACTCAATACATAGGGTCAATTTCAACTCCATCAAGCACCTACAGTGTAAACTGTATGCGCTAACACACTCTAATCATCAAATACTGATACTGAGTGAATTTTTTTCAAATGTTATAAAGTATATAATTATTTCAAATAATTATTTAATTTAATATTTTATTTTGTTGTATTATTATTATTTTAAAACTTAAAAAATTTATTAACAATATAATGTTTACAGTTAAATAACATAAATAAGGTAATAAATATTTTAGAGACGTATTATAATTAATAATAATTAAATGTTAATAAAATTAATTTAACAATATTATAATGTGTTACAATTGTTTACAATAATTTATTATAACAATAGAAATCTACGACAATGAAATGTTAAAACAATAATGCAATTAATAAAAATCAAATGTTCATAAAAATTAAATAAAATGATCAAAATAAAATGTTTATGAAAAACATAATTTGAATAAATAACAATTAATAATACCAGTTTACCGTCACTTAAAAAATTATGTACCGTGAAGATTGGATTTTCGTAAAAAATTTACCACTACACCACTTTGTAAATTTACAAATTTCACTACTACACTTGTTATCTTGACGAACATAAAGATAAGACTAACTACGCCACATGAAAAATGTCTGCGCATCAAAGATGGCAACGACTGTCACTGATCGAAACTGCGCTTGCACTACTGTAAATCTCTCATTGGTACAAAAAGGCGCTCTTTTTCAAATGATCTGAAAGAAGAAAATCTATAAAAAAACAATAAAAAAAAATTTTTTAATTAATAATAATTATAATAATAATTTAATTTAATATAAGAAAATCTTAAAAAACAAAAGAAAATTTTAATTGTTAAATTAATTTTCATCAATTATTTTAATATTATTATTAACTGCGAATAATAATATTTTTTTCTGCCATCAATAAAATGAATGAAAAAAGATTTTTTTTTTAAAGTACTTTAAAAGCTATTGTCCTCTAAAAGCAAGGCAAATAGTCTGCACCTGTTGGGTGCCTCTTTTCATTTCATCCCTAAATTCAAACTAGCAAAGAGACCATAATTGGGCCTTTGCGTGCTGCCTGACTAATTGGACGCGGTTAGATTGGTAAACGTAATCGAAGCGTGTAGCACGATTGCCCTACACTAAAAACTTGGCCAATCTCCTCGGTCTTCCGATTTCATGGATCGCGCGCTTTCGTATTGATACACATTCACCACTCACTCCATCTCTAAAATGGCCAAATGTATCGTGTAATTTTGAATTTAATTAGAAAATTTAGTTCTCGAAATTGCAATATTACACGAACGTTTGTGTTTGAAAATTTATTAACCTACATATGTGAGAAAAAAAAACCCCAACAATTTTATCTCATCGATCAAACATTTCAGCGGAATATAAAAAAGATTTTTATTTTTTAAAAATAAATTTTACGTAACCAAAAAATATTACGTAATTCATATATGTGTGGATTAAAATTATTATTTTGCTGTCATTTGCAGCTTTGCATTTAGCACAGGTTACGATTTAATTTATTCATATTTTTTGTAAAAAGAAATAAATTTAAGTTAGACAATCGTATTTTTTTAACTATCATATATATATATATATATATATATATATATATTTTGTATTTAAAAAAATTAAATTTATTTTGTCCGAATATTATTTTGTAATAAAATACTTGATGAATAAAAGTAGCTCAGAAATTTACCAATAAAAACTTTAAGGAATAGAAAAATATAATAAAAAAATGGTTATTGAAATTGGGGGAGAAATATACTAGAAAATAGAAAAACAGTTTTAAAGTAGGAATTTAAAAAAGTTATAAAAATTTGGAAATACAAAATAAGTAAATTAAAAATTAAATAGCATGCATTATAAGACGTTAATTAAAAAAAATTTACTAAAATGTAAATAAAAAAATATACTTTATATTTTTCAATAAAATAACTTAAAAATGTTTCGATGAATCAAAGTAGCTCAGAAATTCACCAATAAATATTTTTGACTGTATAATGTAATCATTGTCACACATTTAACCCCTTCAACGGATTAATCAAGAATGGTTAACTCACGTTACAAACTGTATCAACTGATCAAGTCACGATCGCAGCGCCACTAGTGGTCACATGTGTTACTATATATATTTAATTATGGAAGAAAAGAAAAATTTGTATATTTTTTATTTTTTTAAAAACTTTCTTTTTTGTATATAGAAAAAAGGGTACGTCAACTCTTTTTTTTCTTACACCCACGAATATTGTTCTGTCGCTAGAGGGACAACTTAAAGAAGTTTCAACGATTCTCCAAGTTTTTGTTGTACATATCTAAATCGCTTGTAACTTCCACTTTCATTTGGCAATTTTCATTGCTTGGTTTTTGGCATCCAAAATATCGTTGAATGAGGCAAAAGGGACGAATTCGCATCCCTTCTAGGCTAGGAAATGCAACTTCCATTTTCTGCTTTTCCCTCCTGAATTTCACTCACACACACACACACACACACACCCTCATACTCTGATTGCAAACTTTAAGAAAGCTTTCATTGCAAAGTTTTATCTCATGCTAGGATCGATTCCACTCTTTCTAAGGGTTAGGCGGACATTGAATTTTCAGTTATGAAACTTTTCGAAAGTGGAAACAGCGCGGTATCCTAATGAAATCGGGATTAAAGTGGTTTGTTATTGTGAGAATCGTCAAAATGAGTTTCTACTTTTTATCTAAAATTAAATGAGATAATGTTAAATCAAATGAAGCCGCTAAAAAATCACTTGCAAAACGTTGACGAATCTCTTGTTTAAATTGAAATTTCGTTTTTGTAAGAAAAGATAAAATATTTTTTAAAAATTTTTTATATAAAATTCAAAGGATCGCGTTTCAATAATGAAAAGAATTAATTTTTATTGTCGAGTGATTTTAATGACTCATTTGTTTTGGAAAATTGATGGGGTTAATTTTTTTTAAGTGTCACTAAACATGAATCTATTAATATTAACGATGATTGTATTGTTGAATATGGTATCGGGGAAAATTTATAATACCATCCGCCTCGGTCTGCCTCGGCTCATAACTAGTAATTTTATGGATCATACGAGCGTTATATAGGAATTATACAGCCATCACATGAGACAGTTTATGTGTACCGTTGCTCTTCATCCAATGACAGGACAACAGTTTTGTTTGCGACTGAAAGGCACATATATATATATATATATATATATTGTATATTATAACCGCAAAAGCAGGATCTGCCATGCTAATAATCGTTATTCCAAAAGACAGGCGTTAAGGGAATGATCCCTTAGTAACAAAACAATTTAGTGTGGACATTGAACGACAATTTACTCGACAATTTAATGAATAACATATTTATCCTAATTAAATTCTAGAGAGATGACAAATTGACACTGCTCACGGGTGTTAAAATTAAATAAAAAATATTTTTAACTATGACAAATTATCTTTAATAAAAATGCTTCTTTATAATTTTAATGCAAAAACCCACACACATAATAGACAGGAAATCTGAATGCAACTGGACAGGCTGTAAAATTATTCCTTCAATAAATCACATTTTCCAAAAACAATGCTCACACACCTTTATTGAAAATCAATTAATTGAAAAAGGATTTGTCGAGTACCATTTTGCTGGCAAAGCAAATACATTATATATTCTATTCAATGGAGGAGAA